>NC_053154.1:158169162-158769162 GCF_016835505.1 Polypterus senegalus
CTTTACTGTCAGCTTAAATATGATCAATTGTCTTTTATTGTCTTGCATACTTAAGAATTACAATTATACAATGATTTCAAAACCTAAAAAATTATTTCAAAATTAATTTTAGAATTCTCAGGACAGGGTTAAACCAGTCGTTATTAGCTAGTGGGGTCTTCATCAACAACATATGGGAGAACTAAGTTAAAATAAATATATATCAACAATTCTTTTCTAACTTTTGTTGAAGATGACCAAAAATTCAGTTTAATTAAAAACATTAATAAAGACTTAAAAGGACTTAGACCTTCAGCCTTGCACACATGCCCATAGTAGGATGACCATATTACACATCAGATTTCTTTGCTTTTGCTAACACTTTAAAAGAACACTCTAGAATTAGGCCAAAGCTCCTTTTTTATTTTCTGCTGGTGTTTAAAAATGAGGCTACTAGTCAGGCAAAATTTTAGTTTCTTTTTACATAAATTATTTTTGAAGATAGCACTGGTATATCAAAAAATTGCTTAAAGTTCAAACTGACAATGAATCATTATAATGTGAATCCTCACATATCAGATCATGAAAAACATGCACCAAAATGAATAATAGATTTACACCAAAATTGGTTCCTATAAAAGGAAGAAAATTCCTATTAGTAGAACAAAAGAAAAAAAAAAAAACATGTATTTTAAATTTCTTGATATTGCATGACTATGTGAATTGTATGAGGTGATGGAAACATTAAATACCTTGCTGAGGCGTAAGATAACTTGGGGTAAGAGATCTGTAAGTTTCAAAATACAGTAAGCAGAATACTATTTACCACTTTATATTAGTTTGGGCATAATATATCTACAGTACATGGATTAAAATATTTTGTTTTAACCCATCACACTCTGTTTGAATAAACAACATAGAACCTGATTAATTTTCACTAGAACATGACACTCATCAAGGATGTCATTTACCCTAAATTCTTTCTCCAATTGTAATTGAGCTACTCGCCATTAACCTTCTGCAATTGACAGAACTCCAAATGGCAGACTTGAAAAAATGTGTCCCTTGACACTGATATGTTGCTTTACACAAAAGACCCAGGATCACTCTTTAATTTTGTGTTAAATAAGATGGATGAGTTTTGCAAGGACTCCAGGTTTAACATGAATTTGACCAAGAAACTATTCTGTTAATCCCTCTTAATGCAAATTCTAAAAATATTGCTATTAATTGCTATAATTTGCTATTTCACATTAGTTTATATAACTAGGACATAGAATTAACAGTTTAAATGTTTATTCAAAATAAATATAAACATTCTTCTGGAAAATATATATTATTGAAATAATATCCTATATAATTTTGGTATATAGAAATAAATACTTTCTTAAAAATTAGACGTGATTATAATAATATTCATAAGGAACATAAAAGGACAATGTTGAAAACACTGCCTCTTCACAGATTTAAATGGAAGGAACGCATGGCTGTTGCCAAATTTCAATTTTATTTGAATGTAGTGAATGTCCACACTTGAGACTGCAGAAGTGAGTATAGCACTGAACCTACTCTTGCATGGCTAGCCATGTAAAGCAGATTCGGCACTTCTTACTCATTGTATGCTTTACTCTGTGTACAATTATCTACAAATTTCAGTAAAAACTCAGTGGCTCAGCACTCCCCGAGAATCTGTTTATGAGTGCAAATAATATGAAGGCAGAAATGTTGACTATATTAGTATCTTAACAATTCTCCTAAAATCCAAAGTATTCACAATAGTTAAAAAATATTCACTAACCTTTAAAGACTTATGTAAAAGGCTATATGCTGTATTGATAATATTTTTGCATCTTTTGAGAAAAAAAAATGTCACAAAAACATTTCTTCATTTACATGCAAATAAGAAAATTTAATAGAAATATGCATGATTTCTAACCTTCCCCACTATCTAATATAAAGGCTTTATTACAAAGTACCAAATACTGATATAATTGTAAGCACTTTCTAACGATTTCAAGACAGCACTCATGACAGAATATTATAATAAGATTCTCTAACAATGAAAGAATGTAAGCTATGAATAGAACACATTATTTTAACACTTTTTTGTGAGATATCGGCCATTTCAGTTAAAAACAAGTAAAAGAACTTGCCAATTAATGCAAAAAAAGTAGAGGTCAAAACTAGAAAGTCAAAATCCAATAAAAGAAGCAATATGAAGCAATAGGAAGTCAAAAGACCCAACCAAAAAATATAGTATTTAATATTCTATTAAGATTAATTTGCAAAGGCTTTTGAGATGCAGTGCATAAACTTGGAAAAAGGCTTAAACAACATTGCTCTAATGACATCATGTGCTGTGACTTTCAGGGAGTATGACCCTAGCAATGGACAACAGGACTACAAATAGCAGCGCCCATTGAAAATAGGATGGTAGATCAACAGGACAAAAGTAAGATAAATTTCAAAACCAGATTAAAAATTAATGTGAAAGTGAAACTAAAATCAGAACAATTTTGAGTTAAAGAAAAAAACAGTGACATTCACAACAGTGGGGTATTAAAAACTTAATTGCATTTCAAGCAAACAAAAATAAAATCTTAAATCTTAAAAATTTTCATGGAAAGCTATTATATAATTTTTTTTTTCAAAGCAGCACTTCAGATGTTCTTCCTCTAACACTTCTAAGGCTTTTGCTAATCCAGGATCAGTGCCATCAACATTCACATTCATCCATCAGGTTTGGGGTCAATTCATCGATTCCAATTTAATGGAGGAACTGAGTTTGGAGTTGAAATTTTAAAAACCTACAGAAACCAAAACTGGAATTCAATTTGAAATTTAGGAAATTGGGATTAATTTAATTCTGTGCAATTCCAAGTTGTTCATCTTTTCTTACAACATATCTGAAATTATCTGTAGTGATAATGATGCATATTTCTAATACTGAATATCATGAAATACAGTATTAAGGGTACTTTTCTTGTGGCATTTGATGTATAATGAATAATTAAAATAAAGTAAATAAAAATAAAGAATTTGAAGTCGACAGCTGTGGAAGTAGAAGTAAACAGTGTAACGTGACACAGGTAGAAATCTATGCCAAGAGTATATATTTGACTGTACTATTTCCACTGGTAAAAAATGAACTAAATATAATTTATTAAGCACATGCTAAATGTAAACTACAGTACCTGATCTCTCAACCCTTAAAATACAATGAGTATTTTTGTGACAATAAATGCATGGTCTTTTATTCATATATTTCATACTATTTTATTGCACTGAACCATCATTTTCAGATTTCAGGGCACAAGTAAAGTAAATACCAATCAATTCTATAGAAGTCAATCTACAAGACAAACTAAATCACCAGTCTCACATGTTCAACATGGGCAAAGCTGTCTTTCCTTTAACAATAAAAAATTATCTAAACTCATAAACCTTGGCTCAATTCAGCATGACTGTTTATAAATCTAACTAATGTTCTTTTAATCAATTTTCAAATAAATATATATACATACACACACACACAAATCCTTTTCTTATAAACAAATGTGAATGGAATTGATTCTGTGTAATAAAAAGTGTATATTACAAATAAATGTATTTTACTTTATTCATAATGTTTGATTTTTAATGTCAATTAAGTTAAGACAATCTCTTTGAAGTAGAATTTCATGTAATTGACTGTTAAACTCTGTTTCCTGACTTACCAATTCAATACAAATTGTGTTTCCTTAAGGCTGGGGACAGTTCCAATTCAACTCCAAGAACTTAAATTTGATATACCCATACATTTTAAGTTCAATCAATGAATGGCCCTAACCTAACCTAGCCATGATGTAGCACATACTTGTGTGTGTGTGTATATATATATATATATATATATATATATATATATATATATATATATATACCTATAGCAAAGACCGAATGACAGGGATTCAGTCCACCTCACTATAAAATAATAAGTATAAAGTAAGAATGAAATTTAGCTTTTTCAAATGTAGGAATGGTGACAAAGAAAATGAAATGTTCTTTCAAGGATGTACGCAACATAAACAGTAGCCAATGTGAACTTACTTGTAAGCCCTGCAATCCTACAAAATGCAATTAGAAAGACAAATACAGTTGACACCATGCAATTCACCACTCCAATAGCACATAAGTGTACACATATAAATATGTTCTACAAAAGTAAGAATGTTAATTACCAAGCTAATAGTTAATTATGAGCAACATTAAGTCATTTATGTTAAAGCAAATATTCCAGTCTTTTGGAAATGAAGTTTAAATAAAGGTGATTTTGTCCTAATACTATAGGTAGTATTGACCTATCAACACCATTCTCTAAATACTGGCTGCACTGTTCACTGTAGCCCATACATGTGAAGCCATAATGTTTACTTATCTTGTGACCAGCAACCAACAAATGTTATATTATACTTAATAGTTTAGATAGAATATTTGAGAAAAATAAGATATTTTTCCATTTCCATTTTCAAAATGGCACATCACTCACCTATAGGAAATGCTGGAGGTACTTTCCTTCCACACCAAAACACTACAAATGTAAATCACGTAACTTGTCTATCTTTGAAGTAATTATATACTTCAGGACACCATTGCAGGATTTGTGTATGTTTATAACAAATGCAAAAAAACAAAAAATGCTAAAAAGTTCTGTACTTCTTTTTAGGCCATACGTAAAAATACTACAACTGCTACTTGTACCCATAACAAAATATTCTGGAAGTATCCCAATGCTATGATAAAACCTACAAGCTCTTTGTGAATTGTGGTCATAGTTTCTTAAGACTGAACAGGTGATTTCCTAAAACATCTCTTCACCATCAAGGAGATGATATCTCTCCATTTTCTAAAATAAACACATGGTTTCTGTGTTGTACGTCCCAATTTCCAAGCCAGTCTTTTCCAAAAATGTACCAATAATAAAATCTTAACTTCATAAATCTATTATTTTTTTTAAATTTAGGAGATTTGTTTTGAAGAAATACTCAACAATTTATACAGTTTCACCAGTTGCAATGATTTTATATTACAATATTTTTAAATTTTAGTATATTTGATTCACAACTATAAACCTGCATAATACTTTGGAATGGCTCTTTACATCTTAAAAACTATTTTTTTTTTCATTTCTGACCTTTAAAACTGCTCAGTATGCTTCATCTTCCACTCCTGGACACCTCTTCATTCATCTGTCATTGTTTGCTTAGACTTCCTCAAACATTCTTAAATTATGTACTTTTTATACATATCAAAAAACAAAAAAAATGCACAGGCCACATCCTCTTAAAAACAATTTGCACAATTGATGCAGGAATATTTTGTTACCCTTAATTGATTTATGTTTAGCCAATGACATTAACATATGTACTGTTTGTTTACCTTACTTTGCATTCAAATGTTAAAGATTTTCTACTTTACAGTTAACTGTATTATGTTTGGAAATCTGTGTAAGTGATCTAAGACTGCATTCAGTGAAGAGCATTATAGAAGAAAAAAATTATTTGAATTGGATAAGGGATATCAGTCAATTATTCGCAATGCTTTAACTGATCAGAACTGTACTATTTGTGGGTAAAAAGAAAACTGCTTTTTTAATGTAGTGATGCAAGTTTGATTGCCCATGTACCTTTGGTGCCAGTTTATAATACTGACAGCTGTTTGATTTTTGGTTATTGAATCCAGTAATGTAGAAAAGACAATTATGCCTGGATTCAGTTATATTAATACTAAATGATAAATTGATTGAGATAGATAGATAGATAGATAGATAGATAGATAGATAGATAGATAGATAGATAGATAGATAGATAGATACTTTATTAATCCCAAGGGGAACATCAAATTACATCCCTCTGCAAAAATTTTCAGTTACCATACTGCAATGTGATACCACAAGTGAAAATATTTTTTTACGGTGCAGTAAGAAGAATTCTAGCACATTTGGAATTTCCTTGGGTCCCTCAGAAACTAAAATCAATGTCACAATAACTAACTTCTAGTCATGGACTATTATTGGATTCTGCCTTATGGACCTGGCACTGTGTAAAGGGGGTAACGGGTACAGCAGTACTGTTGCAATTTTGGCCATTTTTTCTTTTTTCCATTTTGTGTTAGTACATCAAATGTGAGAGATCAGAAAGACAAGCCTTTCTTCTGTTTGCGAGGTTCAAAACACCTGTGTTCCTTATCACTCGATGCTACATTCTATGAACTGTACTTCCAGATGAGTGTTAATTGGCTGTCGGCTCTCATGCACACCCAAGCCTGCCCCTACAACTAGAGACAGTGAATCGTAGGCTAGTTGGGCTCAGTCGTTAGCTATGTCAGATTGGGTGATCAGCTTCATGGGAGTGCTAAGATTATGTAAATGAAGGCTACAAATGAAAATCACTGAAAAAGCAATCTAGTGTGTCATAGTCTTAAAGGCTTTTATAAGCTTTAAAATACAATCTTGGTGAGATGTTTTCAGGGAGACGATGTGATTCCTGTCAAAGGGATCTGAAGCAACTTAGGGTTCAGAACTGTTTATCCTTGGTTTTTAACAGCTCATTTATTGTAGTGTCAATAACAAATGTGATTATGTTACATTAACTATATTTGGCTGTGTGAATGAGGTGAGGATTTTTATTTTCCGCATAGCATTAAATTCTGGAAGGAGCTACGCAGACCCATACAGTATATCTACATTTTAAGACTTGCTTGAAGGGAAAATATTTATTTAAGAGAGAACAGCAGCTAATAATTAAACAACCTGACACACGTGTATAGGTCAAAGTATTCAAAGACATTATATAGGGCCAGAGGGATAGCAGTAAATCAACTGATCTGATAATAGGTCAACTAAGCAGGATCTTGAGTGTAGAGAATCCAGAAATCTGAAGCACTGTACTTCATAGCAAAAATATTAAATGATGACTAAGAAGTTGCCATTTTGGCATATTATCTTAGGCCAGGCATAAAACACAAGGACAGTGAAAGACAAAAATGCACATGAATGGAAGAGCTAACTGTCTGCAATGGTGTGAGGATAGAAGATGTAAAACCGTCTAGGCTAGCACCTTTAAATGTTTTTTGTTATTTCAAAAACCTATTAAAATTATTTTCAGCAAGTCATTGCAAAAGATGATCTGTGTTATAAGCTTCTAAAAGGGTGTACCTTTTATTTAGTTTGTCTGTGATTGAAGAATCGGTAGTTATTAGTTTACCTCATATTTTTGCCATAGTTGACCATAACTTGTGGCCCTGCAATGTAGGACATAAATTAGTTTGTAGGTTTCCAACTTTTTTTTCCTCTTCTTCCTTCTACCTGTCCTGACAGCTTCCTGAAATTTTCAACAT
This sequence comes from Polypterus senegalus, assembly GCF_016835505.1. Taxonomy (NCBI): domain Eukaryota; kingdom Metazoa; phylum Chordata; class Cladistia; order Polypteriformes; family Polypteridae; genus Polypterus; species Polypterus senegalus. Next base: position 158,176,516 of record NC_053154.1, read on the forward strand.
CAAAATGAAAATAATTTTTTATTTTTTTTTTCAAATTTGGTGGGAATGTTGTTATCCAAAGGTTTTTGATTTGTATATGACCAGATGCTATTCATACTGAATGTAATTTACTGTAGGATGTCATGGACTCTGCATTCTCAAAGACCAAAGGAAGAATCTATTTGTCAGCTACATCTGTACAGCAGCAAACTGTTTTTACAGGCAATTGTTTTAACTTTTATTACCAAAATATGGTTATTTGAATCTAGTGTTATGACTTATTAATAGAAGAATAGTGATCTAAGATGTTATTGTTTTTTGGTAGGAATACAATAATGCTTAAATTATAAAGACTGCTGTTAACGGCTAAGATAGCAACAGGTGTACATTCATGTGTTTATTGGGGACTCTGCAATTATTATTGAAAGTCACATGAATTTTAACTTGTAGCTATATATACAGTAAATGTACCCAGTCATCATTTTAATATAGGAAAATTCCCTGTACTGGTGACAGGTACTGGCTACACAAGCCCGACTTCGACAGAACTCACAACTGCACAAACTTTGTTGCAATAACCCCTGCCTAAGCATTTGCTCCATTATTCAACCTACGAACTCTTGAATGCGTAAATAAAACAGTGCCATACTGTATTGGTGCCAAATATAAGGCTATATGTTACATAACTTTTGCAAATGCTAACCATCAGGGATTGGGGCTTGTGTCCTCCCAAGGAAACTACCAGACAGAACTATAATACTATCAAATGGTAATTTCTTGTAGTAAGAAAAAAATAAATATCCCAAATAGACTGCCTTTTTAATCTACCTCAGTGTTCTAAAAGATTATCTAGTGTCACATCTGTGTAAGAATTGTAGTTAGTATTATTGTCACAATGTGTGTGCAATTTTTAGCTTGTACACAGCTTAACCCTGTGACATGTAAATATAGCAGTCTTCTGGAAAAGCACCGTATTGTACTTTCTTTTGGCTTCAACATTTTTTGTTTTTGTCATGCCCTTGCTTCAAAACTGTTAAACAAACATTGCAGGTAAATATAATAAAATCTTGACATTTTTAAAAATTCACAAGAATCAGGAACTGCATCCTATGGAAAGCTGAGATAAAGATAAATATATACTAAAGAAATGGCAAAGTAGAGGTATGTTGAAAGAAATTCAATGCTGGCGATCTAAAGCATACCACTTAATTTGCGAAAAGTAGTGGAGGTTATGGTCATTGCTTGGAGTACATGGTCGCCTCTAGGACTGGCTTGCTCATTAGTACTGATTAAATAGCTAATTATTAGCAACATAATGACTTCAAAAGTGTACAGAACTTTTTTCAGCCTGTGATTAAAAATGCCTCCAGATTCATTGACATTCAGTAACACAATGACCTAAAACACAATGCCAGAACAAACAAGGACTTTATCAAAGAAAAAAAGTGTCAGTCCCCCAAAGCATTTCTAACAAAGTAAGAGTCTGGCATTGTAAGTGTATCATGGGCTGGATGCAGCTTTTGAATATCAGGTTTCATGTTATCTAAATTAACACTAAGTTTATTTGACTCAGACATATACCTGCATGAAATTAATAATATAAATGATATATTCTTACTATCAACTGTTTCTTGACTGATAGATGTTTTATCTGTGTACAGTATATAATTTAAGGAGTAAACAGCTGTACATGCATCTCTAATACCATTACTTTGTTTTGTTTTTTTTGTAAGTTTTCTATAGTTGGTATAACAGCACTTAACCATCAATGAAAAGTTATATTTCATGCTAAAGTATGACCCATTTGTCAAAAGCCATCTCTCATTCAGTAATAATTACATAAGCCCTGGATAGATATTTATATAAAGACACATTACTTCTTTTGTATGCTATTTTTCAAGTGATCCTGCAAGTGTACATTTCCAAGTTGATTTGTGTCATATAGAAATAGTATTGCTATGCTGAGAAAAATACCATTAGCTCTCACATTATCTTTCTATTAGTGTAATGTTGAATCATCCATCCATCCATGTTCTTAAATCGTTTATCCAGGACAGGTTCATGGGGCAGCTGGAGCCTACCTAAGCAATCATAGAGTGCAAGGCAGAAACAATATCTGGACAGGGTACCAGTCCAGCATATAGTGAACACACATAAACCAGGGTCTATTTAACATTATCAATTCACCTATCCTGATCTCTCACAGTCCAAAGACATGCAGGTTAATTGGTTGAAGCAAATCATTATTACATGTAAATTACCCAAAAATAAAAAAACAAAAAAAAAAAAAACAATCTACATAACAAACAAAAAATATAAATTTCATAAGCAGTTAATTAAGAAAACTAAAGTTTAAAAGCTTAAGCAAATGAAAAATCCTTGAGTCTTGATTTTAACAACAAGGGGGAATAGCTAAAATACCAGTGAGTCTTATGTTCCAAAGTTTGGGCGCAGAATGACTAAAGGCATGGTTTCCATTGATTGGATCATACAAAAGATACCATAAACATTGGTGGTAAAGAAGAGGAACAATCCCTGAAGAAGGTGGTAATCCATCGCAGGGTAAACATACATAAACACTAGTTCACGTCACACACACTGTAGGGCCAGTTTAGTGCATGTCTCTACTGAACTTAAATTGAAGATGTATATGAAACATCAGTATACATACCAGCAGCTTGTGGCTGTCCATTGTATTTGTTAGCCAAATGTTGGATGCAGTTTTCCATATTGGCGAAGACTGTAGTAAATACATTAACCCAGTCTTTTACTTTAGACAATTACTGTACCTTGCATAGAACACACAATCATCAGGCACTCTAAGCACACAAGGATATAATTTAATTGGTATCCTAATTTGTATTGCAGTTAGGATTTCTACAAACCAAATGTTTTCAGATACAACTTTTAGGGCCCGCTACTGCTGAAGATTTTCATCCCATCCAGCTTTTAACTGGATTTCTACCTTAATTAAGCACACAGTTATTGCTCAGTTTGTGTGTTCTGTTGTCAATCCAGAAATTTCAAAACTTTGCCAAGTTTTAATTAAATAGTAGCAATCATTTTTGTATTTTACATAGGGATAATTTAATGTTTTATCATTACACCTTTTCAACGTGTTCAGATTATTTAACTGTTATTTATTACTGAGCATGCTAGAAGGTATAACACTGATACATCTGCTTCTTTGCAGAGTTCAGCATCACTTGCCCATGTGTCTCCTATGTGAATCATATGTGAATATTTCCTAATTTTTCACAAATTTAAATCTCATACTAAAGTGTTTTTCTGATTGCAGAAAAAGAGAATAAAAAGCTAATAAAACAAAGTTATTCTTTAATGGTTAAACGACTTACTGATCGATAAACTGGTTGAAACAAAAACATGAAAATGGCCCTAATGAAAGAACTTAAGAACCATTGGCAGTATAAGCAAAATAAGATGTAAAGCTAGTAGTGATGGTTACCATCTTGCTCATTAAGAATTGGTGCTCCATCCAGTATTACACTTAAAGAGGATAGTCACTTATGATCCTGATGGGATGCAGTGGCTGCAGGTTTTCATTCCACCAGTTTCCTAATTAAAAGACAGATCTAGCTAATAATGAGACTTGGAATTTTCACTATATTGTTTGTTTGTGCTTTTATTCACCCAAGAAATATCTTTCTTACTTTGTAGAGCAGGGATCATCTCTTACTGGAGGACCACAGTGGCTGCAGGTTTTTCACCCCAGTGAATTTTTTCATCAGAACCCATTTATTTGCTGCTAAAGCAACATATTTTTTAGCTTTAATTTCAGTTAACTCATTTTTTATAACTCAACATGCTTAACTGCATATTTTACTTAAAGCAATTGCATTTAAGTTTTAATTGTTTTGCAGTTTAACTAGTCAAAGTTAATAACATAATGCAGATAACAAAGAAGTCATTAGCTCTCCAGATAACTTGGTTCAATTTACAATAGTGAATGTGTATCATTAAGTATTTGTGTTAATAAAATGTTTAGAAGTAAAATGAAAGAAAAAAGGGGAGAAGAGAAGTGTAAATCTGTTATGGTCCACTAAATATATAGATAATGTTCTCAGAAAAGGAAATTCTATAATGTAATTAAAATTTGTCTTGGATGAATGAAGGCAGTAACAAGCAATATAGTAAAATGCAAGTTTCATTATCAGCAAATACTGTCTTCTAATTAGGAACCTGGCTGGAACCTACAGCCTCTGCAGCCTACCAAACCGTAAGTGACTATCCCCGAATTTTAAAGGTCTATAAAATGATTAGTATTTATAGTAACCCTGACATTGCTCAGCATGTAATTAAAATCTGTAGTCAGTATGATATAAAAAATGAGCATAATCAAACTGTGGTGGGTGACAGGTACTTAGACATCTCTCAAGGTTTGTATCTAATTCAAGCTAAACTTCAGACAATCTTTGTTGGCAAATATAGTTTATTTCAATTAAAAACTGTAAATTGTATTCAAATGTCTAGGGACAACATCCAGTTATTATCTGAGAATAAAACTATAAATAACTTGTGCTCAGTGATATCTCAGATTATCTATATCTATTCTTGTTAAAGTATTAGTGTACAGTAACATACTCTCTGTATCAATAATGGTAGTTTATAATAAAGCCACCATAGAGATTAGGAGGGAAAATCAATGTTGGTATTAGCAAAACCTTGGATTAGCATGAATGTTAAGGATGTAGCGCTGTTCCTGAGTTGCAAATAGATTTTCATTATACAAATCTTAAAGTTCTCCACACTATGTGCATGTCAATGAATATAAATAGTTATTAAATATATGATTGACAATACCTCTTCTACTATTATATTTGCTCACAATGAAACAAGAACGACAGTTTTTGCTCAACCATGGAATTTTTTTTCAAAGTTTACAATAATTTGTAAATATTAATACGCAATGTAGAGTTCTTAAGAAGGAATTGGTGCAGAATATACCCTTTTATACAAGTTTGTGCAAGTATTTGTTTAGTCTCAAAGCACAAACAGTTCACAACATAATAAGAAAATTAAAAGCTGGGTAAAGTCAAGCCTCCATCTCCAATTGTACAGCTGCATCTGTTTTTAAGACATCCATATATAAAGAGAGATACTCCAGAAAAAGATTAGAAATTTTGAAATAATAATTTTAAAAGATATTTATTACCTTACATAATGTTATGTTACACAATATTGAGATCAATTAACATTCTGTTACAAGTCATGGTGTAATTTCAACTCTTATGTATCTTAAACTAATGAGATAATGAAAAGAAAATGCTTACATTTAGACTAATATATTCTTCTGCAATCTAAAATGAAGTAACCAGGGACTTGTGGAACCCCCTCATCATGTTAAAATGCACATAGACATGGCCAAAATCTGTTCTATAAAGCAGCATATTAGCAGTGCACATCGGTTACTGTATAAAGCCAAGAAATCCGTGGTTACATTGTTTATGTAAATAGAGGTTTTGGGTAACAGATTAGTCCATGCCAATATTAGCCTCAAACTCATAATGTAATTATAATGGCAAACAATACTCCCATTCCACTGTTAAATGCATGCGATCACATAAAGAGGCACCAAGACCTCCTGGGATTTATATATATAAGTAGATAAAATATATTACACTAAATATAAGAAAAATTGGATTATGGCAATTTCCTTTTGACAAACCAAGAATGATTAGTCTGATTAGTATGATCAGATAGGATTATAACATGAGGGAAGGCAGCTTTTTTTTTATTGTTTGCAAAACCCTCTTCAATGCCTTAACAGTAGCACCTAAAAAGTAAAATGACATAAGAATTCACAGTTTAAGAAGTTTGCATATTTTCTTTTTACAGCAGGACATTTACGTTGGGTGAAGAGTTTTAAGTTATGATTTAATAAGAGAAAGTTCTATAAAATTATGATAAATATGCTCCTGGACCTGTGGCTTTCCCATGTTCTGATTATTATATGACTTCTGAAATTTTGTAATGAGTTAGGATTACTTACACTCGCTTACATTAAGAAAGTTAGTTATATTAATGTTGCTTTATTGGATTCAGTAGAGTATGAGATATTACTTATTCCACTGTAATATTGTTTGATGTTCTGTTTAATAGCTCAGTAGTAGCTGTGCAGCAGAACTGACTTAAGTAACAGAAATTCAGAGCACAGTAAATGATCATGATCAAGCTTAAGAAATAAAGTCAATATATTCCCCTTACATTTGCTTTTAGACCTATTGAGAGAATTATAACAGGAACTGGCTCTATCTTATGATTTTCATGATGACTGAAGTATGGTCAAAGGTTAAAATGATATCATAGTTAAAAGATATGCCTAAAGGCTGTGATTATAAACTATTAAGAAGGAATCAATTTGTGAATATTCATAATTCCCCAAAGGGGAAAAATGAAGAGGATCCAACACTTAAAGATTTAAGAAATCCTGAAATACTGAAGTAATCTTAAATAATTTTATAGCTGGTAAGTAACACAGTACAAGCAATAATTCAAGCACTGTTAAAATCTTTGCAAGTATAAGTTTGAGGTTCCATAAGTTGGATACCTATAACAGGATTATTTAAAATCAATTTAATTTAATGTCGATTCCCCAGCCATGATAACACAGCGATGCACATCATCCAAAAACGATCAGAATCACTTCAGCTGTAACAAAAAATTTCTTTGCATACTAATATTGATATATCTTTACTTTATTACTACAGTAAGAATAAAACATCCACTCAACCCTTTCTTTAAATCTAGAATGGTTTCTAATATGAAAATATGCCTTTTGTAAAAAGACACTATTTGCCTTCAAAGAATAGAGGTGAGATAGAACTTTGTCTTTCTACAATTCATGATTAATACCTTTAATATTCCAGCTAATAAAATCAGTGTGCAGGCTGAAATATCTGGATTGTTAACTCTAGAAGTCATATGAGGGTATGATATGCCTGCTACCAGTTAAAAAGCAATTGTTTAAACTGAAAGGAAAACACAAATATTCGTTGCGCTACCCATTTCAAAAGCCTATATGCAAAAAGGCACAATGTGATTCCCCACATATTTTAAAACAATAACAAATATCTAGAAAGCTACTTTGATTACTTAAATTCTTTCCAAATTAAAAAAATAACGAAAAAACTCTTGAACCACTTCTTTGAGAAAGATAATTTCATTTTTTTTTTTCACTTTTAAGAATTAGACTTAGTTTTTGAGAGGTGGGATAGGATTCTTTTATCTAAGCAGAATGCATTATATGAATAGCTGTGTCCCATTCTTTCTAGTCAGTCAGTCATTATCCAACCTGCTACATCCTAACACAGGGTCCCAAGAGTCTGCTGGAGCCAATCCCAGCCTGCACAGGGCACAAGGCAGGAACAAACCCCGGGCAGGGCGCCAGCCCACCACAGGGCACACAAACACCAAGCACACACTAGGGACAATTTAGGATTGTCAATGCACCTAACCTGCATACCTTTGGACTGTGGAGGAAACCAAAGCACCCGGAGGAAACCCATGCAGACACGTGGAGTACATGCAAACTCCACGCAGGAAGGACCCGGGAAGCGAACCCAGGTCCCATTACTACGAGGCAGCAGCGCTACCATGCCACTCATTCTTTTTATGAAATTCTAAAAAAAGATAAAGATACATGTATCATTGTCACTCAATGTCATCTACAGATGAATTCCTTTAAACCTGTAGATAAAATTTACAAAATGATCTGGATTGCCATCAAAACTATCTAGTACCATTTCAAGAATACCAATTGGTGCCAAGTGAGACAAGTTAGCAATGTTCTTTTTTTTTTTTTAAACAAAATTTATGACTTTTATACTGTGCATAAAAAATTTGTTGCTAGGATATTTATGAGATAGCAACTGAAACAAAGCATAAATGTTGATCATTTAAAAATCGCCAAAGGACTGAAAACTTGATAATATTCCATAATCTGAATACATATGTTAGAGATGTTTGGAATATTGTTATTATATACAGGCACAGCTGATAAAAGTGCACCTGTTTTAAAATATTGTCCATCATGTTACCAAATCTTAAGTGACTAGTGGAACATGGGAGAGCTGGTAAATTGATAGCAATTACAATTAACTGGGGCACATAGTTAAGACATACAGAAAGGAATCTGAGTTCAATTTAAATTCCATGGCTGTCCTACCAGGAGTGGTTTCACTCCTTCCAAAGTCCAAGTGTTTGTTTGCAGCCCAATAATAGAATATGAAGACTAGAAATGCTTTACGGGTCAAAAATACATTGTCAACATTGATGAAAGTGTTCTCCACTGCCAAATATTATTGTATATATTAATGCATATTTAGGAAAAAGTTCTTTGGATTTAAAGGACACTGGCTATCTTCTGTTCTTTACACAACCATAGATGTTAAAACCTTTGACATAGGACTACTGCTCAGTGGAATTAACTGAGTTCACATGAAGGACCACATATTGGACCCTTTAAATCTCTACTGAATCCCTATTAGTTTACTAAATCCTCAGGGGCTTTTGTTGCAGCAGTATAATCTACATAACTTTTGCTCAATACAGAGGCAATATCTACTGATTGTGACTAATTTATTACCATCTCATTCTGTTCTTGTTCTGCAAGTGCCTTAATACTACTCTTCCAAACTCTCTAACCTATTAGAAATAACAGTTGATAAGAACAGTAACAAAGCAACATCATAACAGACTGACCTCACCACTAGAACAGATTGTGCTTTCAATAACACCTCCGTCTTGGGAAATTTGACTGCTTGATTCATGGACCATATCATTACATGGTAGCTAGAATAGACTTCAGAGCCCTCCCTTTACCACAATCCCATGTGACCCAGGTCTAGATTTGGAGAGAAATTAAATTATATGACATCTCATTTTATAATTTCCTGAAAAAAGCCTGACAGGACATTGCAGATTTTCACTAATTGTGCCAATGTTTCTCATTTCCTCTGCCCTATGGTGTTAAATATTTAAATATTCTGAATATGCTTATTTACTTTTATTATATTACTTTTATTTTATTACACCTATAATGTGTAATTCTACATTGTTGAAATATACTGTGTAGAATTCTAGTCTACTGTATATATAAAGAGAGCGAGAGAGTATTATATACATATATATTATGCCATGCATGAGCGTCATTCGGTCGTCTTGCAGGCCTACTTGAGGCATGTAATACCACCCCAAAGTGAGAGGTCACTAACCTTGTCACCTGTTTCTGCCAACACAGCACTAAGAAATTGTCCACTGAGGGCAATTGACTATACCCCTTCTGAGGGAATTCCTATAAACCACACTTCTCCAGCAAGAGGTGTCTAACTTCGACCTGAGCTAACTGCAAAGACAAAGCTCCAACAGAAAGAAAAACCCACTCACTTTAAGAGAAAGACAACCACCTATGTGGTCTATTTGCAGCGCCATTGCACATTATTTTATTTTGCTGTTTGAAAGAGTTAAATGCAACAACCCAGTTGTTGTCCCAATATTTCTTCCTTAATCCAGAGTTTCACTTACATTCAACCACTACACATACATATATACACACACACATAAATAATGTATATAATCACATAAATATATACGCATAACTTAAGTTGAAAAAGAGGAGAGCTTTTGTTAATGAAATGAAAATAAAAATATGACCTAATATTTGTAGACAAAAGCCCAGCATTTACAAAATATTTCTTTGTTTTGTTCTAAATACAAAAATGTAGACAGCTCTGCATACAAAGTTCTAAATAAAAAACAAAAAAACAGTATTTGTAAATCTTTGAATTAATATCTTTCATTTATTCAAAATATTCTGGTGTTTCTAAAACAAAGAGAATAAAACCGGGAGACTACACGTCTCTGTATATTTTCAATGAGTTAATTCCACATTAATACAGTAGTATTATTTTAAAAAATATGTATTTACATTGTAAAGCTTTAATCACCAGACAAAATAATTCTACTTAATACCAACTGGGAAAAAGGAAAATATTAAAAGCTTAAGATGGCAATAAAAGTAGCAAATAATGCAGAAAAATACTGTAATTACAAAGATGGCCCAGGCTTCATTTTCCTTTTGAGATACAAATTGAGGCATAAAACTGTACTTGTGGTTTAAAAATAGCATAAATCACTGGAGTCAAAAAAAAAAAAAAAGGCTGTGGAGTGTCACACCACCCCCCAAATCAAATTCATAGAGACAGACTCTTTAAGGGGCCAGACAGTGCCAGACAGAAGTATGGCAAAGCATAAATGTTTACAGCTTGTTATGCAGCGAGAAAATAATTAGTTTTCAAACCATTGTGGTTCACATTTCCAGAGAGCAGAAGTCCAAGGGGAGGCCAGTGTAGAGAAGGCTGATCAAGTGACACCAGGTTACATCAGAAGCACAGACTATTTTGCAGAAATGTCAACACGCCTAAACAAGAGTCTAGATTGCAATAATTCTGCACTTACACAGATGTGTGGTTTTTAACTCAGACATGATACCAGACCAAATTTCCGGTACATATTTTAAAGACTTTCTTCACACTTCAAGTGAAGTTTAGCTCATTAAATACTAAAATCACATTTTATTTCAAACACAAGCTGACATCAATTTAAACACATTGAACAGGGATAGTTAAAGAAATAAAAAATTTCTGTAAGCAGATTCTAGCTACTATGAAGCTTTCCGAACTTAAGTCGCAACAGTACTAGAAAACACTAAAAAAACAGCATTCTTAAAATCAAACACGATTGTTTTTAATGTTTTTCCTGTTCTCAATCATTTCAGTAACTGGAACAGATTACAGTTTAATAGATCTAAAGTTTCAGATTATGATGTGCTTGCAAAAAGATGATCCCAGCACATTGCAAACTAACATTAAGCCCTATTTGCAGATGTGACATTATATGTGAGCTAATGTCTCAAATAAAAATCTTTGCTTTAAGCTAGGAAGTTTCATTGCATATTTTGTAATCTATTTCTCAAAAGTAAAAGAGCATTTTGAAAGGCTCATAATACACCTACTAGTCTTTTTCTCATTAACAGTTGTGTGTAAAAGAATAAAAGGACTTCATTTTAGTATGGATTCACATTTGGCACTATTAAAAGAAAAGAGGTACAGAATTTATAAATGTATGTAAACTTGTTGTACATCACATATCATGTTATTCAAAAAACTTAAACAACAATGATGAAGATAATAGCTTTTGAGCATCAGCTTCATAATACATAGTCTACAGATGAGAAGAAACACGGTTGGTTCAATTATGACACAGTGGCCTTCAGCTAGTACAAAACTTCATTAAAACAATTTGGTTTAATATATGGGTACTTTTGCTATAGTGTACATAAGCAGTAAATGTTCCAAAAGAAACTGTAAAATGTGTAATGCCCCAGTGAAATATTGCGAGAACAACTTCTCTATCATCTTTTATATTTCATAAAAATTAAAGCTTTATAGGAACAATAACTTCATTACAATGCAGCAGTTCTCAAGGGCAACTATGAACAGTTTTAAAATAACGACATCAATGCTCAGAAAACATATTGAAGGATAAAGGCCCAGCTGTACAAATGATTTAAAGTGAATCATATTATTCAACTGTTACAAAGCAAGAGTAAAATACGTCTGGGAATACAGTGATTTTTAAATATCTGAAAAAATACAATTTTTTCTGATCTAAAGTACAAACACTTGCTCACATTTACACTGTTAAATAATGGACGACAGACGCATAAAGCAGTTAACATTAAATTAATTAATGTTATATGAATTTTACAATGAACACAGATTATTTCTTCAGCTAGGGTGGTGGGAAAAAGACTTGCAAAGCAACCCATTATTAATAATAATTATACAAATACAACTCTTGAAAAAATAAAGCAAATATTTTGTTTCCTCAACTCTATACATGCATTTATCATTTTCTAGAATGTTACTTGTGCTCTAGCACATTTTATAACGCTGATTAAGTTTTATAATGAGAATAATCTAGTAACCATTATTCCACACATAAGCTTTGGGCAAAGATCACCAAGCTTCATGCATCAAACAAAATGTCTAAAAAAATAGTGTTCCACGGTGTGCAACAACCAAACTGGCCACAAATGCTCACACTCACCTTTTCAAACTGCTCTTTCTGTTGAATGCTGAACTTCTCCTTGATTTCATCAAGCAGTTGTTTAAGCCATCTCTCCTTTGGGGTCCCATAATACTTTTTGGCAAGCTGAAGGTAACAACGCCACTTTACAGATTCAAAACCCCAGTGACACGTTCTCTTGTCTGGGGATTTGTGGGAATGCATTACAAATTTCTGGGGTGAAAACATCATCTGGCATTCTGCACACTGAATGCAAGCTGCTTCAGGCTGTGTGTATATTTGTATAAAAAAGAAACCTTGGCATCTACCAAGACACTCATGCTCTACCTCAAATGTTGATTCTGTGTCTTTGTGATGAGCCAAAACACCCTCTCCGGCTATTTTACTGGCATTCTGTAGGGTAAAGCCTGGACGCAGCAAAGCATTGCAAAGTCTTTGAGCATCTGTCAGTGTAATCAACCCACAGGAAGGGGCATTGATTGGCAAAATACCCAGTACTTTCAAAATGTGAAGCTGATCAGCATTACATCTTGAGCAATAGATGTACAATTCATCACAAACTGTGTTAATCTGCTGAAGAGAAAAATCACGCAGAACCGAATTAAGGACTTGGGGCAAGCAGAGTCTTTTCTCACCACCCACCATGAAACATGAGATGTACTCTCCTTCCAAAAGAGAGTAAGTCAGTTCAGTTGAGCTGTCTGGAGGAATAAGCAGAGGGCCCGATTGGACCGTAGGTGATGAATGGGACAGGTAGATGCTGGGAGACATACATTCTTGGTTGTTTCGAGCTGAAAAAGCAGCAGGTCCACCAAGAGAACTCTGACTACTAAGATGAAATTGGGCCAAAGTGTGTTTTAGGCCAGGAGTTATGTCCAGGGCCTTCCCCATTGGTGCAGTGTTCTGTTTTCTCTGTTTTTCCAAGTCACTGAATTCAGCAGGTGATGATTCATACATGTTTTCTTTTTTGACCTTTATGCTTTTTGAAGTCCCATCAACAGTTCGGTTATTCAGGTGTAGCAGTGGCCTTTTTTTAATTGGTCCTTCCTCAAGCCTGTCTTTGGCAGGTTTGTTCATAGCCTCTGTAGAATGAACTTGGCTGTTATACGTCCCTTTCAAGGATGGTTGAGAGCTCATCATCCTTTACTTAAAGTATATATAGAAAACTGGAAAGTATATGGGCTGAAAAATATTGACTTGTGACCATTACATATTTGAAAGGTGGAAGTTCACATTTATCTAAGAAAAAATAAAAAGAAACACGTTATTATAAATTGAATTTCAAAGTCTTGTATATATCCATCCATCCACTTCTTCAATTACTGGTTGACAAAGCAGAAAGAGTTAGGCACAAGGATGAATGCAAAAAATTCACACCAATAAATTAGACCTGTTTGAAGTGTAGCTAACTGTAATAAGGAAAATGGGGACAAACTACCTATATTACTTGTCTTTGCCACTACCTGAAAAATTCTGTTACAGTATTATCCATACTTCCACATGTATCTTAGGGGACATATTGCTGAAAAGCTCAAACAGTTTTACCATATTAATACTTAGAAATATGACATCATTCAGAAGCAAATGTAATGTAAAGAAAATATTTATGCAAATACCAATTACTTTACTCAAGTCAGTGTTACTAAGTAAAGGACAACAGAAAGGGGTGGGTAACCACTGAGGCGATAATCAAGTCACAGATGGAGAGGATAAAATGCAATTACCTGGTGTCAGACCGTCTTCAGATATGCATCGTATCCCAAATTAGCTTCAGATCCACGTATTTCCCTGGCAGCTCCAATGTAAACGCCACTGTCAACAGCCCCTGACCTTGTCTCATTCAAGCCAGATGGTGCCTTTGCTCGGAAGAACTCGTGAATAACGTCAGCAAGGGAATAATCAGCCTTCAAATGAGAAGAGGTCTCGTGGTACCGGTTATACGTCCAAGTGTTCACGCTCGTTCGTTCGTTCCGGATAGGAGCGATCCAATACCGGGTTAGTGTTCCTTTGCACTGCACACTCGTGCTGCGTTGTTGTGGCGGCTGATGTCTCCTGGCATCTCACTCGCGGCGTGTCCTCTCTACTGATTCAACTCTGTCGCCGTTGCGCACTCCCGGCAGACTCTCGCTCGCCCTCTTTTTCTCACGCACAATGTCACAGTCACTCCTCCTTTCCACCCTCTCTCTCTCTGTGTCTGTCTGTCTTAGTCACGCACATATGCAAGCAAGGAGCCGTCACTCACGGTCTCCCATATCTCCAAGTTGTCGAGGTTTGCGCGTGTCCGTTTCCTGCGCGCGCACCCCAGAATACGCCGAACACTGCACACAACCCCGTCTGCGCGTTTATCTTGCACATGCGATCCCGCCGCCCACACACAGATAAGAAGAGAAATGTCCTTGTCTTTACTCGTATCAGTATGTATGCATTGCGTTCAATTCACGGTGTCCTTTTCTCCAAAACCGCTGCACTGCTCCCATTACACCTCTAGCGTTCAGACTAACGATGAATTTTGTCTTCGATTAATAGTGCTTTTCAAGCACAAATGAATGAGCATAGGTCGATAATCCGTCTCATACTAGCTCATCTTTGGCTGCAGTCTTGCCTTCCCTTCGCCCTCTGTTCCTCCACGTCTGGCAGTGAAATCCCTAACGCAGACAGACACTAACCCCCTCCTCCTCCTCACCCCCCAGAGGCACAGCCGCCGCCGCCGCCGCCGCCGCCTTCCCAGACACGCCACGTCTCCCCGCCCACTGGACATGCGTCATTACATACGTCACGCGCGGGGCTGCCGCTGGCTGCGGAAACACTGTGGGGGAGGTTGCTGTCTAGCAGTCTCGTCGGTTTTGGTGTCATGGGTGATTTTTTTGCTTCCAGACTGTCTCGTTTTAAAAGAGCAGAAGGCAGGAAGTAAGAGAGGAATGCAAAGGTGGTTATGACCTAGCTTCATCTGAACAGGCAGCTGTAGTTTCCAGAAAGCACATTTTTTAGTGGTGGCCAGACAGAGCTGACTAACGCGAGGAAATGGAACAGAGTTGCAGCCGCCATAAAAACCCAGAAGAAGAAGGCTAATGAAGAGTGCAAACAAAATTCCCACCAAATAATTTTATAAAAAATAACACACAATTTTTATAAACGGCCAAGCAGTTATTAACTTGAAATGAAACAGAAGTGGCCTGCTGGGTAAATGATTGAGAAACACCACAGGACAACCAGGGCTAAGTATTATACTGTGCCCTTTGTACTGTGAACTGATGCAGTGTAAAACGCAGGACAGCAATTCTCAAGAATAACTGCATTTAATCATAAACAATGATTTAGGAAAGCTTAAGTTTATTGACAGCATAATGCTAAATTTACTTGGGGATGTTCTGTTTCTTTTTTTAAACTGTACATTTAAAGGCCCAGTTTTCTTCGGCAAACCTTACCCTCTGTAACATACTGAGACAATGGGCCTACTCCTTTTCATGGTTCTGCATGTTACTCATTTATTTTTCTTAAAATCACTTTGTTCATTAGAAGGATTTGAGTGTTTATTCCAGTAATTTCAAGGCAGAAACCAACATTAGACTGGGCGGGCACTTCTTTGAATAACAAACTCAGTCTCTCTGAGTTAATTTATTGTTGCCTTCAACATAACAGCCTTTCTTTTGACTGTGAAAGGAGACAGCACCCCCAAGAAATACCTCCCTATGTTTTATATGTTATTCATGATCTTATTTTCTTTATGTTGTATGTAAACCCAAACTGTTTTTGTTTGCACTATACAAAGTGTAAAAAGTGTGTTGTTTATTCAATAGTATTGTGTGGTTTACATAACCATGTTCCAATATTTATAACACAGCACCTTTTATCAAAGAGACACAGTCATAAAATGCCATCGTTTGTATACTGTATACATACAACATGTGAATACTTTAGAATAGAGACTACCTAGAGGCCTCAATTAGTCAGTTACTGCTATATAACAAGACCTTAAACCTTTGTTTTGTTTTAATAAACTGTACAAAGCATCACTGGCAAGGTTAAAATATGGCTTGGCTAGAATGTATCTAACAGTTACTAAGGTGTAACAAAACCTTAATAAAAACTTTGTTTGTGATGCACAAAAGTAACTGACTAATACATGGATTATAGCAAGCTCTTAAAGCCCTTTGCCTAAAGCGTTACCCATTTATTTTTTAGCTTTCATAAAGTCAAACCACATTTCTGTTAATTTGTACAATAACTGTTCTAAATAGGTTTCATATTATGTATTTTGTTTTTACCAAAATATTCAATGCCATTGTTCTAATTAGTATAGTATTAATTCCAATATAAATCCTGTTTCACCATATCAAAGCAGACAACAAATTACATGTAATTATTTTTCCATTACATTTTGCTATTTACGTGTAAGTGACTTTTTCATGACTACATTTTTCAAATAAAATAAAATAGTTATATATTTCCAGTTTTAAAGTCTGTTTTTAAAGTGACAGAAAAGAGAAAAAAAATCACTCTGCATACATTGGTCATGCTAGCAGTCTCCCCTGCCCCCCACTAGTGATACAAAAGAATATATTAGCATGCAAGGCCATCATCCCATGGGAGGTGACCAGCCTAAGCCCTGGGCTTTGCTTTAAGAGGTGCTGCTATATTAGCACAATATCTCCCAAACTCCAAAGCTGTTTTAAATGCACAGAATGTTTTGTTTGAAATCATTACTGATTGGTTAGCCTGAATTTCCCATACTCATTTTACTTGTAAATTGTGTTTTATTCTTCATAAGAATTGCTAACCTGAGAGTAATTTATCCGGCCACTGACTATTTCTCCCTTCCTAAAATTTAAAATCTTAGAAGAATACAATACAATATCTATATTTTGATAACTGCTGATATACTCTTGATTTATCTCATTTGTGATTTTGACCTGCAAGCTTCACCAAACAAAAAAACACCCTATTTTATTATCAAAGCATACCTTTGGCTTTCAGTTGCTTTTAAAAAATATAATAGACAGTGACCTCAAAGTCATTGTAATGAGCAAGGGTATCCTCTTTATAAAAAGTGTTCTTTTGTTAGACAGCTAGCTTGTCATGTGTTTAAAGGAAAATAAAGTAAACAGTTATAGTTGTTTTTTGCCTTAAAATTCTAATGGGAAATTAGTAACTACAGAAATGTGTATGTTTTTGCTTTATTGTTCTTCTAATTGACCTGATTATATTTTTAAAAGTATTGTTTACGGTACATGTTGAAATTGAACTGCTCCTTTGTACCCAGATATAACCAAATACTGTATGAAATATAAAAACACATGGAATGTTACAATGACAAGTAGTGTAATAAATGGTTGGATTAATGTAATATTATAAATGTAATAACCCACATTATTTTAAGTACAGCCAACACAGAGTGGGTTTTTCAGTTTGCACAAAGGGAAGCTGAAAATGGATGTACATTACTTTCAAAGTATAGCAATTTCTACTACAAGGTTAAAGCCAGTATCCATAGTGATTAAAATAATATAATAGCATTTATTGTTGTTGGCATTTCTCTTTAATGCAGCAATTGAAATTCCGGATTGCCTGGCTTCTTTGGGTTGGGTTGATGAGTGATAATCTGCTGTTCAGGCCCATGTCTGTTATTTATTTTACCATTTTAGCCAGTTCACTAGGGCATGTCTTGCCTTGCATACCAAACAGGACCTGGCAATCCCCTCTCTTTTTATTCTAGCAGAGGAGATGTACTATCAGCATTGACCAACCCCGTGAGTCAGATTGAATTTTATCTTGAAAAGCAGTTGTCCTTTTTTTTTTAGGTCATTCTAGGTTTTTGTCTGTGGTATATATAATACAGCGGGAGATCACACAGAATACTGGGCTACATGTAGCAAGCATCAAGCTTGTTGTTCAGGTTCAATACAGTACAATTATTGTAACGATTATTATAATTACTTTAGGGTAAGCACACACCAGAAAATGTATCTCAGTGACTGATTCAAAGGCTTTAAATGCCGACAGTCAGTATTTTGCACATTTTGTCTAGATAAGCAGGTTCCTTTTGTGCAATTATGACTCGAAAAGGACCTGTCATTCTTACTTCATCATGGCCACATTATGACAGCGGGTGATTCCATGTGAAGAAGAACAAAGAGGAAAAATGCCTTTAATCTGATCAAAGGTGACACTTTGCATAAAGCTTGAAGCTGTCACTGTAGCTATTCATCTGACAACCACCATGTAGACAGAGTACAGGTGCTTAAAACATGAAAATGTCATGCTTCAGCTGTCTGAATACATTCTGTTTCCTGATAATCCACTTTGTCCTAATTCAACTCTTGTTTTTTTCTTTAGGGTCATTTACAACTTTAACTTGTGCTAGACTGAGAAATAACAGAAGCTAGAAGTGAGAGCACATCCAAATGTCTGATTTTTAATTATGAACACAATACCTGTTTTTTCACTTTAACCTTTGTGGCAAATATATATACTGTGCTTAATTTCATGGATTTTGTTTTATCTTAAGCTATGTAAAGGCCTGATAAGGGGGCTGAGTGGAGTGCAGTGCCTATCTATAATGACACTTGATGCCCTTTCTTATTTATGGTTTCTTGTAAACTGATTTTCATCTCACACTTTTTCCAAAGTCTTTCCTCTAAATAAAACTTTTGCTGAATGTCTGCTTTGATCCACTTTCAATCAATAACCACTTTCAAAGATTTTGACTTCCCGTATTATCAATTTGAATTGGATTTTTCATATTTGGGTTCAAAATTGATTTAGAGGTCAGTGTTCTTTATAGGTAAAAAATGTCAGTGCTGTGACAGGGAGGAGGTAGTAACACAGTAGCCTCACGGATCCAGCATCCTCAACTCAAGTCTTGTGTTTGGACATGTTTGCCATTTCCACTAAGACATGTAGATTACCATAAGTGACCACTTATGGTACCTGGCAGGTTTGTGTTTGAGGCGTCCGTCAATCCTCTACCCACATCCAGGGCAGTTTTCTGCTTTTTGACCAGTGCTATGGGGAAAGACCTCAGCGCCCCATGACCTTGAATTGGTTTAAAAGGCTTGAGAATGTTATGTTAATGTTACAGTGCTATATACATCATTGTGAAAATGGTTTCATTAAGGAAAAAAAAAATCTCAAACAAGGTTAGCCTTAAACTGGTGACTTGCATACCATCAAATTAAAATAGGTGTACATAAGTGAGAGGGAGTGGGGAGAGAGGTTCATGAACTTCACTACACATATTTCTTATTCAAAGCCAGCTTTTTGTGCTTAGCTTTTTTTAACAAATCCAGCACAGGTGTCTTGCTTGAGGGAAAGACTAGTTAGACAAGTCAGGGAACTGTTGTTTGGTTTCTTTAATATGTTAAAGAGATGCTTTCCCTTAAAAGGTTTCCAGCATATGCTGAATATTCACTCAAGTAAGCAGTAAGTTTACAGTCATTTTTACACACATACAGTATGTCATTTGCAGACTGGACTAATTTGTTAAACCATAAACAATTCTTCAGTTCCTAATTAAGTATTTTTCTCTAACACAGTGAGTTAAGGATTAAACTTCCAGTTTCTGCTCCTTTTCTAAGATATAAAAAATGTTCCACCCCTTGAAGTAATAAATAAATAAAAATAGAAAGTAAAAGATTACTTAAATATTCACCTTCCCTTTGAGTCCATGTTTGGTAAAGAAGACATTGACAACAATAAGTGTTTTGGGGAATTAGCCTTTACGTGGCACATTGGGGCACTGCAGTTTTTGCTCCTTGCAGAATCGTACGTATAAGGATATTGACTGGACCTTTCCAAAGCAGTGCTTTTCTTTGGTTTCAATCTTTTAAGAGTAGAAATAAACCAAGCAATGACTACTAACTCTAGACAGAACTGGCATCTTGTCCAGAGTTAGTTTTTGTTCTGTATCTGACACTAAATTAAATAATCAATTTCCTTGTCACCCTTAGGATGGCAGATGTAAATTAAAAAAAAAATGACTATATAACTGCAATATAATATAACAGGTACTAGAAAATGGCAGAAATAGGTCTAGAGTCAATCAAATTCTCAAAATGGCTTCACATTTTAGGGTTTCCCATCCTGCATTCTTTCTCTTTCCAATTTCTGGTTCTTTCTGCATGTGCAGTTTAGTGAACGTTTACATTCAACATTTTTTAAGCCTCTGTCTGACTTTGAATCTTGTCTATTGTGGGTAAATAAGACTGTATTGAATTACTTACTTTCAGGGTCAGTGTAACTCAAGATAACTTTTTAACCGCTTTAAATTATTTCAAGAAAGAACAACAGAACCAGTACAGCCAAACTGCTGTCATGTGTACACCTAGGAAAATATTGTTCTTGAATTATAGTTAATAGTTAAAAAACAATTTTGTACAAAGTACGGTGGCTTATTACATATTGCAGCATAGTACTGTATTTACGATAATAATGAATAGCAATGTAAAGAAGGGATATTTTACCCTGAACTATACAAGTCACTAAATATTTAAAAACGTCAACTCTACAGGATACATTGGTAAATGGTGCAATAAATGCAGCCGGTAAGCTGCTAAAGAGCCTAAACTACTTATTAAGCCTGTCCACAAGCCTATGAGCACAGTGCATTTTGTCTTGAAGGTTACCTGGTCTGGATTAAGCGGTTTAGAAAATGACATGATGTGACCTTTGGTTACCTATAGTATTAAAATAAGCTAATCTTAATTAAAAAAAAATATCCCCGACAACAGCAACTGCCAATGACTTAAAAATTCATTCTGAATGAGATTGGAGTGCTTCAGCAGATTTGGCTTTAAAGTGGCAGTTTTACATGTGCCCATTTATTCAGTACATAAATCTGTGTTTACATGGTACTTTTTATAGTGAGCAATATAATAATGTGCTACATGAACCAAATGAGAGTAAGATTCAAACCAAAACAAAAATAACACAATATAATGCAAGGTAACCACAGGTAAAGAGATACCCTAGGAATAACTGGCAAATGTCACCATGTTGGAATGGAACAAAATATAATGAGTTGCATGGGAACAAGAAGTCAACTGAAGATGATTCTATATACAACAACAACAACAACAACAACAACATTTATTTATATAGCACATTTTCATACAAACAGTAGCTCAAAGTGCTTTACATATTAAAGAATAGAAAAATGAAAGACATAATTATAAAAAATAAATCAACATTAACATCGAATAAGAGTAAGGTTCAATGGCCAGGGGACAGAAAAACAAAAACTCCTGACGGCTGGAGAAAAAATAAAATCTGTAGGGATTCCAGACCATGATACCGCCCAGTCCCCTCTGGGCATTCTACCTAACATAAATGAAACAGTCCTCTTTGGATTTAGGATTCTCACGGAAGGGCTTGATGATGATGATGGTCACGTAGACTTCTTCCTTTTAATCCGTCCATCATTGTTGGAGCATCATGAAGCTTTGAGTAGGTGGAGGTGGCGAGCCACCACAAAGAAACGGAAAAAGAAACAGAAAAGAGAGTAGGGGTCAGTACAGATTTTAGAGCCACCATGAATAGTTGTTATGATGAATTGAACATACAGAGTATCAGGATTAAGTTAAATTACGATTAAAATGAAGTTATAAAAAGGCCATGTTAAAGTAATGTGTTTTCAGCAGTGTTTTAAAGTGCTCTACTGTATCAGCCTGGCGAATTCCTATTGGCAGGCTATTCCAGATTTTAGGTGCATAACAGCAGAAGGCCGCCTCACCACTTCTTTTAAGTTTTGTTCTTGGAATTCTAAGGAGACACTCATTTGAGGATCTGAGGTTACGATTTGGAATATAAGGTGTCAGACATTCTGATATATAAGATGGGGAGAGATTATTTAAGGCTTTATAAACCATAAGCAGAATTTTAAAGTCAATTCTGAATGACACAGGTAACCAGTGTAGTGACGCTAAGACTGGTGTGATGTGTTCTGATTTTCTTTTCCTAGTTAGGATTCTAGCAGCTGCATTCTGCACTAGTTGCAAACGATTTATATCTTTTTTGGGTAGTCCAGAGAGGAGTGCATTACAGTAATCTAGTCGACTGAAAACAAACGCGTGAACTAATTTCTCAGCATCTTTCAGTGATATAAGAGGTCTAACTTTACTTATGTTTCTTAAGTGAAAAATGCTGTCCTAATGATCTGATTAATATGTGATTTAAAATTCAGATTACAGTCAACAATCACCCCTAAGCTTTTTACCTCCGTCTTGACTTTTAATCCTAATGTATCCAGTTTATTTCTAATAGCCTCATTGTATCCATTATTGCTGATCACTAAAATTTCAGTTTTCTCTTTATTTAACTTGAGAAAATTACTATTCATCCATTCTGAGATACTAGTCAGACATTCTGTTAGTGAATCAATAGAATCAGGGTCATCAGGTGCTATTGATAAGTACAGCTGTGTGTCATCAGCATAGCTGTGGTAGCTCACGTTGTGCCCTGAGATAATCTGACCTAACGGAAGCATGTAGATTGAGAATAACAGCGGACCCAGGATAGAGCCTTGTGGAACACCATATTGGATATCATGTGTCTTCGAGTTGTAATTCCCACAACTAACAAAATATTTTCTCCCTGTCAGGTAGGATTCAAACCAATTTAAGACACTGCCAGAGAGGCCCACCCATTGACTAAGGCGATTTCTAAGAATGTTGTGATCAATGGTGTCAAATGCAGCACTCAGATCTAAGAGGATGAGAACAGATAAATGGCCTCTGTCTGCATTTACCCGCAAGTCATTTACTACTTTAACGAGTGCAGTTTCTGTGCTGTGATTTGTTCTAAAACCTGACTGAAATTTATCAAGAATAGCATGTTTATTTAGGTGGTCATTTAACTGCATAATGACTGCCTTCTCTAGAACTTTACTTAAGAAAGGCAGGTTAGAGATGGGTCTAAAATTTTCAAGAGCCGAGGGTCAAGATTATGTTTCTTAAGTAGGGGTTTAACTACAGCAGTCTTAAGACAGTCTGGGAAGACCCCAGTATCTAGTGACGAATTTACTATGTCAAGAACATTATCAATTAGCACGCCTGATACTTCTTTGAAAAACCTTGTTGGTATCGGGTCAAGGACGCAGGTGGAGGGTTTTAATTGAGATATTATTTTTTGTAAATCAGGTAAATCTATCCTAGTGAAAGAGTTTAATTTGTTTATAACAGGATGTTGGGGTTTAGGGGGATCCTTAGTGTTGGGGAGATATACTATGTTATTTCTAATATCATAAATTTTTTGATTGAAAAATACAGCGACAGCCTCACAGGTTTCACTGGAAGCACTTAGGAGGCATTCCTTTGAGCTACCTGGGTTTAGTAGGCGATCAATTGTAGAAAATAAGACTCTGGGATTACTAGCATTGTTATTTATAATCTTAGAGAAATAGCAGCGCCTCTCAAGACGGACAGTGTTATTGTATTCTGTTATTTTGACTTTTAATATTTCATGGTGGATAGTTAGTTTAGTCTTCCTCCTATATGAGACAGTTGACCTGTGTAGTTGTGTAGTTTCCCTTTTTGAGGGGTGAAGAGATGTTATTTTGCACTCTCATGGCAACATATTGAACTTGTTATACACAGGAAGAAGAGAATCAAATCAATAAAGGCAGGCAAACTATAACACTAGAGATGAGGAAGCTGGGTTCCACTTAGGCGATTATTACAAGATATATTAGTGTTTTCATTTTTTTTTTTTGTTTTAGCTGAACCCACATAAGCTATTTTTCTGTTCTCACGCTATTTTGCTTTTCATATGAAGCTTTTCTGCTTTTGAAACCATGCATCACCATTCATAAAACTGTGGTTTCCATTTGAATTTCAATCATGCCATACCTAAGCTAGTCAAATGTTACATTGTGAGTCATGATCTTTTTTTTAAAAAAAAAAAGTGCCAGTGAATTCCTTTCAGTATTTCAAGTGAGCATTGGCCACACTGAAGGCTTCCCTAACAATTTGAAGAGCCACAGAGGTTCCACATTTATAAATGACTATTTCCTGTAACTTGAAACTACTGGTCAGTTACATTCCAGAGGAATTACTGTTTCCTGCATGAAAAACAGCAGAACGCTTTCCCTTGTTTGGGACCAAAGATAACCATGCCTAAGCTTTTCATAAATCGAGATGAGCAACTTCTTTCACAATAGAAATCGGGGAAATTTTCTTTTTAGGTGGAAACTTGAACAATTGACTCAACGTGGCAACAGAAGCAGATAATCTAACCTCAGTACAATTGTATAAAATTCTTAACCCACAAATGAAAATGTTAGCATGGCAATATACAGATTCAGATACTGTAGAATACTCCACAATGCTTTAATTATTGTCATATCACTTAAATGTTGTGAGTCATGGTAATGCAAGTCTGCAGCATGCCCACTAAACTAGAGAAAATACTCACACGCTGTGAAATGAGATGAATTCATTTTAGTCCTGTCTCTGCTTTTGATCTTTACTGTAGATCCTTCCAACATTGACAACAAAAGCAGCCTTGGCATACAGACATTGCATGCATTGCTTTTTTTTTGCAGTGTGTTTTTTACTTCACACCTGCAAGTGCCTCTGGAAAATATATAAAAGTACAATGCTTTTGAATACATTCATTGCAAAAAAAGTTTGAATTCATACGTGGCCAAACAAACTTTAGAGTCAGTAACAGCCACAGTTATTTTACCAATTATGCCATGCATGTGCATTATACCCTTTTGGTATCATAGTAATTCTTCTTTTTCTGTTCATCTTCAGTCACATGTACACAATAATTGAATCCAGGCATTTGGTCTGTCTCTCCTTCCAGCAAGGCCGTTGATTTATGCCATGTGTGGTCTATAAACATTATTAAAAAATGTAGGTTTAAGAAAAAGGCTGTGTTCAGTTTGCACCATAATTTGCCTTGTATCCTGTGTATTGTAATGTGTAATATAGCCTAATGTATTTGTATAATGTGAGCCCTGGGCTGAGCTTTACAAATCTTTAACTCCGCCTTTGCCTTGTGCGCTTTGATAGGTGGAATATTTTCAGAATTGAAGTTTATAAATGGCTTTTCTAATAGCAATTCATGATTTACCACCGAGGATATGTTGGCTGCCTTTTGTTGCATGCAGGTCATGTTTCATTTATATAGGTTTATATACAAGTCTTAACTAATTGTCACCCAGCCTTCAATGTGCACCACACAAACTCTGATCACTAACAACACAAAACAAAATGAACTTTGTCATTATTTATTCAACAACAACTAAGTCAAACTCAGAGGCCCTGTGCGAAAGTATGTATACCTTTACTGCTTCCAGTTCGATTTAAACTGTTAGAAAACTGTTAAAAAGTTAAAACAATTAGAATGAGGTGCTACTAATCAAGCACAGTCGATTAGTAAATGATAAATAGTGCTGCATTTTCTGTACAAAAGCACAGCCTTTGGCAGTTCTATCTGGAGCATTCAAGTTGGTGGTAACAAATGCCAGTGTCCAAAGGTATCTTGACTGATGTAAGTGAAGCATTTGTTACTGGTTATCAGTTTGAGCAGCACTATAAGCCTATGAAGGCCCATTCCATATAATCTGAAAACAGTCATTGAACAGTGAGAAGGGTTATTTACAGATTAAAATAGCCAATTTTCACAGGAGTAAGCATTTCAGTAACTCCCCCTAAAAATCAGAACGTATGTTGCTCCAAGACATCATAAAAGCGGCAGCATTCTCCATCCATAGATTTAAAGGCCTCACTCAAAGTTGTACATGTTGCAGTTCATGTTTCTACCAAAACAACAAAACAAGAATGGCCTTCATGGGAGGACAGTCAGGAGAAAGCTCTTTCTCTACAAAATGAACATCGCAGGTCTGTGCTGCTTTGGAAGATTGCATCTAAATGAACCACACTACTTTAAGAAAAATGTCATTCAGAGAGATGAGGACTATGTAGGTCTACAACCTGATTACTGTTTTATACCTTGAGAATCCTCCTCTGTTGTCTTTGTAGCTGTTTACATTTTACTTTATAGCAGGGGTGGGCAATGTCAGTCCTGGAGGGCTGCGATGGTTGCAGGTTTTACAAAGTAGTTCTAACCCAGTTTCTTAATGAGAAGTTAATTATTGCTGATGAAACACTGTATTGCTTAAGTGACATTTTAATGCTTCATTTTATTGGTCTTGCTTGTTAAGGTTCTCCGCCCTTAATTGCTTATTTCAGTTTTAAATAGCTGCATTCACTGTTCTTCGTGGCTCCAATAAGATGCAAATGACAAAGGAGCCAGCAGTTCTCCATTTAACTTGTTTCCATTTAGACCTGTATAGATTAATCAGGCACTATTTGGTTTAAAAAAAACACTTAATAGAAAAATGTGACAGATTGAAATTTATCTGTTTTAGGCTTCAAATCATTTGGATAACATCCTTGGAAATGACAAAATCTATGATACTAGCCATGTGCACCCAACTACGTTGCGCATGTTAAAGTTGTCTGTGAAGGGTTCCCTGTTTAAACGCGGCTGCCAGTCGTGAACTGGGCCCTTCGTCGCACAGCATAATGATTTTTTATAAGGGAAACAAAATTACAAAAGAAAACCCTTGGACATTGATTTTATAGGAACGGCCTACTCAGAATCACTTTCCGAATCGTAATTATGTGGTGCTATAGGAGCATTTCTGCTTCTGTCCGTTCACAGTCCGTCTCATTTTCACGACGCTATCATTTTCTCTCACGATGTCTTCTCAACCTTTCTCCAATCTCGCAGGTTGCTTTGTGGCAATCCAAAGAGTAAGGCAATATACACGGAGCAATGGTTATAAAAGGGGGACACATAGGTATCCAGGCTCTTTAAAGCATAAATAGGGATCACTTCACTGACATGTGAGCAAGCCACGGTACAACTGTGAGATGTGCCAGCTACAACGTAACAATAATAATTTCCGGAATGTGCTGTTACGTTGTCATTCATTTTACCCACTGTCTTTCTTTCATTCATATGTTATGTAGGCATGTACCTTTTATCTTCGGCAATCTCATTCTCTAACCAGGCCTCAGGAGCTAACCAGCGTAACACTGTCCACCACCCCTTTCGTTATTCCGCCACATTGTTGACAATCGTGAGTAACAACAACGTACTAAACTGGAAGGTGGTCTACACATGCGTGGAATTCGCGGACAAAGATCAAGATCTAAATGAAGATTATATATAAAGATTAGTTAATTTAAAGCACAACAATTTGTTTAGTTTAAATGTCTGTGTTTTGAGGTGTGACTGGAGTACTACAGTCTTCAGTAGTATAAGCCTGGAGGAGATTCTTAATGCAATGCCTATGTTTTAGCTGTCTCTCTACTGCCATCTAGTGCTTCTTCTTCTAATTCATTCACGGACAAACAAAGATCAAGATCCAAATGAAGATTATATATAGAGATAAGAATCCAATACTGCAGACTAACAAGCCATAACTTTAAATGAGGTCTGAGATTAACAAGGATTGTTTTCTAATTAAGCAATTAGGTTGGAATGAAAACCTGTGGCCCTCCAGGACCGAATTTGCCCACATGAAATCTGTTTCTGATTGTTTGGTCAGTGACATTCACACCAGTGGCCTGCTGGAG
The DNA here is from genome assembly GCF_016835505.1 of Polypterus senegalus. Taxonomy (NCBI): domain Eukaryota; kingdom Metazoa; phylum Chordata; class Cladistia; order Polypteriformes; family Polypteridae; genus Polypterus; species Polypterus senegalus. The sequence continues at coordinate 158,204,190 of NC_053154.1, forward strand.
GTCATTTTGTAGGGCTCGGACAGGGCTCATTCTGTTCATTCTTGCCCAAAGGAGCAGATACTGGTCAGTCCTGCTGATGGGTTAAGGACCTTCTACTGCCCTGTCCAACTTTCCTAGAGTAACTGCCTGGCAATGGCATGTATTGATGTGCCATCCTGGAGAACTTGGACTACCTGTGCAACCTCTGTAGGGTCCAGGTATCGCCTCATGCTACCAGTGGTGACACTGACTGTAGCCAAATGCAAAACTAGTGGAAAAAACAGTCAGAAAAGATGAGGAGGGAAAATGTCAGTGGCTTCCACCTGTTAAACCATTCCTGTTTTGGGGGTCATCTCATTGTTGTCCCTCTAGTGCACCTGTTGTTAATTTCATTAACACCAAAGCAGCTGAAACTGATTAACAACCCCCTCCGCTAATTAGCTGACCAGATCAATATCCCAGAAGTTTCATTGACTTGATGCTATATTCTAATTAAAAAATGTTCCTTTGGAGCAGTATATATATCATATTTCATTTTGTTACAATATATTTATATGCCTAACAAATTAACATTGTGTACAACAAAAACAAGAAGCCCTGATTCAACAGAAAAATAAAAAATGTGTTTCAGGATATGTTAAAAGCAAAGGTGCAGGACAGAAATTACAATAAACAAAAATGACAGATTAGGTGTCTGGCGAGGCCTTCAGTTAATCACTGACCACAAAGTGAACTCTACCAACCACTTGCTTTTAGACGAGCTGAGAAAATTCAAAACAACATGTAACTGCAAACCACACTCAGGCAAACAGAGATGTGTTTTATCATTCATGATCATTGTGTAAGGCAGTTCTCTGCATACAGAACAGCAGGAAGACACCTCAGGCCAACTTTGCTTTAACAAAGGTGCAAAAAAATGTGATAGTCAGCTACTTTAAATTTTATACTTTGAAAAAAAAAATGAAATAAAAAATGTTTCACTTAAACAAACAAAATCTTCATTTGTGATGCCCTCTGAAATACCTGCTCTAAAGACCTCCAGCGTGTGTTGCCTTAAAGGTCTATAGACCTGTTGCTTGGATTTCTGTCATAATAAAGGCATTTGATGGACCATACCCAACAGACCATCTAATGTGCCCATAACTGCATAGTTTTGTGTTAAGGGTACATAAATTAGTGGAGGATAAAGTGTGTCTAAGATTTCTTGACATTTTTTTGCATCAATAAGCAAAGTATGTCTTGAACTTCTTTACTGACTTCAGCTCTGTTTTAATACATTATTAAGCTTATTGATAAATTATATATCTATACATATAAAAGGCAAAGCCCTCACTGACTCATCACTAATTCTCCCGCTTTCCATATAGGTGGGAAGATAAAATTTCACATGCTCATTTCTTGCAGTGTAATTACAAAAGTTAGGTATTTTTCATGTCCTATTGCAACACCCAAGGGGGGGGACAGGTGTACCCCTAAACTGTATATATAGATATGGGAAACCCCTCCTCACTATTTCTGCGACTTCCAATATACATAGGAAGCCCAAATTGCCCATGCTCATCCTTTACACTGTACTTACAAACGTTAAGTATGTTTCATTTAGCGCCATGCCACATAACAAACTTTTGAAAATAACGTCTTGTTTTTGGCGGTTCTCACCATTATGCCGTAAGGAACTTTTGGAACTGACCTCTCCTTTTGGTGGTTTCATTCCTTATCCGTTAACAGAGGATTTATTTCATGGCAGAGACACACAAGGGCCTCCACTGGTCCCTCTTCCTTTTTCTGCACGGCTGATGTCCATGCACCTACCACATGGTTGGCTCCCTGGTTATGTACATTAACGATATCACACACTAATGTGCCTCCTCACTCACTTCCTTACTTTCCTCAGCTGTTTGTCGTGCTCACTGCTCCCTTCTTCTTTACTCCACTGCTTCAAGCTTGTTATTGCTCGCCTTGCTTCACATCTTCCTGCTGGTGACTCCTACCTTTTCATTTAGTTTCTTCACACTCTTAATGCACTGGGCATGCCACTGCATACTCTACCTTTGAAGGTCAGTGCACCAATTATGTTACTACGAAACTTACAACCACCAAAACTTTGTAACGGCACCAGGCTTCAGATCAGTTCTCTGCACAAGAACCCCATTGAGACAACTGTCTTCACTGGAACTGGCTCAGGGTAGACTGTATTTATTCCTCGCATCCCTCTCATACCCTCTGACCTCCCATTCCAATTCAAATGCCCCCAATTTCCAGTAAGGGTCTGCTTCACTATGACAATAAATAAGTCACAGGGTCAGACTCTAAAAAAGGTTGGCATTGACTTCAGACAAGATTGCTTCTCACATGGCCAACTGTATGTTGCATGCTCAAGAGTAAGTTCAGCAGACAGCTTGGTCATTTTACAGCCCGTGGGCATAACTGCAAACGTCATTTACAAAGAGATCCTTACATCCTAAAAATGTGCATTTTTCATACACAACATTTACAATCATGAATTAAACTCTTTACAATTATCAAATTCACTCTCAATACTAAAATAAGCCTATGATAATTACATTGACAATCATGTTACGTTATTTCTAAAATGTTTCCATTTCTTTTTCATAACTTCTTTAACACACTACTTTGCCGCTGTGAAGAACAGGTATTTTGCTAGTGCAGGTATAAAGCAGGCTTTATGTTATTAACTATTTAACTTTGTTTCTGGTAGGAAGCAGGTGGTGGAGTTACAAGACAAATTTGTAACCCCTTCTTCCAAAAATGTGCCTGTCACCACTTTTTTATTTGTTGTACAAAAATTACTACATTTTACAAATGTATACTATAAGCTTGCTGAAGGCAAGAATAGCAGAAATGGTCAGATATTGTAACCTAAACAACTTGGAACTGAACATCAACAAAACAAAGAGCTGATGATGGACTTTAAGTGAAGCAGTGGAAAATTGCAAGTTTCTGGGTATCATTATTTCAAAGACTCTAACATTCAATTATTATATTTTTCACTTAGCTTTTATTCAAAGTGACTTATAAAAGAGGTCAACATACCTCGCTAAACATTACTCTGGGGACAGTTATGAAATAAGTGTAAGATAACAAAGTTGCAAAACTGGCCATCATAAGTGAAGAGGTCAAAACCAAACAGAACAACACAAGACTAGTTCATCTTTCCTTATCTATAAAAAAAACCTTGCAGCGAAACCACTATTAATTAGAAAAATATTCAGCACAGACCATGTCAAGCTGAATATCATCAACATATCATTGATATGGGAATCCATGTGAATAGATAATAGAATCTGATGAGGTGGTGTACAAGAAGGAAAGGAGAGGACCCAGCATGGATCCTTGGGATACTCATGTGCTTGCCTGATGCAACTTGGACATCTTTTCTCTACAGGACACAGGACAGGATCAGCTAATGAAAGTGGGAGTCATACCTTCTGAGAGCAGTCCCATTGATCCCTAGAGAGAGTGGCAAAGGTGGAGGAAAGATCAAGAAGGATGAGAATGTATGACATGGAGGCAGCTCCAGGGAACTTGCAGTATATCAACAACATTGAGTGAAGCCATCTTAGTGGAATCATCCCTCTTGAAACCTGTCATTTGTTGTGGTCAAGAAAGTTCACACAAGACTTTTCAGGACAATTAAAGTTTTTGTGTGTCAAATGAATCAATTACCATTTTATATAGGTCTATTATGAAAACCCATCTTCTCTTATCAATGTGTGCTGTGGGAAATTTCTCAGCTGAGAATCCGAGGCAGCTTGAGGGAGTGGTGTGCACTGCTTCTAAACATATTAAACCTTCTCTTCTTCATTAAAGACTGTAATTGAAGCCATTGACACCTTGTCTTACCCATTATGCTCTGCCTATACTCTCTTCACTCTCCCTTCTCACACATGTGCATCAGAGGGTCACCTTCCAGGTTCCTCGCAGGTAGGTGATATCACCCTAAGCCAAGAAGGGGCACTACCTCACTGGCATAGTTGTCAGGATGGCAGAACAGACTGGTGAACCAGCTGCAGGTACAGCAAGCTGAGTTGTTCAAGGCAGAGGTTTGACACGAGGCAGCTAATGTTCACCATCCCAGCAGGGGCCAAGGGCCCACACATCTACTTTTTTTTTTTCTACACTTTTTTCCTGATCTTTGAATGCATGGCCACATGTCAGCGATGGCCACAACATCAGTGGGTGCATCTGCATGCTCCTTTTTTAATAGGCAAGGCACAGAGGGTGTATTATGACCTGAAGGGACTGGCAGTAGCTGACTACAATACTCTGAAATGAGAGATCTTGGTCCGTTATGGATCCCAGGCCCGGCTGTATATCCATGGCACCCATCTTCAAGAATTCTGCTCAAGGTACAGGGTTATAGTGCTGGTCTCAATATCCCATTCAAAACTCCTTGCCTATTTGCTGGAGCTTTATGAAGTTCGCGAGTGGAATGGGCTTGTGGACTGTCTTGTGTATCAGCATAATTAGTAGCCCAGGGAGCACGTGTACCATGTAAACTTATTAAAGCCATGGCATGATCACAACTCTGACAATGCCACGGCCACTTCTAGTGCATCACTTCTGATAGACGCTGAACAAGTAAGATTCAGGGACACATTGACACCCAGGCAGAAGAAGGCATTAGCTGCCACGATAGCTTCTTTCCACAAGGTTGTTGACCACAAACCGGGCTAAACCTTGCTGATCGGCCACAATATAGTTACAGAGCCAGGGGGCGTCTTTAGAGAATGCCCATTTTGTGTGAGGCAAAGAAGGTAGAGATGGAGCTGGAAATACAAAAAATGATGTAACTCTGCATTATAGAGGCCAGTCATAGTCTGTGGTTCCACTCCAATTGTGTTAGGACCCAAACCCAATAGGAGTTGATGTTTCTGCAACAACTTTCATTGACTTAACCAAGTCACTTGATTTGATCCCTATCCCATGCCAAGGTTGGACAATATTCTGGAACACCTCTGTGGCACCAGGTTTCTGTTCACCCTCGATATAACCAAAGGTTACTGACAGATTGCCCTGATGGACTCGGCTGAAGAAAAGACTGTATTTAGCACCCCAAGTGGTCACTGGCAGTACTATGTTCTCCCTTTCAGGCTGTACAGGCTCCCTGCGACCTTCCAGTATCTGGTGGACACAGTGGTCCAGCTCCACACTGCGTGTAAAGTACCGCATATATCAATAATACTGTCATCTATTCTGGCACCTGGGAAAAACATTTGCAGTATGTCTCAGCTGTCCTCCGCTCACTGCGTGACACCAGCTTGCAGTTCAATCCCAAAATCTCAAAAAGTGCTATTTTGGGTTGACTGAAACTAAGCACTTAGGTTACTTGGTTGGGGAAGGACACGTCAAGCCACAGTGGTTCAAAGTTATGGCCAATTGGGACTAGCCACGGCCACAAGCCAAGAGGCAAATACAGGCTTTCCTTACGACTAACTGGGTACTACTGCAGTTCTACTAGGGTACTAGTAGGGTACTACTACTGTTCTTGGAAAGAGTCGCTTCCTTGACAACCCTTACAAGGAAAAAGATTCCTAACAATGTGGTATGGAACACCAATGCTGAAGCGGCATTCAGTGGCCTGAAAATGATCCTTATGTCAGCTACCGTTCTATGCTCGTTAATGTTTCTCTCCATTTCATTCTCCAGACTGATGCTTCGGACACCAACCTTAATGCTATAATGAGCCCTCACCATTAAATGGGCATCATTCAACTCTGGCATTACATCCTGGGAAGCAAGTTTACCCTGATCACCAACAATGCACCACTTCAGCGGTTATGTGCCCGCAAGTATTCCAACCCTAGAGTGACTTGTTGGTTCCTCAGTAATAAAGCCACACAAATACAAGGTGTTTCATAGGCGAGGGTCCCTACACAGCAACACTGATGCCCATTTCACGGCTCAGTTCACTCGCTCCAGTGTGGCTGAGCTGAAGCAGGGGCCATGTCATGCATGTGCATCATAGGGTCACCTTCCAAGTTCCTTGTAAGTAGGTAATATCAGCCCAAGCTGAGAGGGGTGTTGCCTCTGTTAACTACCTTGTCTTCTCTTTATTTTGCAGCATGGAATTTCCACCCAGTGCAGGCAACTAACTCCACCCCTTCTGCTCCCTGGGCTATAAATTCAAAACCATCCGGAGGAAAATGTCACTTATGGACTAAGGGACCAAGGAGAAGAGCTACACCAGCCGACTGACAAGAGCCTTGAGGGAAGCCTTAATCAGCTGATCATTGTGGGATGTGTTTATACACTCGGGGGCTTTGCCCCCACTCGCTTCGCTTCCCAAACCCCAGCCTGCAGTACTAGCCAGCCACTTTGCGTCTCTGCTACTCGTTGAAGAGGATTTCGCTTAGCACCCCAAAGAGCTGCAAATTGTATTGACCTGTAATTCTTTGGATGCCCACACTTTCTATCTGGTAAGTAGTTGAGGTCTATCAAGACTGGGACTGCCATATTAGACTGCCACTCCCACAATGACTGGTGCACTCACGTGCAGTTGGATACTGGACTTCCTGTCTGGTTGCTCCCAGAGGGTCAGGCTGGGTCCCCACACATCCACTGCTCTCAGCCTCAACACTGGGATGCAGCAGGGTTGTGTGCTCAGCCCGCTCCTCTACAACGTCTACACATATGACTGTGTCCCAACTCACCATAGCAACAAGATCATAAATTTCGCAGCTGACACGACGATGGTCGGACTCACCTCAGGCAAGTAGGGTGAACTGGCATAGAGGGTCGAGGTGGAGCGGCTGTCAGAGTGGTGCAGAGTCAATAACCTGCTCCTCAACACCACAAAAACGAAGGAGTTTGTTATTGACTTTAGAAAAAACAAAACTGACATCCAGCCACTCATTATTGGTGGAGCCCGTGTGGAGAGGGTCCCGTGTTCAGGTTTCTGGGTATTGAGCTGGAGGATGACCTGACCTGGAGCGCCAACATTAAGGAGCTGCTGAAGAAGCCGCAGCAGAGACTGTATTTTCTGAGAATCCTCAGAAAGAACCATCTACCCAAAAATCTGCTCCTTGCCTTTTATCACTGTTCCATCAAGAGTGTGCTTACGTACGGACTGTGTGTGTAGTACGGTAGCTGCACTTCCTCAGAAAGGAAAGTGCACCACAGGCTTGTCAGGACAGCGGAGAGAACAATTGGCTGTACCCTCCCTACTCTGGAACAAATCTACACCTCCCGATGCTGCAAAAAAGCAATAGACATTTCACAGGATTCATAACATCCCAGTCATTGTCTCTTCCAGCTTTTGCCATCGGGCAAGAGATACAGAGCAATGAAAACCAGGACAAACTGCCTTAAAAACAGATTTTATCCAAAAAGCAATTATGGCTCTGAACTCAGAATAAAACTTCTCCATATCATTCTCCGAATGTGCAATATAGACCTTAAGTCAACCAGTGCAATTTGTATATTTTGTAAAGAACTTTTATTACTATTTGGTTTGTTATTATTCTCTCTCTTCTTGTTTTTTTTTAACTCTTATGCCTCACCATGAGTTGACTGCACCTTCAATTTTGTTGTTCTTTTGTAAAAGTGACAATAACAAAAAGATCTATCTATCTATCTATCTATCTATCTATCTATCTATCTATCTATCTATCTATCTATCTATCTATCTATCTATCTATCTATCTATTTGTAATAGTAAATATCCACAGGCTGTGAAGATCTTGACCTTAAAGTTTCTTGCTCACTCTCTCATACTATTTAATTAATATGTCGATTGCTTTGTTAAGTTTACTATTTGTGGGCGTTTGGAAAATGATGATTGCTATTCTTCTAAGTTCGTATTTCTTTAATCAGTTTATTCAAATGAGTGTCACCAGAAAAAAATAAAATTCAAATGATGTTGCTATGGCAATAAACTGTTATGTTTTTATTCTATTTTTCTATTTGAATTTACCGGGCGGCACAGTGGCACAGTGGGTAACGCTGCTGCCTCACAGTTAGGAGACCTGGGTTCGCTTCCTGGGTCCTCCCTGTGTGGAATTTTCATGTTGTCCCCATGTCTGTGTGGGTTTCCTCTCCCACAGTCCAAAGACATGCAGGTTAGGTGCATTGTCCCTGGTGTGTGTGGGCACCCTGTGGTGGGCTGGCGCCCTGCCTGGGGTTTGTTTCCTGCCTTGTGCCCTGTGTTGTCTGGCAGACCCCCATGACCCTGTGTTAGGATATAGCGGGTTGGATAATGGATGGATGGATAGATATTTGAATTTACAATGAAATGCTGTAATTGATTTTCAAGAATAAGATTGTAAATCTCTCATTTTTAGTCAAAAATATATTAATGATTCAGCAAAGTGTTCTTTGTTACTTTTGCTTTCAGATGCTGCTACTTTATATCAGGAAGAGAATCCATTTTCTAGAGGCTTTTAGATCATACTGTTTTGAGTCTTTTCTTAATATCAATTTCACAGGTTTATGGCATTATTATTAGCATATGCACAGTACAGTGAAATGTTTACCTGCATGTGCTAATCAGAATGCAACGTTTTGCCACAGTTAGTGAGTAAAATTACCTTTACTTGAAACATTTGTCTTTCATTTGATCAATTTTCCTCATAATATTGAAAAATATTAGTTTATGATTGCTTGGATCACGGTGGCGCAGTGGTAGTGCTGCTGCCTCGCAGTTAGGAGACCCAGGTTCGCTTCCCAGGTCCTCCCTGCGTGGAGTTTGCATGTTCTCCCGTGTCTGCGTGGGTTTCCTCCGGCACTCTGGTTTCCTCCCACAATCCAAAGACATGCAGGTTAGGTGGTTTGGCGATTCTAAATTGGCCCAAGTGTGTGGTGGGTGTGTTTGTGCGCGTCCTGCAGTGGGTTGGCACCCTGCCCAGGATTGGTTCCTGCCTTGTGCCCTGGGATTGGCTCCAGCAGACCCCGTGACCCTGTATTCGGATTCAGTGGGTTGGAAAATGGATGGATGGATGGATTGCTTGGATTCTTCTGTGTTTAAATTTATTCTTTACAAGAAAGTGTTTTATTGCTGAATTAGTACAGAGCATTCACCAGCATTTTGCTTCCATGTATTGATTGCTCTTGTATTTCACGGTGGCAATAAAAAGTATGTGAACCCTTTGGAATTACCTGTGTTTTTGCATTAATTGGTTCTTTCAGTATAATCTGTGCCCATATTTGTCAATCAGCTTAGAGTAGGAAAATGGCCCTAACTCATTCATAAATCTCAAAGTGATGCAAATATGATGAAAAGTGATGAAAATGGTCAATTTTCCTAATTTAGGAAACTATTCCTAACTTCACTAGTATTTGGAAGAGCTTGTGAGCTGTTTGAACTCCCTAGAAGCTGCCAGAAGATGGCGTTCAGGCAGAGATCATTGGAAATGCTGATCAATGAACTCATAAAAAGTAATTGATTTGATAAAGATGGAATACAATTCATAACTAATTTTGTACATTACATGATCACTCCATCTACACAAAGAAGCCATGCACTGTCAGCAGAAATAAAAATATTGGTAACTTTACATTTTTTAGCCACATGGAAATTGCGATAGCAATGATTTGGGTATGTCACAACCTACCATCTCTTGAATTTAACACTAAACTTTAAATGCCTCTTCATTACATAGATTACCATGTGAGGTCATTTTAAAACAAGCTGCTTCATGCAACTGAATGGATTTCCTGCAGCTGCTGGTGCCATTGATTTCATGTACATAAAGATCATTGTTCCCAGCGTGGATGAACATGTGCATATGTGAATTGTCAAGAGATATCAAAGTATCAACACACAGGTAGTCATGGATGCAAACTGTATTATAGCAGCCGGCATATTACCCTGAAGACAAGTAGGACAGGATGGGTGAATGACAGTGAAATGTCACACAGGTACACTGACCCTTTGCATACCATTAACCTCTGGAACATTAGATTTACATTTTATAAACCTGGAAGGTGTCAAGAAGGCAGGCAGAGACTTCTGGGTCATTAGATAAATACAGCCTCACAGAAGATGGGGGGGGGGGATCACTCTGGAAGTTGATGGGGAACACAATTAAGAGTGAACACGACACTCCTCTAATTCAGTGTGTGTCTCGATCTTTTCATCTCAGTGCTCATTACAATATTATTCTTGATGTTGTTGCAAAATTGCCCAGATTCAACGCATGACTCTAGAGTATTTCATGAGAATTGCATAAACATTTTATTTAAATGTAATCAAATCTCTCTATTATAATAATAAAAAAAAAATCTTAGGAGACGAGGCTTTTTATCCTGCGACGAGATGTGATCTTTTGAAGACAGACACTCAGACATTTTCACATCCCGCAAGACGAGACGAGACTTTGTGCCAAGAGATTAAACCATGCCCAGGGACGGAAATAAAAGACAAAGAGTAGATGACAAACTAGAACATCGTAAAAAATTCAAAAACGTTGCTGCGATACACATGCAGAGCAGGTATGAGATAATGGAAATACGAAAATTCAAAAGTCTCCAAAAAACGATAGTAACGATCGCATTAGCGCAAACAAACAGAAATTATTACTCAGTGAAATGATGGAACAGTGAAAAGAGATCGAATGTATTGTTCAGATTTAAACTTTAAGTTGGAGACTTGTAGATCGTCTAATTTGTGTGGCCATCAGGGAAAAGTACTGCTTCTTCCCAATGAAGAGGCGTATCTGCGAGAATTAAAAGATTGTTTGTTGAAAATGAAATCCCGCGAGACAAGACTTTATGCAAAGAGATTTGGAAAAGTCCTGCCCACATCTAAAACATTTACAACCATGCATAGGGTTCAATCATTTCTCATTTGTGTGAATGCTATTGTCAGACACAGTTCACGTAGAGACTCATGGGCAGTTATACGTTGCGTTGTCCATCCATCCATCCATCTTCTTCCGCTTATCCGAGGTCGGGTCGCGGGGGCAGCAGCTTAAGCAGAGAGGCCCAGACTTCCCTCTCCCGCCACTTCTTCCAGCTCTTCCGGGAGAATCCCAAGGCATTCCCAGGCCAGCCGGGAGACATAGTCCCTCCAGCGTGTCCTGGGTCTTCCCTGGGGCCTCCTCCCGGTTGGAAGTGCCCGGAACACCTCACCAGGGAGGCGTCCAGGAGGCATCCTGATCAGATGCCCGAGCCACCTCATCTGACTCCTCTCGATGCGGAGGAGCAGCGGCTCTACTCTGAGCCCCTCCCGGATGACTGAGCTTCTCACCCTATCTTTAAGGGAAAGCCCAGACACCCTGCGGAGGAAACTCATTTCAGCCGCTTGTATTCGCGATCTCGTTCTTTCGGTCACTACCCATAGCTCATGACCATAGGTGAGGGTAGGAGCGTAGATCGACTGGTAAATTGAGAGCTTTGCCTTACGGCTCAGCTCCTTCTTCACCACGACAGACCGATGCAGAGCCCGCATCACTGCGGATGCCGCACCGATCGGCCTGTCAATCTCACGCTCCATTCTTCCCTCACTCGTGAACAAGACCCCGAGATACTTGAACTCCTCCACTTGGGGCAGGATCTCTTCCCCAACCCTGAGAGGGCACTCCACCCTTTTCCGGCTGAGGACCATGGTCTCGGATTTGGAGGTGCTGATTCTCATCCCAGCCGCTTCACACTCAGCTGCGAACCGATCCAGAGAGAGCTGAAGATCACGGCCTGATGAAGCAAACAGGACAACATCATCTGCAAAAAGCAGTGACCCAATCCTGAGTCCACCAAACCGGACCCCTTCAACACCCTGGATGCACCTAGAAATTCTGTCCATAAAAGTTATGAACAGAATCGGTGACAAAGGGCAGCCCTGGCGGAGTCCAACTCTCACTGGAAACGGGCTCGACTTACTGCCGGCAATGCGGACCAAGCTCTGACACCGGTTGTACAGAGACCGAACAGCTCTTATCAATCTTTGTTTTCAGATCTTTTGAGAGTTGCTTTGATGATCCCATGCTGTGACTCTTCAGAGGGGAGTCAAAGGGAAGCATAACTTGCAATTGACCACATTAAATACCTTTTCTCATGATGGGAGACACCCGTCTATGAAGTTCAAGGCTTAAGAAGCTAATCCAACCAATTTGGTGTTGCAAGTAATCAGTATTGAGCAGTTACATGCATTCAAATCAGCAAGGTTACAAGGGTACCCAAATGTTTGCACAGCCAGTTTTTCACATTTGATTTAATTTCATACAACTAAATACTGCTTCACTAAAATTCTTTGTTTGGAAAACACTCCAGTACTCAGATGTTCCTAGTAAATGAAAGACATACCACTGTTATCTTTTTTGTTGAAAGTAAATTATTATGCCAGCTGAGAGGGGTTCCCAAACTTTTTCATATGACTGTATGTAGATATTGTTTGGCTTTAAACTTTAAGTCGGAGACTTGTAGATTGTCTAATTCGTGTTGCCATCAGGGAAGTGTAGTGTTTCTTCCCAATGAAGAGGCCTATCTGTGAGAATTAAAAGTTTTGTTGTTTGTGAGCGGCAGAGACGGGAAGTTGGTAGCGCGTAGTGCAGGCACTGGGGTTGGCAAGCGAAGTGAGTAGGGGGTGAAGCCCCCTTAGTCTTTTTGATTGTAATTATTACTTTCATCTTTGTGCTGAAGCCTTAATGTTAGTATCAGGAAACTACAAGATGTCATCATGATTTCCAAGGAAACTACTCCATTTTGCAGCTCGGAGTGTTATAAAATCATGGCATCATTTACTGTCAAATGTGAACTCCTGTTTCTCACTGTGAGTAGGAGTAGAACGAATTCTTATTCTAGTCAGACTTTTAATAGTAGGATTTACATTTAGATAGATAGATAGATAGATAGATAGATAGATAGATAGATAGATAGATAGATAGATAGATAGATAGATAGATAGATAGATAGATAGATACTTTATTTAGGAGTAATTCTGAGATGCCTGATGATTAGACACTGATCTTCGTCTAAAAAACATAAATAGACAAACAGAACATACTCACATTGATAATTCACAAACAATTATAATCTTTTATGTTTTTGTTGAACACACTTATCAAATATTCACAGTTTGCTGTAGAATAATCAACTGAACTCTTGGGCTTTAATAACTGCTTGAATCTTCTATGGCAGCATTCACCTCAAACAAGCACTTCCAGTAGCTATGGAGCAGACCTGCACATTGTTCAGAAGGAGCTGCAACTCAGCCATATTCGCTGGAATGACCAGCTCATTTGAGGTAATTCCACAGCTTCTCTATTAGGTTAAGGTCTGGGCTTTGACTGGGCCACTCCAAAAGGTGTGAGTTTCTTTTTTTGAAACAATTTAGTAGTAGATTTACTTTGATGATTTCAGTCATTATCCTGTTGCTTCACCTAACTTCTACTGAGCTTCAGTCGGCGGACAGTCACCCTGACATTATCCTGTAGGATGTCTCAATAAACCTGGGAATTCATTTTCCCCTTGATGTTGGCAAGTTGTCCAGGTCCTGAATTATCAAAGCAGCCCCAATCATGACGCTCCTTTCACTATACTTCACTGTTGAGATGATATTTTCATGTAGGTTTGTGGTGCCCTTTTTGCTACATATGTACTGCTGCATATTCTTCCTGAACAATTCAACCTTAATCTCATCAGTCAAAAAGACATTTTTCAAATGGGATTGTGGAGTTTCCAGGTGGCCTTTCTCAAACTTTAGTTATGCGGCAATATTCCTCCTTGATGTCCTGTCATGAACACCATGATTGTTCAATGTTTTGTGTATGGTAGACTCACGAACAGAGACATTAACCTGCTCCGGTGATTCCTTCAAACCTGTAACTGTTTCTCTAGGGTTCATTTTTTTTATCTCACTAAGCATTCCGTTTTGTGCCTTTCAAGTCGTTTTGGCTGGGTGCTCACTTTTAGGCACATCTTCACTTATACAGAGTTTATCAAACTGTGGACTAATGAATATCTAAACCCTTTGAAATGACTTTGTAATCCTTTCCAGCCTTATGCAATTCAACAATTCTTGATAGTAGATCTTCGGAAACCTGTTTTTTGAGAGGAATGCTTCACATTAGCTGATGTTTCTTGTGAACAGCAAACTCAAAAAGTTGGAGTCTTTTTTTATTGGTCAAAGGAGCTCTAGGCCACACCTCTAATCTCGTCTCATTGATTGGACACCTGCCTCCAATCAGCTTTTGTTGAAGTCATCAGCCAAGGGGATCACATACTTTTTCGAAATTAACACTGTGAATGTTTGAATGATGTATTCAGTATATATAAGAATACTTTGAGAGTTACTAGTTAAACCAGATTGTATTTGTTCTTTATTGTAACTTTCATGAAAATCAGACAATTTTTTATCTAAATGTAGTGATTTCCAAAGGGTTTACATGCTTCTTCTTGTTATTCTTAATTATATTCTTTGCATAGCATCATGTGATGGTGTCCACGGTTTAAAGACTTGGCACCAAAAGTACAACCCAAGTCATAGATCTGGGGCGACATATCAAGGCATCATTATTCAGTTCCTAATATCCTTGTACAACTTGCACTACAGAAATGGTTCCCAAACTCGGTCCTGGTGCAGGGCCATCTGAACAGCATCATAAGCCCACAAGCAAAGTATTGTGTTGGGGTCCCTGTTTTGATAGCAAAATTGAAACATCATGGGCCCCTATGCTTCTGGGGCCTCCGGCCAGTGCCCATTGTGCCCATACGTTAAGACGGCCCTGCATTACACTGCCAGATAGTGAAATGGGATTCATCACTTTTGAGAACACTTTTTCACTGTTCCAGAGTCCAATGGTGGTGTGATATACACAACTCTAGCTGATGCTCGGCATTACATGTAGCGATGTTAGGCTTGTGTGCAGTCGCTCAGCCATGAAAACCCATTTCAGGAAGCTTCCAACACACAGTTCTTGTAATGATGTTACTTACAGTGGCAGTCTAGAACCCCTGTTGTGAATGATACAATAGAGGGGACCCCCTGTGGCTGCAGGTTTTTGTTCCAACCAACTTCTGTTTGTAATTGGACTCCTAACCTAATTAAAGGAGCTGTTATTTCCCTGTTTCTGTGTTTTGGCAATAAAGAAATTACAAAAGTAAGTGTGTTAATACATTTTAAGAAACATTAGGCAGTTTTATGTGGATTTTTTTTTACTTTCTCTTTATATTAATTCTGATTTCCATTCTGCCTTTCCATTATTGACTAATTTAGGGGGTCTGACGCTGAAGCAGTTGCAGCCTTACATGATTTAGTGTTGTTCTTCCCAGGTATCTCCTTTGCTTGTTTTTAATTGTCACTATTAGGATACAATGAAGGGAGCAGACTACACAGATTTAAGGTAAAAAATAATAGGAAAGCAACAAAAAAAAAGTTAAGCATTTAAAGCTATAGCAAAAAATATAATGGAAAATTCATACTGCTGTGCTTTCCTTAATGCAGAATAAGAGAAAAAAAAACAGGTAAGTACATGACATCAATTATCATCAATTATTATCACTTTTTTCTGAATAAGGTTGGAACAAAAACCTGCAGCCACAGGGGGGCCCCAGGGAAAGATTGGGAACCACTGTACTACAGCAATCAAAAAAAAGACTCTCTTCAGACCAAATAACATTTTGATAGAATAGCTGAAGCTGTTTCAGAGTAGCAGTGGATGATCTCTGTAGTGCATTTTAAATTTTGCTTTTTATATTCAGTTTTGCTCTTTCATCTGGCCTCGATGGAACATTCATGTTCTTCTTCATTGAGCTACACTGTTGTTCATTTGTTTTCGGGCCTAAGATCATTATCTTTCTTCCCTGTCCTGTACACTTGGCAGACAGCAGCAAGTTTGTACTTGACACCATTAATGTTTTATTTTGTCTTTTCAAGTATTCTTGCCCCTGCAGTGCTATTGCAGCTGTACTTTACCATCAGGATGGTTTTAGCAATTACACATATTTTTTTTTATGTTACTAATATTGGTTTTCATGGCTTTAAAAAATTACTATTTCACTTTTTCCTGACTGCAGTTTTCTCCAACATGTTTGTCCTACAAAAGGTGCAAAAGCTATGCAGCACAATACATGGATTTTCCTTAGCAAAAATAACTTCATTCTTGCCTCTGTCCCATACCGAATGTGATTATGGTTTAATCCTCATATTTTCCACAATCTGCAGCAGTGACCTTAATAAATCTTTAAAGGAAGTAGCCTTCAGGGTGACCTTCTCTCAGCAATTTCTAAAAATGTATGCAGACAAACTTTCAGGGATGCCGCAGTTTCACTTTGGCAGTGACACTCCTCACAATGCCCCAAAGGAAAACTTAAAGATAATATCAACTTTTGCTTCAAATTCACTTCATTCCATGGATTATCTATCCAGATATGTTGACATTTGAGTAGCTAATGTGATTACACACCGGTGAGTTCCCGTTTAACCTGTCATGCACCTTGTTAAATAAATCTTCACTATCTGCACTTATTTGTATTTCCGTATCTACTAGTAAGAATTTAGTATTAGTAACTTTAAGGAAGGAATGAATTTTCATTTATTTCAGCAGCTGGATGGCATGGTGGGTAATGTTCCCACCTCACATCTGCAGGAAAATGGGTTTCATAGCCTGGCCTACCAGTGTGTGGAGTGTCTTTGTAAAATTTTCTGTAGTAACTACAGTAGGCCTTCCCTTCACATTCGAAAGATATGTGAGTTAGGTTAAATAGCCCTGTATTAGGGAATTTGGGTATGCCCTAGAATAGACTGGCATCCTATCCAATGTTGGTTATGGCGTCATGTGTGTTGCAGCCAGCATAACAGACTGTAAATGGAGTGACAAGGTGGTAGAATGGTTAGTGCTACTCCCTCATATTTCGAGAGTCCTGGATTTAAAATCCTGGTCCCCAAAGCCCCCTGCTAAAAAGAGGTGCATGTTGGGCAATCCTTAATTGGCCTGTTATCAATGACTGCACCATGGGGTATTCCCGGCACCCCATCCAGGGCTGATTCTTGCTTTTTGCCTCATGAGATAGGCTACAGCTCTCTGCAAACCCGAACTGGATTAAGCAGGTATGATGTTGAATGTTTGGATATTTTAATAATTGCTCTTTGCCTTTAAAAGAACAGATCAGTGAAAGGAAACCATGAACTCTGGATTTTACTTTTAGGCAAGAGAATGTGAAAAATGTGCAAGGGTGTGAACACTTTGACAAGGTACTGCGTGGTATGATAAATACTCGTGGGGTCGAATACAGCAGGCCCCATAGAAAAGGAATTCAGCAGGAACAACTGTGCAACATGTCAAGACTCCTTGAAGTCAGCATTGAGATCTGGATCTCACCGAGAAAGTTAAGCTGGTGCAATCTTAATTTAGCACTCTGAGCCACATGCAACTAAAAGCTGACTGCTCACAAACCAAAGGTGGGCTGTTTCGTGTAGAATATTTCAAGTAGATGATGCAGTGGTTCTCAAACTCAGCCCAGGGACCTCCAGTCACTGCAGGTTTTTGTTCCAACCAGCTTTTAATTAAACTCCTGCTTTAACTAAGAAAGAAGTTATTACCCAGTTTCTACGTTTTAGCGCCAATCCAAAAATAGACACTGTTTAACAAGCTTTAATAGACTTATTTACATTGGAATAATGTAGGGTTTTTATCTTGAATTTACAGATTTTCATCATTACTATGATATTTCATTTCACTTTCCCAAGTGTTCTGGTTATTTAATTCTTCAGTTTCTAATGACCTTGTTAGTGGGACTGGCGCTGAAGTAGTTGTAACCTTTCATATTCAGTGACTCTTGCCCAGTGTCCTCCACTATTATCACTAGGATACAATTAAGGGAACAAATTCCACAGAATAAAAATGAATTAATAGCAAAAGCAACCAAACAGAGTTAAGCATTTAAAGTGATGGCACAAATGCAAACATTTTCTTGCAAATGCAAAACTGAAACTATTGTGCTTTTCTGAATCTACTCTCTATATATAAAATCTTAAGCCTAAAAGTGCAATGGTGACGTTTTTATGTCCCATTTTAAATCGGGCTTATTTTAAAATACATACATATATATGTTTGGAATCATTCTTGTCAGAATTTATTGAAATTTAATGTGATGTTGTTAGATTTTCAGATTCTTATTCTGTTTTTAAATTATAAACTAGAGAATATCAAGAACTCACATCTCGTGAGGCGGGACTTTGTGCCAAAGGATTTAACCAGGCCCGGGGCCGGAAATAAAGCACAAAGAGTAGGACAGCTGCTGTACAGGCTTTTAAATGTTCAAAGGGCCATGCGAGATGCTGATCATGCGGCACGGCAGCAGCAGCAAGCCAGCAGCTGATCGAGCAAAGAGGAGGTAAGAAAAAAACGTATTTGCTTCCCATTGTATCACTGTTTAAGAGGGGGTTTCGGAGGAGCGACCGCATCTCCTTGGGGTGCGTTCAGCCCCCCTCTTCACAACAAGAGTGGCCGTGACACAAAGTGGTTGGTGAGTGAAGCAAGCAGGGGGGAACCTCCTAGTATAGAAAAAATAAATACTGCGTGGGTTTCCTCCCGGTGCTCCAGTTTCCTCCCACAGTCCAAAGACATGCAGGTTAGGTGCATTGGCGATCCTAAATTGTCCCTAGTGTGTGCTTGGTGTGTGTGTGTGTGTGTGTGTGTGCCTTGTGGTGGGCTGGCACCCTGCCCAGGGTTTGTTTCCTGCCTTGCATCTTGTGTTGGCTAGGATTGGCACCAGCAGACCCCCGTGACCAAATAGTTAGGATATAGTGGGTTGGATAATTAAAATAATGAGATCAAATAATTTAATTATTGTGAAACTGACTGGCACAGAAACAAAAATCTGCAGCTACTGGAGCAAGAAAAATACATTTAGAGACAGTTATCTGGTATTTATTTGCTCATAAAAGCACTAATAGAATAAACACAAAGACTGATAAAATGTTATAGAATTATAATCTGAGAATTAGCTAAATTAACACAAGTCTGGCTCCTAAACCTCCACCCTACAATTCCAGCCATTCCTTGTCTTTGCACCGGCAGCGCTCCAGTTCAGATGAATGAGTCAGCGATTAGCTAAACGGGCTGTGCTAGTGGTGAAATTTAACAAATAAATTGCTTTCTTGGAAGGTAACCACAAGCACTTGAGGAGAGGTTTGGCAAAGCTGACAAACACTGACAGACATAAAATGAGTTTTGTCATCACCAAGGCTATAGTCGGAGAGCAGTAGTACACCAAAATGGATTTTCAAGATGTGGGTGTTCAAGCTGTTTTAGCTTTAGGCAAGTCAGACATTTTCTTCTTTTTTTTTGCAATCCTTTGTGTGTATATGAGAGGGATTGGTGGGGTTTATTTGTTATAATATTTTTTGAGCTTCTGTGAAAAGGTGAATTTCCCAATATGACAAATAAACTAATTTTCATCTCCTTTAAGGAAAGAGATTAATCCAGTTAAGTGCCTACTTGAAATCTGGCCAACATATATGCTTCAACCATATGAAGAAGCCTTGAAAGAAATTAATGTTTTGAAACATTCTTGCAGAAAGATAACCTGAAAAGATCACAGAACATGAAAGACCATAAAGCATGGAGCGATAGCCTGTCTTTTAAAACAATCAATTCAAATTTGCTTCTCAAAGATGCCAGTACGTCAGAAGAGGAGTTGCTGCGGAGTACGTTGATTCCTGTCTACAGCATTTTGAGACTCTGTCATGGCTTAGGTGTGCATCTCAGCCAACAGAGTATATAATCTAGTCATAATGAATGGAATGATAACTACTGAGAAACATGAAAAATTTTTGATTCATCACGCTGTGCCTTCAGGAAAATTAGTTATTGGCCAAAAAGATAGCACCACCAAACTGTGAACACAATTGGAGTGTAAAGCTGAACTCAGAAGACTAGCAGTATTAGACTGGCTACATCAGAGACCTGACTGCAACATATCTAAAGCTGTGTATGTTCACTTGGACAGGGAAAATAAAAAGCTGAGTTGATGAATGAAGACTTATGACAAATCTGACAAGCGTTATGTTTGTTATGAACGAGAGAGTCCTAAGGTAGAACAATGACTCAAATAACTCATTAGAGGAGAAAACAGTCAACCCCATCTAGTCATGCAAAAAGGGCAACTGTCATGGCTGGGTTTCAAGTCCATGTTTTATGTCTCTTTTGTTCATTTTGATTCTTTGATTTATGTTATTGTGCAGCATTCTTTATTTATGGTTTTGTCTATGTAAATAAGCTGCCTTTGTTCTATTCCATGTGTTTTGTGAGTGGTCCCCCATGAGGTGGGGCCACCTGTCAATTGCCACTGGTAATTACCCTCTGTCCTATCTATCCGAATGGTCTTCCACAGTTCCTGGTGGCACACTGTGAATTTGCAATGGGGTTGAGAAGTGCACATGTGATTACTGCAAATTTTGTAAATTATTGGATCTCTGATTTTTTACATTTCTGTTTCGTTTTCTTGACCTTGCTTTTGGAATCCGCATTGGGACTTGTTTGCCTTGGATTGTTTTCATGTTACAGGCAATTCCAGTTTGCCTTTGTGCTCCATGGTGCTTTATTGTGACTGGAATTTTTTTTGTGAAGAATAAATCTTTTATTTTATAAAGATTCCCTTCTTACTAGCTGGTGTTTGATGGTGTTATTGGCCTCTAGTGGGCATTATTGGAAGTGCTTTGGAACTCTCTAGTGCTTGGGACTCCTAGTTCAAAACCGCATCAAAGAATCTTTATAAATAAAACATTTATTTGAAAAAAAAAAGGCTTTTAAAATGGTAAAGCTCAAAAAAGACACAGAGGCACAGCAGGAAATGCCTGAAAAGGCAAAGGTGGTCGAGAGCAAGCAAGTCCCACTTACAAATACCGAATACAAAGCATACAGACAAAAATCTGTATTGACAAAATGACAAAAATCCAAAGAGGGAGAGGAAGTAGAGTGAAGAGTTTTAAGATTTGGTTAGTTTCAGCATACATCTCTACTGGCAAAAAAAGAAGACGTGTATGCAGGTTGAGCTAGGCCAAGTAAGATAGGGAGCAGTATGAAGTATAAATACCCTGTGTTCATCCCTCCATCATGAAATTTTCTTAAGTATTTATTGGGGATATCTTTTTTGCTGACTAGTTTGAACTGAATCCCACACCCAGTTTTTGTCTGTGTGGAGTTCGCATGGTCACTGGGTATTCCAGTCTTCCTCCCACATCCTCAAATTCATACAATATACAAATGCCCTGTGGGCATCTTGGTCAGGTTTGGTTCCTGCTTTATGCCTAATATTGCTGGGATAGACTTTGGCAGCCATGAACCAAATTAAGTTGTTATATTACTGTTCTCCAGAGACCTGCATATTGGCAGTTCCAGTGCTAGGGAGCCTTGTAATGAACTGGTGCCATAACAAGGAGTTTGTTCTGCCCGGATAGCATCAAGTCTCCCATGACTCTGAATTGGATTATGTTTGGGAATAGCAAATATTTATTGGATAACTGAAATACTGTCAGATAGGAGATCTGTAAGAAATGCTCTCATACTCCAGTTAGTGCTTGTGGACAAAATTTGCTGGTACCCCTTCACGAAGAAAGAAGAACACACAATTGTCCCCAAAATAACCTGAAACTGACAAAAGTAATTGGCTTTTACCATTGCTTATTCTGTATTTAAGAAAAATCAGACTTTGATTTAGTGTTTTGATTCAACAGAATATTTCAAATAACAACACAAATGAAAATGGCACAGACAAAAATGATGGGCCCCTTAACCTAATATTTTGTTGCACAATGTTTAGAGCAATCAGTGCAAGCAAGTGATTCCTGGAGCTCTCACTGAGATTTCTGCACCCGTCAGCAGGTAGTTTGGCCCACTCTTCCTCAGCAAACTGCCCTAGCTGTGTCAGGATTGAAAGACAAGCATGTTTCACTTCTTTCCATAGATGTTCAGGAAAATTCAAATCTCATAGAAGGCTACTTCAAAATATTTCCATGTTTTGTTCTTAGCTGTTCTTGGGTGCTTTTAGCAGTGTGTTCTGGGTTAATATCCTGTTGGAGTCTCCATGACCTGCAACTAAGACAGAGCTTTCTGACACTGGGCAGTATGTTTGCACTTCTGAATGTCTTGATCGTCGAGATTTCATTGTTCCCTAAGCAGACTCAAGGCAACTGGATGCCAGACACAGCAAACCATCCCCAAAACATAACCAAGCCTCCTCCATATTTCACAGCAGGTATGGTGTGGTTTTCTTTTAAAGCTTCACTTCACTGGACATAGAGCTGATGTAACTTGCCAAAAAGCTCCAGTTCTGTGTCATCTCTCCAAAGGACATTCTCTCAAATGCACTACGGCTTGTCAATATACATATTGTAAAGTCCAGTCTGGCTTTTTTATATGGAGTCCTCCTGGATCTTCTTAGTGTGATCTGACACTGATGGACCTTGACCTTGGAGTTCAGCTTGTATTTCTTTGGAATTTGTGCTTGGCTTTTTGCCTACCATTCTCAGTATCCTTCTGCCCATTCTGGGGTCGATTTTCCTCTGGTGGCTGCATGCAGGAAGGATGGCTACAGTCCCATGGACCTTAAACTTCTTCATAATATTAGGAACTGTTGTTACAGAAACACCAAGCTGCTGCTTGTAAATTGTCTTATAGCCTTAGCCTTTAACATTCTTGTTATAAATTTCTTTCCGATCTCTTAAGACAACTCTCTCCTTTGCTTTCTTTGGTCCATGTTCAGTGTGGGACACATAATGATACCAAAGAGCAGAGTAACTAGTTTACTCCATTTTAAAATGATGAACGACTGATTTTGGAGACATTTGTGATACTAATTAAAGAAAACAGCTAGTTTGAAAAGTCACTCTAATCCAATTATTTATGAGCATTTTTAGGGGTACCAACATGTGTCCATTCTAAAATATCTCTGTAGAATAAATAATACTTGATCTCTTTCCATACTTGCTTTACTTTACTCAATGACATATCAAAGGCAGGCATGGGTCTTTTCATTAAATCACTTTTCAGGAGGCATACAACACTTTTTCAATGATCTGTATTTGGTATAAATACAGATCAGTCCATCCGTCCATCCATCCATCCATTATCCAACCCGCTATATCCTAACTACAGGATCATGGGGGTCTGTTGGAGCCAATCCAAGCCAACACAGGGTGCAAGGCAGTGCACTTCTGCATTTTACAATCTCCAGTATTACTGAAAGTTGTATACATTTGCTTTGGTTGGTCCAAGTTAAACAAAACAATACTAGATACAACATATTAATATTAATCAAGACATATATGAAAGGGCACTTTAATGCATAATATGCTGATATGTCCAGCAGAGGACTTAGCCTTTGACTTTTTGTTTCAGCCTGATAAGAAACACAGCAACGAAAAGTGCCAGACATCTCAAACTGATTTCTATAAAAGTAATGAATGGGTAATATGCCAGTGCCCATGGACAAGAAGAATGAAGCTTACATCAAAAACTTTGCAACTCCCTAAGAATTTTGTAATGCTGTGCTGTACTTAAAAATATCCAGTTTTTTTTAATTAAATGAAAGCGGAAAAAAGGCTGATGCAGAAACAGCATTAGACCACAGTTCGATGTAAGTTTTCGTTATTGCGCCATTGGGTGTGCAATGTCTGTGTACCTGAAAGTTTGAGGTTATGACTCTACTCTGAAGAATTATAACTTGTTCTCTTTCAGGTGTGCTGAAAACAATTTCACTTGGCAGACACTCAAGGCCTAGGAGGTTCTGTTCTCAAGCAAGGATGACAAGCCAGGTGACATAACATAGATATGACTTTGCAGCAATTTCCAGGAGAAAAAGAGCCATGACCTTTCTGGACAAAATTCTGTCTCATGTACCGTATGGCCCTTTTCTAACATGACAGAAGATACAATCACATGCACAAACAGACGGTATAAGTAGCACTGGTGCTCGCAAACTGCTGAAGTTGTGGCAAATCGTCAAGGCAATCTTGACATAAATAATGAAAAGGAGGATGACATTCCAATAATTGGAACAGTAAATGACAGAATTTAGTAAGTACATATGAGGAGTTTCAGTAGGGGGCCAGCATCATGATTAGTACTGCCACACAAAATTGTGTTAACAGCTTTCTATAAATTTTAAAATGTGTCTTTCTTATATTGAAATATGTGGGGCACAGAGAAAAAGCTTAAAAACTTACCAAACCGTCTTATTTTTTTTGAACCAAGACAGTCGTTGAATATTGAACCGCATCTTGTGATTACATACACATTGTAAAAGAGTTTCATACATGTCCTTTTTGAAGAAAAAAAAAACAAAAAACAAATCAACAACTGTGGGATTCAGCCATTTTAGAAGAAGACCAGTCGTGTCAGCCCTTAGTCTCAATGCACAACAATCTTTCACATTCCCAAGTGGGTGGTTTTCTCCAGACACACCAAATCACAGTAAACCTTCCATGTCATGTGGTTGGTATTGCTTGGATTTACAGTGATCCCTCACTAAATCGCGCTTCGACTTTCGCAGCTTCACTCCATCGCGGATTTTAAATGTAAGCATATCTAAATTTATATCACAGATTTTTCGCTGGTTCGCGGATTTCTGCGGACAATGGGTCTTTTAATTTATGGTACATGCTTCCTCAGTTTGTTTGCCCAGTTGATTTCATACAAGGGACGCTATTGGCGGATGGCTTAAAAGCTACCCAATCAGAGCATGTATTATCTATATAATAAAAGCCCAGCGCGTTGTCCGTGTCCGGGTCCGCATTCCTTTTGGCTGTATAGCCGCCCCGTAGAAAAGCCCCAGTCTGTCTCCTCTCAGAATTCCTGCTTACCCTCCTCCGTTCTTTCCCCTTTGCTTTTATTTTTCCTGTTCCCGAAAATCTATTCAAAACAAAAGTAAAGAAATAGACAGAGCGTCACATTAACGCTCTTCTCCCTCTGCCTATTAAATAATCAATAAAATGAAATAAAAAAATCACGAAAGAAACAGAAACCACAACCTACCCTTACAGCGTCCACCGCGCTTCTTGCATTACAGCCAAACACGTGGTGTATGCAGGTTATGAGGTGTGACGCTAATTAACGCCCGTACTACAATTATTGTTCATATACTATTAACTATTTACAGGGATCAACTCTTTTGGGGAAGTTAATAACAAAAAAAAAATTAAATTATAAATAACATGTGCACTTGAGTATTTCAAGCCCCGCGTCTGAGTCAGATAGTTCCCCTGGTCACCAATTCGTGTGTTTCACTATGCCTTTCCGTCTTCAGCTACCCATGTGCAATTGTACGGAGGAGTCCTTACGGAACAATGCTGAAACGAAACGCAACTAAACCTGTTGCTGCGAGAGAGGACACATTACAGCGTGATCAAGAAGCTAAGAGGCAAAGGCGTGACAGTCGCTCGCAAGAAATGGACACTCAGCATTCACACAGATTAGCTCAATGACGCGTCTCTGCCGCACAACGAAAGGCAACTGAAACCCCTACAGAGAGAGAAGACAGATTACGCCGTGATCACGAAAGAAAGAGGCAAAAGCGTGCCAATGAGACACCCGATGAGAGGTCCTTACGATTGAGTCCTTCAACTGTGGTCATCCAATGCGCAGCGTAGTGCGTGCCAAGTTGCTAGTGTATTAAATAAAACTCAATGATACTGTATACGATATGCTTCCCGTGCGGTGCTTGATTGTTTGCTTTTCTCTGTAACTTTCTCCCTCTCTTTCTCCGACATTCTCTGCGCCTGATGGAAGGGTGTGAGCAGAGGGGCTGTTTGCCTAGAGAATACGGACACTCCTGTACAAAATGCTGCTTTATCGCGGTGCTTTGGCATACTTAAAAGCCCAAAAGCACGTATTGATTTTCTTGCTTTTCTCTCGTGCGCGCTCTCTCTCTCTGACATTCTCTGCTCCTGACACGCATCTTTGAAGAGAAGATATATTTGCATTCTTTTAATTGTGAGAAAGAACTGTCATCTCTGTCTTGTCATGGAGCACAGTTTAAACTTTTGACTAAAGGGTGTTATTTCCTGTCTAGTGGGCTCTAATAATGTTGACAGTGTGGGAGAGTTTGTAAGGGCTTAAAATATATAAAAATAACCATACAAACATATGGTTTCTACTTCGCGGATTTTCATCTATCGCGGGGGGTTCTGGAACACAACCCCCGCGATCAAGGAGGGATTACTGTACTTCCATACTTATGAGAGAATGTGCACAAGTAAATCGAAAAGGTTTCCTTACCACAAGAAAAACAGTACCAGGAATATGAGATAAAATAATATTTTTTTTTTCTGTCAGAAAAACAGGAGGCATGGATCAATACTTGACAGTTGTCTTAGCTAGAAAAAGGGACATATTCAGAAAGTTTTAAGCTCCTCCTCCATGCCCCATAACCTTTATTGTAAACTTCCCAAAGATATCCATGTTAATAGGCAGCACCAACTGCCCCGCCATGAGTGAGCACGAATTTGTCCAGAAATGGCATGGAACATAATGCTGGTAGTGTGATCCTAAACTGGGTAAGCAGGTTTGAAATGGATGCATAAGTTGAAAAACTACATATATGTACAAGTCATGTTTATAATCTTCTCAGCAGTTGGAAAACCAGTAAGAGATACTTATTCATACGAATCTGCTAACATGTGTCCCCCACGATGCCATTTTTCACTTAGGTCTTGGTCTATATTTTCATTTTTTAAAACAAGAATGTTTGTGCTCAACAGTCTATGGCACAATGACCATAAACTTTAACCTTGCATACAATTACAGAAAAAGCAGATACCAAATGACTGCCTCCTTAACCTGCCTGGTTGTGAATGTCACCAATTTACGGCCTAGTTTTGACATTTGGAGAGAAAGCATACCTCCATTTCAAATAGTTGACCACAGCTGTTTTTATCAGACTGCTAAATGAAGATAGAAACATCTGGCTGGATCGAATAAGGTTTGCTTCATGTGTTCAGTAGTTGCCATTTGCTTTCTTAGTCTAGAGAAAAAAGTTGACTAAATATGCCGTAGTGACTCAGAATGTGCATCAATCTGTGAATTTCTCTAGCTTGCTTTGTTTGTGCTCTGCCACTGGAGACATGGTTGGCTTATAAGGTCATTACTGTCATGTGTTCAGCTACAGTGAAATTCTTACTTGAATGTGCTAATCAACATGCAACACGTCACTAATCTCCAGTGCCATGATTAATGAGTAGAATAGCCTTTGCTCAAAACCTCTGTCTTCCTTACCTGAAAAATCTCAGGCCTCATAATTTTTTGTGGCTCTTTTTTGAATCTGCATCAAGTCAGGAGGATCCAGCATCTGGATTGTATCAGATAAAAAATATCCAAGTTAGTACTGAAGAACTGATGAATAACATACATTATTAACACACTGAGTCATGGATAGCTCGGGGACATAGTTAGCATGCTTGCATCTACAACACAGTTTTAGAGGCCTGGGTTTGAATCCTGACCTAATCATTACCTGTCTATTGTCTGAATATTTGTCCAATGACTGTCTAGGTTAGGCTAATTAGCGACTCACATTCAGCTCTGTATACGTGACTGTGGGTGTTTGTGTAAGACTTACTTAATCCAGGACAGATTCCTGTTTATTGGGTCCAAAACTACTAGTTGCAGCTATAGCCTAGCCAACCTGAAATGGATGAAGCAGCTTTAATTGATGTGTTTTAAGTAGGTTGTATAGCAGAGTAGATAAGCAAGTTGTTGGCTGGGATTGGCCCCAGCACTGTGACCCTGTGTTAGGATATAGCGGGTTGGAAAAAGACTGACTGACAAACTTTTGTAAACGAGTCCATGCTGTACTCTTGTTCTCACCCCTTCTCTATTACTTCTTTTTAAATACAGCTGACTTTACTAAGGGCAATCTCTAGCAAGAATTTCACTGTCCCTCTAAAATAAAGCAAATAAAAGAAACTAAGTAAATTCACCGCTCAAACCCTTACAGTGAGCAGTGGCAATGTTCTCTTACTGATATACTGATAAAATAGTTTGAGCATTTTGGGACCGGGCTCTAGGAAGAGACATAATGTCATAATTACAAAAAACACAGTTTGATTACAACTCTTGGTTTTTACAAAAGAAAATCTTTTATCTATAATCCCACTGGGTGCAGCAACATGAAAACAAATCAGCAAAATATTGAATGAGATTTCACCCCTTCTTCAAGTATGTACTTTCAAAACCAAACCAGTATATATTACTAGCTACATTAAAGACATTAACAGAGTAAGATTAAAATATTTCATATCTCTTGCCATAGATGTGGGACAATTGCTGACAATACAACTACTACCAATGATAGATAGGCCCCTATTACCTGCTGTGAAAACATCATGCATATTCTTGCAAATACTTTGAAGGCAGCTCTCAGCATTCCTCCTAGTCTTTCTTTGCTGTTCTTGGTGTCAACCTCTTTCCCAGTGCTTCCTGTCTCAATCACACTTAACTGAGCATCCAAGGTGAAACTGACCAATCCCAGTACTTGGAAGGACTAAACACACACCAACACAAACATTGGTATTTTATTATATAGTATATACTGTATGGAAACGCTACCAGATTAATTTGAATCTACTGCAAAGGAGTAGATAAACAGCTAACCTTAGGAGGACAGAATCTCACAGAAGCAGTTAAGAAACCCAGTTATATCTCATGGAAAACAATTCATAGAATGCAAGAGAAGAGAATGGACTCTTTAGCTTGTGTTTCATTGAAGAAAGTAAACTGCTGAAGACAGACACACTGGAGAGTTCAATTTAAGTGAACAGAAGAATCCTGCAGAAAACTTCAAAAACATTTTGGAGTATGTCAATACTTTTTACAAGTATACAACCAAGAAGGCAACTAGTAATTCAGCAGTATAGACAATTTATGCAGGTTTAGCTGCTGCCAAAATGAAACTATTATTTACAAAAAATTCCACAGAAAACAAAAAACAAAAACATTAAATCACTTTATTAAATTTATTGACAAAGAATGCTTATTTGTGCATCAAAGTGCAGCTGTTATGAAAATAATGTTTACAAAGGCGCCAACCACATGTCAAGGTTGCCTTATTGTTTTATTTTTCTTTCTACTGATTTACCCTCTGAACCAAATGCAATGCTGTGACATAAAATTAATGTTCATTCAGTATTCACTCCTTGCTCATTAATATATATGTTTTACAATTGTCTTTGGGTGGAAACAATACACATTAAGCAGGATAAGATGTAGTGTACTCAGACATTTCCTCTTTGACAGCAGTACAGTGTATTAAAGTTTAAGTACCTGTTAAGTTGCAATCAACCTAAAATTAAAATATGCTAAGTAGTGTTACAGTATTTGACTCCACTTGTAAAAAAATAAGTTGTGTCTGAATGCAACAATAAAAAAGTGTAAAAAATAAAATACAGCAGTAAATAAACAAAGACTTATTTTTCTCTGCTTTGTGCTCCACATTTAACGTTCATGTAAAATAAAATTACAGCTAAAATTAAGAATACATAAAATCAGTTCTCAGGAATGATTGAAAACACTTGCATATTTTGTGTGCACATATTTAGCCACATATCTTTATATTATAAACACATATACAGTCACACATTGAGGACACATTTATTGAGGAAGAAATTTTATATTACTTATTCTAAAGCACGAACCTCAATATGAAGAGTAAATTTTATGGGCATTTCTATAGTGACATTGAGAGCAAAAGAAGTCAAAGAATGAAGCCCAGCATCCCAGCTGCCTTTTGCCTCATACAGTTCTGTTCTTTCGTATCTGCAGATAATGATGCCACTTAAGGCTTCCAGTAATAAATACAAAACAAATAAAAGCAAATAATATTATTGGGCAAAGTCTATGTTAAAGTGGCAATGCTCTCCTACACACCACCTGATGCCATCTGAGCTTCTTGTGCGCAATGACCTTGTATGGGGCACAGACCATTAGGAGGGAATATCTAGTAAAACAGTTGGTGTGACTGAACATTTTCATTCAGCATGTATACAGTGTGTGTGTGTGTGTATATATATATATATAAAAACACACACACATTCATCTTACAGAAAAGCTTTGCAAGCGCACCAAGACTCAAAATACACAAAACAAGGTTTTAGCCATGGACCACCTGAAACCCTAGGATTCTGTTCTGTAGCCTTTCTTTGACCTAAAATGGTGTGTGTCTTGTTTTTGTACACTCTGTATCTTTTTTTGACAATAACCCATGCATGACGCCTAAATCGTTAATGTGTAATTGTTTAATGCATGACACCTTACTTTTCTCTAAATGAACAATGTAAAATTAAGAATTTAATATTTACATCTGATCTGCTGTCTCTGTGCATCTGCCCAAGTAATATAATATTTGAAAAGGAAAAAAATTACACCTGATACTTCCAATACTCTACTTATAGTTTTCCATGTAGGCAACTGATTAAAAGCCAGGAAAATAAAAATATATCAGCAAAATTTAAAACATGTTGACTCTTAGGTTTGAGATATCATAGAGAAATGTTTGATATATTACCAATGAATATTTTAAAATTGTGATCAATTTTCTCAAAATTAGTTTGGTCTGGTGTGCAAGAGACCATCCAATAAAATCTATTCTGAATAGGTTAATGCGATTAGAATTATAGTGATTACTAGCACAGAGAATATGATGACCAATGCAGTTGGAAGTATTATTGTTCTTGAGGAAAAAAACCAGGATGGCCAATTCCTTTGATGGTATATTTGGGTAGGTGTTACCTATACATTTTCATAGTGTCTATACTTGTGAATGTGAATATTTTTAATAGATTAATTATTAATAAAAACAGTCTGCAATATATTGTATGTGTAGTCTGTTGCAAAAAGAAATTCACCTTCATATCATTTTATATGACAAACCTTAACGGTAAATCCCAAACCAACATGCAACATTTAAAGCATCAATCGCATCCATTGCCTTGTCAGGTTTTTGCAAATAGCCTCACAACTAATAACGTCCAACTTTAAAATCATTTTAATGAATTAAAATCAGGAGTAGTGTACCATGTGATCTAAGGTTGAGAATATCTTTCAAATGATGGTACCTGCATCAAAGCATTAGTCTCATAGCACAAACTGCAGAAATGTTGTGTATGCTTCACTCATCACTGGTCTTGAAAGTTGCAGCACACTTCTTCATGTACCTGCACTCTGTGATTTCCTTGCATATTTGCATCATTTCTCTAGAACTTAGTACAACCTCTCTATCCATAAAAATAACACAAGGATTTTGACTAAGAGTGGCCTTAGTAAACAGCAGCTTAGTATTTGATTTCTACAGGCTACTGCATGGAATGGAATGCTGACCACAGCACATATGTAATACAAAACTAAACCAAAGCTATTTTACCAGTAAAAATGAGGGTGAAACAAACAACAAATACAAATTGCATAAGGAAACCTTTGAGGAACTATGCTGCATTTTGCCAGAGTTCTTCCAAATGTTCAATTGCTGAAAGAAAATGTTTTTCAGGCATGATATGAAGTAAGATGATGTCACACACAGGATCTTTATCATGCAGACCTGCCAAGATAACAGCAACAGAAATACATTTCTCTGCTAGACACATTCTTCTGCTGACATCAGGAGAGGGTTGATGTATTCAAAACCTTCAAATTCTGACTGATCAATCTTTTTCACAGCGTCACTATAAAATCAAAGGCAGAATATGCATATTAGAGAAAATGTTGCAGAAACACATCACATGTTATTCTAATATATAAATTAAAAAGCACAAGACTATCCAATTGTGGCATCTTTCACACCAGTAATGATGCCAAAGTGGCAAAAATTTCACAAAAACAGTGCATTTATTAAAAAAAAAAAATTATTAACACAAAAAATGCAATGAATCAAGGAGAAAGGCAAAGCATTAGACCTTTCTAGACATCAGCTTTCTGGTCTACAATAGGGGGTGAGGTGCTCTTTCACTTGACCCCCATAAATTACCACCCAGCATTTCTTTTCTCACCTCTCATGACCCTGATCTCTTCACATCCCACCAGGGAGCCTTTTCATCCAGATTCAATTCTGCTTATGGCTTGAGGTGACTTTAAACTCCCTAAAAGGGTAATT
Source organism: Polypterus senegalus (assembly GCF_016835505.1). Taxonomy (NCBI): domain Eukaryota; kingdom Metazoa; phylum Chordata; class Cladistia; order Polypteriformes; family Polypteridae; genus Polypterus; species Polypterus senegalus. Next base: position 158,236,206 of record NC_053154.1, read on the forward strand.
ACTAACCAGGCCCTATAATTATTTCCAGCATAAGGGACAGACACTTCTTGACATCAGAAAAACCAGGTCCAGAACTAACTTTAGCAGCTCCTTTATTTTTCTGCCACCCTAAGCCTTTATCACCTCTGCCAGCAGTCTAAATACAGTATAACAGCTTATTCTTAAAGTGACTCTATTTTTATTTTGACAAACCATAACAATCACAGAAAAAAATAAAATAAAATTGTTAATTCTACCATATAAATAAAAAACAAAAATCAAGCTGTATATATTCACATCCACCAAGAAATGTGTTCAATCTCAAAACTACTTGTAAATACAACATGGTGGCACAGGAACTCTCTAGTTTAAAATACCAGAAACGAAAGGAAAATAAAGGCACAGCAAAAATTTATAGGCTTGCACCTTTTAATTTCAACAAAAAGTCAAGAAATGAAGGGCGAAATATTTATTTACTAAAAATAAACAAAACTATGAACAAAATATACATGCAAGAGTTTGCAAATTAATCACTAAAAACACTTAGTGGAAAAATATAACTGAACTATTCTCAAAAATATATTAAAAATGGCACACCCCAAAGACTGAGTGCCATGTTAACTGAAGACATGATGAGATTTTTGAGTGACACATTATTGCAAGTTGCTCTGTATATTTCACCGTAAACTTTTATTTAAAAGACCTGACATGAGTGTACCCTGGTAAGATTCTTGTCTTGACCCAGATGCTGTTGGGATAGGATTTATTGGGTCCTAAACTGTATGAATGAATTTTTGACCCATTGGTTTACACACAAAATAACAGTGGGTATAAATAACAGGGACATGTATCAAAGATCATACATTCATTTTTTAATCTTAAGCATGAAGAAAGAAATATTCTTAAACTAAGCACACCACCATAACAAATGGTAGAAGCATTAAAAACAGCATCCAAAAGAATCACATTTTATCTTCCTGTGATTTATTTCACTGTACTTGCTCTTTTTTAAAAAAAAATAATTTCACACATTGAACCAAACATTTTTTTTTTAAACAGTCTCCTTCATTAAAACTAGATATATGTCAAGATGTGATAAAAGAGGAAACCACTGCAGACGTTTATGGGACTTTGGAAAAGGGCAGGAATACTGCTACAGCTAGAAATCCTGGCATATGAAAGGGAATGCCACTGGCAGCTGACAAGGAAATGCCACTGGCAGCTGACAAAAATTCTCTCCTTTAGTGGAAAACATTAGGTCACACGAATTAGACGCAATTCGGACAACTCACAAAGGACTAAATGAGCTTCCCAGGAAATTATGAATAATCTGGAAGTAAAACAAATGTCTATAAAGCCTAAAATACGCCTACAGCTAAATTGGTGTATAGATACGAATAACAAGGACATGAAAACAAATTTAAAAAATTGTGCCTGCACTTTCTATCGAGTGCTCTTTAAAAATTGCAATACTATTTATTACTGTACTATTGCAATATACTGTGCAATGTGCTTTAAGAATTTCAGAGCCTCTACTGCAAAACTAGTAAGATTTTACATCTTTCAGGCCACACTGTAACAGGTAAGAAATCATTCCGCAGCTAAATAGTGTGACAAAAACATAAATATGTACTCTGATAAAGCTGTCAATTTGGTTCTTTCAAGACACCAATTAATTTTTCAAACTTATTTTGCACAAACGGAAAAACGTTTTCAGAAGTACATGGATGGTGATGGCAAACAACCCATCTCACCAACAGCACAAATTACGTACTGCAAGGCAAACTCCCTACAACATAAATAAATCCCTCTTAGTGACATTAGGGTTAGCACACTAAAAATGAACCACTGGTTGTGTCTGTAATTCCAATACTCTCTTGTAGCTCTTCTTCATTAGTGCATTCTGGCTCATATGGATAAGGTCTGAAAGACTCAAAGATTCATCTCCATTACTTTCACATTTGGATATAATGGTAGAACAGCTTGTAGGCTATTAAAGTGCAACACCAGCTAACAGTAACCATAGTCCTGGGTTGATTTGTTCATGAGCAGAAGGAAATAGGTGATAAGGAAACCTAGACTTCTTTCAATAAAAACACAATGTCATAAAAATGAAAGTTATTATTGTAAAAATAAAAAACACATATTGAAAGTCTGAATGATCTCATGCCATGATTTACTACATAGAGACATTCATTTCTTTGAGGTGTACATATTCTGTAATTGTTAGGCCTTCTGTCATGATTGTAAAACATGAAAATAACTTCCAAAATCACAAAACATATTTATACAATAATGTATCTGAAGCCAGAATATTGGAATCTCAATTTTGATGATACCAAAGGACCTGGAAATATGCAGCTCTTCTTTTGCTTTTAATGTCATTTTACCTTTCATCTTAGCAAAATGCTTATCTATATATTGATTTATGCATTCTATTTCAAAAACTAACTCTTAAGATAAACATAATGTTTCAGGCAAGATTAAAAAAATAAAATCATTAAGTATGTGTAACAAGTATAATACAGAACTTCCTGAACAACTACAAACACTCATTAGTGTTACTTAACTGTTACAGGAAACAACGCGTGAAAAGTAAGCTAAACTTAATTTCATCAAACTTTTTAATGGACCTTGGCTGTCAAACCTGTAACCTAACTAACTGAATTAATGGAAATGAAGAACTGTATTGCAATATTGCTTTTTAATAAAGTAATATTTTCTTCCTTTTATTTTTTTCTTCAAAGAAAATCCCCAAAGCATTGTGCATTATTAAGTAAGATATTTTGCTGCAAAGTGTAATTGTGGTCTTTTCTGCACTTCCCTGTACCTTCCTGTCACTTTTTTGTAGTTATTCAAAGTATTTAATTACTTGCATAATGGAACTATTTTCATTTTATTTTTTCTTTCTCTTGGCTCACACTGCTTCACACTTTGTAGCCTTTATTACTGTACCAGTTTACTTTTCGCACCACAATAAACTTTAACAAAAACTGAAAAAAATATACAAAACAACATAGGAGTTAAATAAGTTGCTAACACTTACTCATCATCAGGGGTAAGTTGTATTGGTTCATTAGTAAACTGTGCATCAAAGTTATCCAAACCATACTCTCCGGAAATATTTGGCTTGAATGGAGGAACAACTTGCTTTTGCTCCAACTACAAAAAAAGAAAAATAATCAGATCTTAATTTAATTTTACACTCAGATATGATGTAGTGGGAGAACTGAATGACAAATAAGGCACTCTATTAAAAATCCAGCGGTACACTGAACCTCTTTAGTGTTGCCGAGACTACGTCCACACTACTATATTACATTTAAAAACTGCGTTTTTACACACACACACACACACACACACACACAAAAGAAGATCTATATCCACACTAGTATTTTCAAATTGTGCATGAAAGTATTTTCATCTCTATTAAAACAACTGAAAATGATTTAATCATCTGCCTACACAGGGAATGTGAGGAGGCCCAGACATTTTTAACTGGGCATATTTTTGCATAATTTTAAATTCAATTTGAAGTCACCACCTGATCTTCTGAAATGGCTTGAATTACAACTTTAGTGTCCATCTTTTCACATGGAGTATGTGGCTGACTATAATGACCGAATCCAACTTACAATTAGGCTGTTGCACGCTCAGAAGCAGCCGTCTGAAGTGTGAGCAGTCTCACAAGGTGATTTTCTGATGTCAACATCAAATTTCCTGAAATTCATTGTACAGCAACTACAGTGAGCATGCATCATACCTGTACAGTTGGGGCACCGTCGAGACATGTCATTTGAACCAAAAATGATTGTTCAGTTTTAACACATATATACCTGCCGACTGTATAGTACATTGGAACTAGTTGCTTGACCATGAAACCTTAAAATGTCACCAAACTCAATTTAGATATATGCAGGTAAACAACACAAAAAGTGGCATTAAAGCAACTCTTCTATGCCCACTATGTCGGAATATGTGTTTCTTTCATTAAGGGTGCCCAATCAGGGAATGAAACATTTAATAAGCAGAATCCAATAAGGGAAGAGCCATGTAACATGAACCAACCAGAGCGTGATGGATTCAAAAGTCTTTATTTTTGCCTGTCCACACTGAAACAATATGCCAGCATTTCACAATGTATTCGGACCTGGACAGTGTTTTGAGAAGTACATATACATTTACAGGGGGTCCTCGGGTTACAACGTCTCGACATACAACGCTCACTCCCATAAAAACTTTGAGACGCGAGAAGGAAGGTAAGGATTTTTTTTTTACACTTATTTTTCTGTTCCTACAGTACAGTGTACAGTACAGTATATTTATGTTGTTTTCCTTTTTCTGTGGCTTAGTTGTGTTATTATGTTCTAGATTATGATTTTGCAAATGTGTTAAGCTAGGTAAGTGACTTAGGCTAGGGTGTGTTTTGACTTACACCAAAATGTGGGTTACATCACTGTTGTAGGAACGGAACTATGTCGTAACCCAAGGACCACCTGTACATACACTTCCTTAGAAGGCTGGTGTCCTTCAACATTTGCAATAAGATGCTGCAGATGTTCTATCAGACAGTTGTGGCAAGCACCCTCTTCTACGCGGTGGTGTGCTGGGGAAGCAGCATAAAGAAGAGGGACATCTCACGCCTGGACAAACTGCTGAGGAAGGCAGGCTCTATTGTAGGCACGGAGGTGGACAGTTTGACATCTGTGGCAGAGCGATGGGCGCTGAGCAGGCTCCTATCGATCATGGAGAATCCACTGAACAGTATCATCCCCAGACAGAGGAGCAGCTTCTGTGACAGACTGCTGTCACTGTCCTGCTCCACTGACAGACTGAGGAGATTGTTCCTCCCCCACACTATGCGACTCTTCAATTCCACCTGCGAGGGTAAACGTTAACATTATACAATGTTATTGTTTGTTATACCTACCTCGCACTCTCCAGCTTGCATTTTTATCACTCTTTAATTAATATTGTTTTTATCAGTATGCTGCTACTGGAGTGTATGTATGTATGTATGTATGTATGTAATCGTTTTCATGGGTTAAAAGCACCAGGGTAGTGTGAATGCAAGCTGAAAACAGAGACAAATGTTTGAGTTTCTAAATAAAAATCCACAGGATCTGAGGATAAATTATGTTTCTTTTTACATCTGTAGCAGACCATGCTGTAAAGAAATTGGATCATTGCAGACATGAAGCAAACTTAGTTCTTCTTCGGCTTAACTGGCTAAAGACAGTTGCTTTTCACTCATTGTACAATGTGTGGATGCAAATGTACAACCCAGGCACTCAGTGGGTATATGTCATGGCACATATGTAACTAGACTCTCTCTACATGGCTGACACTCCTTTTGCAAGCTGTTTCCACTGGAAATCCCTACTGTAACCCACTACCAGAATATGAATTTCAGTCCTCACCCTAGACAGTCAGTGGAAAGTAACCATTTTAGTCACCGCAGACAAAGGAGAAGACTGACGACTGAGGTGACTAATCAGGGTTTTGACTGCAAAGATATCTTTTGTCTGCAGTATGCTACACATTATAGTTAAAATGGAATGAAAGATCATAACAGGGAAAAAACATTTGAAGGGGTTGTGTTAAAAGCCTTTTAAAAAATGATTTTTCTTTGTTGGGATTATTACATATGTGCATTTTTTGATATATGCAGTAAAGAACCCTTTCATACATAGTTGTTTATTTCTGAAGGATTTATCAGTTCTTAATCCTAAACTGTTCAAAATTCATAACAAGAGATTTGGGAGCAAAGCCTTAATCCTCAACAGGATATTTGGTTTAAACCAGAGGTAAAGGTGACATGAATATTATAAAAAGACAACAGGAAGCAAGCATCAATCATCTGCAAAATGCCCGAACTTATTCAAAACAAAAGCTCATAACTTCAGTTCACTCATAATAGAATTTATCATCCTATTTATTCAAAGAAATGAGATGATTGCCCAATTGAGTACACCTGTCAGTACAAGTTGTTATATTTTATTTTTCAGCTAGGTCTTAAGCTGGCTATAATGAAAGGCTGTATCTTCACTTTTTCAGCCCTGTTGCAACTTTTATCAATATGAAATTTGTTTACTGAATCATGTTCTACAGAAATACTTACAAGGTCCCAGTCTACATTTCGGAAGAATGCATGGCCCATGATGTCAGCAAAACCAGTCTGAGGATGACAACCAAGACGTTCTTTGGGATCCTTCACATAAAAAAGAAGAAATTTCCATTAAGTTAACTTTTTATAGCTTTAACTATCCTATTTACATTTAGTTGCTTTTATTCAAAGTGACTTACAAAAGAGGTAAACATAATCGAGTAGCATTAGACTAGGGCCTACTTGCTCAGCAAGTGTAGTAGGACAGGTAACAAAAAGTTGATTGAAGTGAAAAAGATGCAATAACTAATAAATATACAATCATGGATTATAATCAACAAAGCAATTAAAACTTTATTTAACAACAAATGAACCGTTAATGATTAACTTATTAATGATAACTTCCTTGTAAACTTCTCAAGTAATCATATCACACATTTAACTACTAGTTAAAGCTCACACCACCACCTTATTGTACATTATAGATTCAGGGGAAGGGTAATTTGTATTTTATAATTTATATTGCAGTTTATTACACAGCTATGTCATATTCTGGGCTGCACTGTACACATCTGAAGAAGCATATTTTATTTATGTATTTTTGTAACATAACTTTAATTAAAAGTAAATAAGCAAAAAAGAAGCATCTTTAAGTTTAATTATTTATGGGTATGCCATTCAAAGGTGTTCATATGCACTATAGTACAAAGTAGAAATATTTTTTATATCTCTCTATTATAAAAGGAAATCCTGGGATGAGACTTTTTTGGAGATAATTTCAGGTCCCACGAGACAAGACTTTTTGCCAAGAGATTTTGCCAAGTCCTGCCCTCCACTCAAAAATTTACAACCATGCCCACAGTCCAATCACTTCTCATTTGTATGAATGCTATTTATTGTCAGACACAGTTCATGCGCTATCAGCTCCAAGTGGGGTCGGAAATAAAAGACAAAGAGTAGAAGAAAAGGGGAACATAAAGAAGTTCAAAAATGTTGGTGTGATACACATGCAGAGCAGGTTAGAGATTATGAAAGTACTAAAATTTGAAAGTCTTAAAAAGCTGATAGTAAAGATCACATTAGTGCTAACAAACGGAAATTATTACTCGGTGAAATAACAGAACAGCGAAAAGAGATTGAATATATGGACACAGGATGATATGACAGAAGTATGTAGACTTGTAAATCACCTAATTTGTGCTGCCATCAGGGAAAAGTAGTGTTTCTTCCCAATGAAAAGGCCTATCTGCGAGAATTAAAAGATTTGTTGTTTGGTGAAAATGAAATCCACATATGCGAACAGCAGAGATGTGAAGTGGCTGGTGCGTAGTACAAGCCGGGGGGTTGGAAAGCGAAGCCCCCTAGTACAGTAATCCCTCCTCAATAGATGAAAATCCGCGAAGTAGAAACCATATGTTTGTATAGTTATTTTTATATATTTTAAGCCCTTATAAACTCTCCCACACTGTTAACATTATTAGAGCCCTCTAGACATGAAATAACACCCTTTAGTCAAAACTTTAAGCTGTGCTCCATGACAAGACAGAGATGACAGTTCTTTCTCACAATTAAAAGAATGCAAATATATCTTTTCTTTAAAGGAGTGTCTGCATCAGGAGAAGAGAATTGAAGAGAGAGCGCGAGCGCTCGCAAAGAAAAGCAAACAATCAAAAAATCAATAGGTGTCCTTTTAAGTTTGCTGAAGCACCGCAATAAAGCGGCATTTTTCAGAAGAGCGTCAGTATCTTCTAAGCAAACAGCCTCGGTGCAAACAGCCCCTCTGCTCACATCTCCTCCGTCAGGCGCAGAGAACGTCAGAGAGAGAGAGAGCGAGATTAAAGCAACAATCAAAAAATCAATACGTGTGTTTTTGTGCTTTTAAATATGCCAAGCAGCGCAATAAAGCGGCATTTTTTTAGAGGAGCGTCAGTATCTTTTAACACTAGAATTACCAGAGCCTACGAAAAAACTCGGAATTCCGTCCCACCTTAAATTCCTTCTTAAATTCCCTTCACACCTCTCCCCCAGCGTCCTTTGTCCTCTAAATGTGCTGATAAAGAGAAGCTAGGAGCAGCCGGCTATTCCATCCCCCCACCAATTTAGAATTTACAATTGTGTTATATTTGAAACCTTTTGTGAAAATGTTTCTTTGTTATTTGGACTTCAGGCTTCATACATTATATAGTTTATGCCTACATTTTGTCATCTACTACTAGAATATAAAAAACGTTTCTGTTTTAACAATGTGTTGACACAGATTACTGTAGAAATGGAACAGACATGAAATGCGTGTGTTCCAAATAACGATCTATTATTTCCACTCTAAAACTCCACTTCACTCCCAGATACTCAATCAAGGCATGAGCTGAGAGAAGTTCATGCACGTTCTAAATTGGTGGGGGATGGAATAGCCGGCTGCTCCTAGCTTCTCTTTATCAGTACATTTAGAGGACAAAGGACGCTGGAGAGGTGTGAAGGGATTTAAGAAGCAATTTAAGGTGGGACGGAATTACGAGTTTTTTCATAGGCTCTGGTAATTCTAGTGTTAAGCAAACAGCCTCTGTGCAAACAGCACCTCTGCTCACACCCCCTCCGTCAGGCGCAGAGAATGTCAGAGAGGGTAAGAGAGACAGAGACAAGCAAACAATCAAGCAGTCAAAAGAATAATCAAGCATATCTTATAGCATTGAGGAGTTTTAGTTAATATGTAATACATGCTCTGATTAGGTAGCTTCTAAGCCATCTGCCAATAGCATCCCTTGTATGAAATCAACTGGGCAAATAAACTGAGGAAGCATGTACCATAAATTAAAAGACACAGTGTCCTCAGAAATCCGCGAAACAGCGAAAAATCTGTGATATATATTTAGATATGCTTACATTTAAAATCCGCGATAGAGTGAAGCCGCGAAAGTCGAAGCGTGATATAGCGAGGGATTACTGTATTATGTAGTGTTTTAAAAACATAATGGCAGACATTAAATTATTTTATGAGTGACAATGGGGGACTAGTTTAGTAATCTAAAGAATATTGTATAACAAACTTTAAAAAAACTAACCTCATAAAAAGTTAATTTTAAAGCAGGAAAATTGTCTGATGTACACAACAGTTTGTTTAAACAAATAAAGAAATGCAAATAATCATGAAATGTTTTAATTTAAAAAATTCCTATATATGGAACTATCAATAATATAATTATGCTTATATTTGCAACTTTCTTGCCCAATAGTTGTTCTAAGTTCAAACAAGACAAAAAGAAAATGTTACCTTGTTTAGAAATCCTTTTAAAACACTAGCAGCTTTCACAGACAAAGATCGTGGGATTCGTATTTGTTTTTCCAAGATCACTGAAAAAACACAATATGAGAGAGAATCAATAACTGGTAAAACAATTATGAATATTTAAAATAAAAAAACAAAGATATCTGTACAGTACATGATAAAAACTCAAATGAAGTATTTTAAAAACTGAAATCCTAAATGCCTTGACCAGTTTACTAATTCTCATTCAGTGTCTCTTAAATAAATATGCTCACAGGTAGATCCTAAGCTTGAACTGTTCAAAAGTTTCAATTTGATACCATAATTAAAACTAGAGAGCCATTTTGCTCTTTATAGAAGTTTTCTGTTTGTGCAATAGAACTGTATGCTAATCTAAACATTAAAACTTCTGTCATAAAGCTGCTTTTGTTCAGAAAATTCTTGTGTATAAATAGTGTGCAGCAGGGCAGAGCAGAGAGAGTGAGGTCACTAACTCACACACCTTGTATAGTGTTGCTTATTAAACAAAAAACAAAAAAAAAAATAGCCATAACCAATGTTAACACAAACCGTAAGATTTTTTCTAAATCATCCCAAGTGATTATGAACATATTTTTGAATTAAGCTTTGTTTCCTCATTTACAAAAAACTCTGCATTAATGACAATTGAATAAAATACACAATTATGTTGTAACAAGGAACCAAAAGTAGTTGGCTTCACCAGTCTTTTTACTTTAAAACATGGCAACTACTCCTCAGTTTGTGCTTAGAAATATAGTTGAGAACACTTTAATTATCCATTATAAAGAACCACTAACAGTTTGCATATTATACAGACACTCTCTTAGAGCATGTTTACCATATACCAAGCAATTCAAGTCTTCCACCTGATATACTTAAGTTTGACTTGATTGTATGTAATGTTAACCCTTCTTCATTGTGTAGACCTGATCGCATGGAATGTTATTTTTTTTAATAAAATTTATAAAAAAAGTTAACTTTTATTTATTAATTGATTGGATGTATTATTTGTCCTGTGAGTCTGTATTCTTGTTTTTTATGTTTCTTCTGCTATATGAATTTCATTATTCCCATGGGACTAATAAAATGTATGAAATCTAATCTAATAAAACATATTACAAGTTTTTTTTTTTTAAACATGGCAATGATATGTTATTTTAATGTCATACTTAAAAAATGTTAAAAGTCTGTTAATAAATGATTTACAATAGATATGTAAACTAAACTGTGACCATAGAACTTTTTTGGAAGAGTAAAGGATGGGCAGCATACAACTCTATTACAAACATTCTACATAAATACTGTACGAAAGGAAAATGACTGCATTTCTCTTAATTGTGTCTTTGTAAATGTGAAGGAGAGAATCCCCATAATTTTGTATATTTAATTCATTAATTTATCAAGCTCTATTTCAGTATCAGATTAAGAATTTAGTAGTGGCTGCTGAAATGAAAACACACTGAAGAAGAAAAAAAAAAACTGCTTTCTTTACATATAATTCCTACAAACTCGCCAATAAGCTTTTGTTTGGAATGCTGTACCAACTATATTCTTGACTGAACTTAGTTTTACTTATTGGAATTTGAACTACAAGATGGACCAAAAGAAAGTATACAGTATTTATTCATTATTTCTGTTTTAATTATTAAATAGGTAAACAGCACTGATCGGGTCATGTTTAGTCTCTCAGGTGCTCAAAATGTTGTTCCATCAACATTGCGATATTCCTTGAACCTGTCTCTGACACCATGACACTTAGTAAAATCACAAATTTCGGTTAGCATCAATGCCAAAAAATGCTCTGTAGATGAATGCATTCAATTTGTCTATTGTGTGGAGCTTCCTCTCAAAAGCCCAAAAAAAAAAAATTCTATAGTTAAGTATGAATAAACACAGTATACCTACTTTGGCCCACCCTGTATAAGCTGAATACAACATATTGAAAAAAAAAATCACTATTTAGTAATAACACTTTCAGGTTTGTTTTCCTTATTATATAATAAAGCAAAAATCAATCAAAAATAACTAAGCAGGAAAAGGACTTAATAGTATTATTATTACTGGCAAGATTTTTTAAATTAACTTTTCAATAAAAACAGGGGCCTTAAATAGACACATACCCTGAAAGAGATAGTCCTCTGTGTTCTGATCAGGATTGTCTGAACTACCAACAATATCAAAAGGAGATCGTCCGGCCATCATCTCAAACATTAGTACTCCTAGTGCCCACCAGTCCACACTGAAACCTTTCCAAAAAAGCAAAATCACTCATGGACAAAAATATTTGGACAAATAAGTTTTTAAAACAGTGATAAAATTACATACTTGCATATTTCTTCATACACCCATACTTAATTTACAGCCAAAGGTCTCACTTGAGAGTCCATTATATTTATAAATATATTGTGGATATGTGTGAATAAAGAAATGTTTACACATTTTTCACATTTATATATTTACCATAATCTTCCCCTCGTAAAATTTCTGGAGCTATATAGTTAGGAGTACCACAGAAGGTGCTAGTTGTATCGCCAGGTCGTAGGCCTTCCTAAAAGATAAAAAAAAACACTTGTATCTGTTGACTGTTTTTTCCTTATCAAGTATTTTCCATATAAAAGAAAAATGTTTTATTTTTAAATAGAAAATTGCAATTACTATACATATATAAAAAACTCCTGTTACAAAGCTAATTTGATGGTTGAGTTTATTAAAATGATAATGTTTACTGCAAATATAAATACTAAATAACTCTTAAGACATTAATTTGGAAAGGAAATCCTAATTAATAATCCTATAAAACTCACTAAAATGCCATTCTGAAGTTCATGTGCAAACTACATAAAAAATTATATCAATCTTTATAAGTGTCTCTGGAAATTATTGGGTTGTTGTTGGGAAGGAAAGTATTTACCTAAAGCCTTGGAACCTGAAAACAGACCAGGAGTGTGTAACTCAATTTTATTGAGTGAGAAAAATAACACTTTATATACTTGACATAAGCAAGAATGTATCAACAAACAGCTCCCACCGTATTTTCTTTATAAACAAGACATACAGGTACCTATCTGTTCATCACAATCATATACTCTGCCTCATATTTGTCTCTATCAGTTTTTCTTTTCTTGGGGATTGCAGCAGGTTAGGAAAGATGCAAGTGGCCACTGAAGCAAAATCAGTGTTGAGTGGAAAAAGTGACATAAGCTCCAGTGCCGACTTTAGTATTTTTGCTGCCATAGGGAAAGCTATAAATACCTCTGTCCCATCCCTTCCCCCTTTCTAAATAAATGATGCCAAGGAAAACTAATTTACTGCAGATATCAGGTAAATTAACACAAATTTAACTTAGCATTTTACAAACTGAGTATATTGTATTTACAAAGTGCGCAAATACAAGTAATATGCAAATATATCAATACTGTATAACAATGTTTATGTTAATTGATTGATGATAGTTCCATTTTACAAACAGAACACAAGATTAAAAAGTAAGTATATTTAATTAAAAAGGCTGTGCTTAATAATCAGGGGTTTTATATAATTTTCACCTATTTCAAAAACCGTTCACATTACAACTAAGATATAATAATAATAATAAAAATAATAAGATATAATAATAACAATAATAATGACATAATATACATATATTAAATTCACAATTCAAGAAATGGAAAGAATGTAAAGTGTATGCTGCCCAGTTCAGTGATCAGGCAGAACTCAAGCCTTGGAGCATTTTGATTCCTCATATTGTGAGGATTTATAATGAGTATATAAATAATCCAAAAACCACTCCAAACCACTTCTAAGTGGCAATCTACCGTGTTTAAAAAATAAAGGAAGAAACAAAGAAAAATGTATGGAATCTATAGATACTGTATATATCCAAAATCTGCAAAAGTCCAATAACAAAATAAGGGTGAATGAGAAGAAAAGGACAGAGTACTACAACAGAAATAAAACTACAAACTTGCACATGGTGAAAATAAAGAAAGAGGGACATTCAGCTAAAAAATGCCACTGTGAAGCCTAATGCATTACATCCTGGGATTTGGAAAACCATCTGTATAAGGGTGCCTTTGTCAGTACATAAATAAGAGCAGCAGCAGACAAGACACAGGTGAGAATTTGTTGCTAAAGCAAAGTACATTTGTTTACACTAGCATTACTCCGTGCATCACAATTAATGGCACCTGACCCCTTCATTAAATTAAGGGAACACTAAAATCACACATCGGATCTCAAGCAAAATATTCAAGTGGAATATCTTTACATTTATTTGCTTAGCAGATGCTTTTATCCGAAGTGACTTACAAAAGAGGTAAACAATCAAGTAACATTAGGCTAGGACCTGTTTGTCCAGCAAGTGTAATAAAACAGGAAGCAAAAGTTCATTGTGACAAATGAAAATATGTAATAACTCAAACATTTACAATCAGTAAAGCAATTACACTTAAATAGCCAAGAATACAAATCATTGCAGTGCAAAGTTGCCACACCCCCACCCCCCAATTAGACAGATATTATAAAAAAGATGGGTCTTCAATTGCTTCTTGAATACATTGAGGGAGTCAACAGTATGGATGGAGGTCGGCAGCCCATTTCACCAGCTCGGTGTCTGGATTGAGACTTTATGCCACGTAGATGTGGCATCACCAGATGCTGTTCCCTGGCAGAATTGAATGGGCAAGAAGGAGCATAGCACTTCACTAGTGCCTCCATATATTCAGGTTTTGACCCACTGGCAAGAGTTGGGATTTGAACTTGATGAGTGCTGCTACAGGGAGCCAATCTATTGATGACCTGAAGTGAATATATGCCCGTCTTGGCTGGTTAAATACTAGACTGGGTGCTACATTCTGGACCATCTGGCTTGATAGCACATACAGGTACACCTGCCAGAAGTGAGTTGCAGTAGTATAAATGTGATAAGACCAGTCTTAACTCAGTAATACGGTGTAATTCATTGAGAATAAAATGATGTAACAACAGTCATTGGAAACCAAAATCACCAACCTATTGAGGGTTGGACACAACATCACACTGAAAATCAAAGTCACAATTTAATATCACAAGCTGATCCAATTTGTGTGAATTTCATCATGGCAACTCATAATATGACTCAGTAGTGTGTCTGGGTATCATCCTAAAGAGATGGCGGATGGTGTCCCTCACAGACCTGAATCAGAGCATCTGTAAGCTCCTGGACAGTCTGTAGCACTACTTGGTAGTGTTGGATGCACTAATACATAATGTCCCAAAGGTTCGCAGTTGGATTCAGGTCTAAGAAATGTACAGGCTAATCAATGGCATCAATGCCTTCGTCATCCAAGAACTGCTTACACACTCTGGCAACATGAGGTCAGGCATTCTCCTGCACCAAGAAGAACCCAGGGCCAACTGTACCAGTGCAAGGTCTGACAATGGCTCTGAAAATTTCATTGAGGCAGCCAACAGAAGTTAGCAGAGTGTTGCTTAGTATGTGGAGGTCTGTGTGACCCTCCAAAGACATGCCTCTTTAGACCATCACTGACCCACCATCAAACCGGTCATGCTTGATGTTGTTGCAGGCTACATAACATTCAACACGGTATCTCAAAACTATATCAAGTCAGTTACATGTGCTCAGTGTGAGCCTGCTCTCAGCTGTGAAGAGTACAGAGTGCCAGTGGCGGAGCTGCCAATTGTGGTATTCTCTGGCGAATGCTAATCGTACTACATTGTGATGGGCTGTGAGCACAGATCCCACAGGAGGACAACGGACCCTTAGAAACATGCACACCAGTAGCCAGCTGGATGTCATTTTGTAGGGCTCTGACAGTACTCCTCCAGTTCCTCCTCACACAAAGGAGCAGTTACCTACGGCCCGATCCAGCTCTCCTCATGTAAAGGTCTGTCTCCTGGTATCTCCTCCATGTTCTTGAGACTGTCCTAGGAGACATGGCAAACAATCTAGCAGCAGCACATATGGATGTGCCATCCTAGAGGAGTTAGATAGACTACCTGTGCAACCTCATGCTGCCAGTAGTGACAAGTACAACAGCAAAACACAAAACTAGAGAAGTATCAGTCAAGAAGGATAAGGAGAGAGCAATTGTCTGTGGCCACCACCTGCAAAAACATTCCCTTCTTGGGTGTTGTCTTGCTATACCTCTCCAGTGCACCAGTTGTCATTTTCATTTGCACTAAAGCAGGTGAATTTGATTCACAATTGCTAATGCTTCCTAACCGGACAGACTGATATCCTTGAAAGTCCAAGGTCTGGAACTGGCCTGGAACTAGCCCTTGGGCCTTGAGTTTGACACTCCTGAAACAGGCTATACAGTCATGCACCAACTTTTGCCTCCATTTAGGACTAGTCAATTGGCCATATGTACATATGGACACAAGTGTAGAGATCATGCAACTGAAGGTTTGGTGTGGGTCACTCGTACGCATACTTGTGAAGCATGTAATCTAGAATTTACAATATTTATTTCCAGGACAGATTTTTTTTCCTTTCCCAAAAAAGCATCCCAATCTGACCAACATAGTCTGCCAATTCCTAATCTCCTATTAGAACCCAACATAGACCTGTAACATCCTAATCCTCTTGGTATTTCCAAAACAACATGTGCCACATCCTTTGTGAAAAATTAGCTAACGCTGACAATTTTTGGTAAATATTGCACTTTACTAGTCACAGTGTGAAACGTGAAACATACCTTACACATGCCATAGTCAGTAAGTTTAATGTGTCCCTCTGAATCCAGAAGCACGTTGTCCAATTTAAGATCTCTATAAATGATTCCCCGTTCATGAAGATAATTTAATGCCAAGCTAATTTCAGCAGAATAAAACCTGAAAATGCAAAAACAATTTTTTAAAAAAAAATTTCACTAGATCTAAAGGGCTATAACAATTACAAATAGTGGCTCAAAATATAGTATGCATTGAAGCCAGTATCCAAATGTTAAACTAAGACCAACAATAATTACAAAATGATATAGAATAAAACTAACCGATGTGGAGGAACATGTAACATAAATCTAATTTAATACTAAACATATACATCATTAGAAATGAAAAATAAGCTGGTCTGAGAAATGTTGAATAAAGAAAAATTTGTTAATTTTCCACATTCGTTTGCATCTTTATTTTTACAAATCTTGATTGGCATTAGGAGGTTTGTAACATTGTACACAACATTATAAATTCAATAGTGGTATTAATCAGAAACAGGGTTAAGGAAGGCGGCACATTTTGAATAAACAGTACTCAATGTAATAATACTAAAACATTAAAGCATCACTATGCAAAGTAAAAATGTAACTGGGATTTTATTGGAGTTGAACCTTAAAATAAAACTATGCAATTAGAATTGCGTCACTGCTTTTTGCAGATGACATGGTCCATTTGGCTTCATTGGACTGTGAGTTCCAACATGCACTGGGGAAGTTTGTGATGAAGTCTGAAGTCTGAAGAGGCAAGGACGAGGAGCAGCACCTCCAAATCTGAAGCCATGATTCTCTGTAAGAAAAAGAAGGGCTGTGCTCTCCGAGTGGAAGGTGAGTTGCTGGATTGGGGTTTTGAGTGCATTTATACGGTTGCTATACTGTGAAGTAGTGTTGAACAAGGACATGAGCCAGAAGCCAAAGCTCTCGATTTATCAGTCAATCTACGTTCCTACTCTCACCTATGGTAATTTGCTTTGGGTAATGACCAAAAGGATGAGATTGTGGGTACAATGGCCAAAATGAAGTTTCTTAATATGGTGGCTGGGCTCTCCTTAAGAGATTTGAAAAGAGCGGACATCAGGGAGAGTCTAGGAGTTGAGCCACTGACCCTTGACATCAAGAGGTACCAAATGAGGTGCTTTAGGCATCAGAAACAGATCCCAACCAGATGCTTCCCTGTGAAGGTTTTACACTCATCACCAGTTGGAAGGAGAGCCCAGGGAAGACCTGTGCTCCCTTTGAGGATTATATCACCCTTAAGTTAATAAGTTTGGCTGGGGACAGGGACGAATGGGTATCACTGCCAAGACTGTTGAACTCGTGACACAGTCCTGGGATAAGATACGGAAAAATGAATGAATGAAACTAAGCAAACAACAAAAAAATGCAGTGAGCCCATGTTCTTGAATATATGGAAAATGAATAAGTAAATATACGAAAAGTAGAATTTTACAAATGCAAATAATAAACATAAGACTGTATTTGATTTCTTTGTGTCATAAAGATAGCCAATCTCTAAAGGAAACAAATAATTAATGTAAGCATCTAACAATATAAAAAGTGATCA
Source organism: Polypterus senegalus (assembly GCF_016835505.1). Taxonomy (NCBI): domain Eukaryota; kingdom Metazoa; phylum Chordata; class Cladistia; order Polypteriformes; family Polypteridae; genus Polypterus; species Polypterus senegalus. The sequence goes on from NC_053154.1 coordinate 158,253,851, forward strand.
GTTTTGAAACGACTTCTTCTGCCCTGTCAGAAACACAAATACTGGAACATTAAATTAAGCTCAGTTAAAAAAAAAAAAAAAAACAAACAACAACAACAAAAAAAAAAAAACAAACAAAAAATGTACTACCTGGCATGTTCTTCAGGAAGTTTCCGCTGCCGTTGCATATGGAACATTAAGTCTCCCCCATTCACATATTCTATAACGAAAAAAAGCCTATAGAAAAGAAAAATAAAGAACATGATTCCATTAAGTAATGAGACCTATTTACAGTTATAAATAATAAGATTCTTTACTCAAAGTTTGTACAGCTTCAAGCTCATTGTCAACAGGTTGTGTGTCAAGGGTGACTTATTCAAATATGATAAATACTCTTTCCAGTATTTTCTGAATTGACCAGTTTTAGTAGAAGAATTGGTGCCTTCATTTTGTCTCTATTAGGATTATTTACAATTTAGTTGAAGTGATTGTTGTCAAATAATCAATTACATATTGATTACAGAATGTATAGTATGTAGTTTCAAAACCAGCAGCAAAGGAAATAAGAAAAGAATAGCTTAGCATGTTTGTGAAAACACCTACTACTGAGAGTATTGCACCAGTCTTATTTTTTATTCTGTTAAAGTCCTTAATGGCAAATACTTGAAGTGGTGAGCTTCATCTGGGTATCACAACACCATAACATAAATTACACTTAAAAAGAAAAAAGGCAACCTTTTGCTTTGCTGGGTCTCTCACTTTCTACAATGCCATCTATTTGCCTGTTATATTTGTAAAAAGTCTTACCTGCTCTCTGTTTGGAAACAGGAATGCAATCCCACAAGGAAGGGGTGATTTGATGCCTGCTCAAAGACGTGCTTTTCTGTTTGAACCCAGTCAATGTCCTGAGTAAATGACAAACAAGAAAGGATAATTAATCTGGTTAAACAACAAAAGGCAAACACCTAATCATAAATTTCAGGAGAAATGTTATATTGAGTATAGTGTATACAGTATAGTGAGTTACCTCATCATCATTCACCAGTTCCTTTTTCACCACTTTCATTGCATAGATTCTTTCAGTTTTTTTCAGTCGTACCAATAAAACCTTAGCATAGCTGCCACGACCAATAACTCGAATTAAGTCAAAATCAGCCAGCCCCAAACTGCTAGGAGCTTTGCCACTTTCTCTGCTGCTCATAGCCTAAAAAGGAAAGGAAAAAAAACTATTACAATGCAGGCTCTTTTTATGTAATATTTACAGTATATGCGAGTGTATGCAGTTATGCATGCAGTAATGCAATTGCTCTCAACATTTTTTGTCAAAAATCCCTTTATTGAATTTTTCCACAAATTGTAAACTTGGAAAACATTTTTTTCCTTCTGTAATACATACTGTAAATGAAATGAGGACCTGATTAATCTTTTACATAGTGTTAATAATAAATCAAACTGACACACAGAAAAAAAAATAATATAACTGACACTGATATTTACAATTTTATTACTCTGGTAAGCTGTGATGTACTGCTTGTATTTGATTTTAATTTATCTCTAGTCTATTTCTCCACTTTGTCTTGTAGATCCATTACAGCAAATAATGTCTCACAAGGGGAAATGTGTCCAAAGGGTATTCAATGTTTTAATCTTTTTTTTGCTATTTCAAAGTGCTCCATTTTCACATAGCACCAAAGCTTAGTGCTACGTTTTGAAATTAGATTTTGAATTTCCTAACCAGAATCATTAGCGGATTAGCAGCATCACTTTGTCAACACTGGTACTCCACAGGTTAGTGTTATGAGTTCTTTCTGTAGTTACTGTTCAACTGTGACCGTGTGACTGGACATAGCTATAACTACTAACCTCCAATATGTTGGTATGGCGCTTGCTCAGCTCAGGACACATTCATGCAGAAAAATCTAGAAAGCTTAAGACTCTTACATTTACTTCTTTAGCAGATGCTAAAGTGACTTATGACAGAGTTCTACAAAAGTAAACATCAATCTGGGAGACAGTTTAAGGTCAAGGGTTACAGGACAAGGTTACATAATTGATCATCACAAGTGAAGAGCTCATTTTGTACATTACTGTATTTATATTTCCATTGGCCTATATGTACCTGTTTTATATAATGTAAAGTGATGGAACACATACAGTTAAGTCCATAAATATTTGGACAGAGACAACTTTTTTCTAATTTTGGTTCTGTACATTACCACAATGAACTTTAAATGAAACAACTCAGATGCAGTTGAAGTGCAGACTTTCAGCTTTAATTCAATGGGTTGAACAAAATGATTGCATAAAAATGTGAGGCAACTAAAGCATTTTTTTAACACAATCCCTTCATTTCAGGGGCTCAAAAGTAATTGGACAAATTAAATAACTGAAAATAAAATGTTCATTTCTAATACTTGATTGAAAACCCTTTGCTGGCAATGACAGCCTCAAGTCTTGAACTCATCAACATCACCAGATGCTGGGTTTCCTCCTTTTTAATGCTCTGCCAGGCCTTTACTGCAGCGAGATTCAGTTGCTGTTTGTATGTGGGCCTTTCTGTCTAAAGTTTAGTCTTCAACAAGTGAAATGCATGCTCAATTGGGTTAAGATCAGGTGACTGACTTGGCCATTCAAGAATGTTCCACTTCTTTGCTTTAATAAACTCCTGGGCTGCTTTGGCTGTATGTTTTGGGTCATTGTCCATCTGTATCATGAAATGCCGCCCAATCATTTTGACTGCATTTAGCTGCATTTGAGCAGACAGTATGTCTCTGAACACCTCAGAATTCATTCGGCTGCTTCTGTCCTGTGTCACATCATCAATAAACACTAGTGTCCCAGTGCCACTGGAAGCCATGCACACCCAAGCCATCACAATGCCTCCACTATGTTTTACAGATGATGTGGTATGCTTTGGATAATGAGCTGTTCCACGCCTTCTCCATACTTTTTTCTTGCCATCATTCTGGTAGAGGTTGATCTTGGTTTCATCTGTCCAAAGAATGTTTTTCCAGAACTGTGCTGGCTTTTTTTAGATGTTCTTTAGCAAAGTCCAATCTAGCCTTTCTATTCTTGAGGCTTATGAGTGGCTTGCACATTGCAGTGCAACCTCTGTATTTACTTTGGTGCAGTCTTCTCTTTATGGTAGACTTGGATATTGATATGCCTACCCCATGGAGAGTGTTGTTCACTTGGTTGGCTGTTGTGAAGGGGTTTCTCTTCACCATGGAAATGATTCTGCGATCTTACACCACTGTTGTCTTCCTTGGACATCCAGGTCTTTTTGCGTTGTTGAGCTCATCAATGCTTGCTTTCTTTCTCAGGATGTACCAAACTGTAGATTTTGCCACTCGTAATATTGTAGCAATTTCTCGGATGGGTTTTTCTGTTTTCGCAGCTTAAAGATGGCTTCTTTCACCTGCATGGAGAGCTCCTTTGACCGCATGTTGTCTGTTCACAACAAAATCTTCCACATGCAAGCACCACACCTCAAATCAACTCCAGGCCTTTTGTACTGATAATGACATAACGATGGAGTTGCCCACACCTGCTCATGAAATAGCCTTTGAGTCAATTGTCCAATTACTTTTGAGCCCCTGAAATGAAGGGATTGTGTTAAAAAAATGCTTTAGTTGCCTCACATTTTTATGCAATCGTTTTGTTCACCCCACTGAAATAAAGCTGAAAGTCTGCACTTCAACTGCATCTGAGTTGTTTCATTTAAAATTCATTGTGGTAATGAGCAGAACCAAAATTAGAAAAAAAGTTGTCTATGTCCAAGTATTTCTGGACCTAACTGTATTTCATACTACATGACTACTCATACTACATACTCTTTCCAAACTGTAAGCATTTCTCTGTAAGATCTCGCTAAAAACACGTTTAAAACTAGACCCTCATGAAAAGTGACAGTGTGCTGCATATTGTTCAAACAAGCAAGTAGGAATTTAATTTCACAATGTAAATGTGACAATACACTCAATTTCAATTATGCACATATCTTACAAATATTATAAGCCATGCCTGACCAATTTTTATTCTTGAATTTGCCAAGCTGAAATGGGGGGTGGGAGAATCAACAAATTCCATATCCATATTATTTGCTCCATGGAAAAAAGAAATGGTTTTGGGAGACCAAAAAAAAAAAAAACCCCGAAAAAAGGTTGGGCTACAATCAAGTCTGTGTCATTATAACATCTTTAAAATGCATTTTAGGTTTACCTATAAACACTGACATAAATGGCTTTTCTCATTGCTTCTTGGGATGTTTTCTCTTAAAGATTTTAAACAGTAAAATCAATGTTTTGTATCAAGAAGATCTTGAAGATCAGCATACTTTGATGATTACTACTAACTAATGTTTAAACTCCAAAACAGATGAATAAAAACAAAACACAAAAATCTAAGATAATGGATTTAAATGTGAAAAGAGCATAATTATTCAAAAACTGACAATATGTTGGTGTATTCTCTCATTTTTTGCTCAAAGCTCCTTTAGTTTCAGTCAAGCACCTCATCCTCCTCAATTTTAGGCCTAATTTTAATAAGTATGCTTAGAAACACATGTTACAAATTCACGGCTCTGGAAAATATTTAATAAGGTGTGGGGAAAGTTAATTAGTTATCAAACTTGGACAAATGGTGACCTAATATGCACAATGTTCTTTCAATACTTATTTTAATAACAATTTTATTTGTAATATATTACTAGATCAAATGTTTGTTAAATTGTAAATTTTTAGACATCTTTACATGCACCCCGCGAAAATATGACACACACAGTACGCCCACAACATTCCTGATAAAGACCTTTTGACTAATGAATTGTGATTTTCTTATCTAGCAGTGAAATTGCTGATCTTTAAGAATTATGAGAGATGATTCTGAATATATCTTTTCCTGTAGTTTAACGCCAGACTTATTGGCAAGATGGTCTGTGAATATTTAACAATTAACGTAGCTCACTGCAACAAAAATATGTGGTGAGTGAACAGACAGTGAACCAACTTTTACACCAGAAGAACAGGAGACTACTGGGTAAATATCAGTACGGTAAAGGTTACAGCATTACCCACATATACTAAAGTACTTAGTTTTAACTGCTTTTATGTCCTTACTTTAGGCCACTTGCACCAAATAAACATGGTCAGTTGCCTTTGATATACTGTAGATTAGCAATTCAACCATGTATAGAAGACCAGGATATGGAAGGAAGATATAGGACTATAGTACATCAGCCAAATCTCTTAGAACCAGGATGTATAATTGACCCAAAGACCATTTGAAAGTAACAAGAAACATTATTTATGCATAAGACTTTATATTGATAATTTGCTAAAAAGTTCAGTTTACTAAAAAGTTGTGGCCAGAATTAATTTGACATAAAAAAGTTTATATCTAAAATCATATAAATGATAAATGAGGTAGTCCAGTATAGTATTGCAGTATTTTTTGCTGCAGTATCATTGACATGTTGCTAGAGAAGAAAGTTTTTTGCATCAAATACAGAAAAGTAAAAGCTATGTCTTTTATTTCTATTTGCAAAACAAAAACACATTTCTTCTATATTGCCATACATGATTCAATGGGAATATGGACTCTGCCACTAAATAAAACTCAGCTACAATCACTCCTGATGTTCAGCAGCAATGTTTATATTTGTCCTTTGTCCGATTTGTTTGCTCCATCCCAATTTGCAAAAGTCTGCAATTGAGAAGTCAGGTCTGACCTGCAAAAAAAGTTCCATAAAAAAATAAAACAATTTATATATACCCCCAGGGTGGCAGATGGAGCCCTCCTTGCAGCATAGAGGTGCCCCGAATGCCAGCAGAGAATTATGGACAATGGACTGTTAATGCACAACCCTGCTGGATACCATGGGGGCCGCCAGGAGTCGCTGCAGGGAGGCCCAGAGTCTATTTGCCTTATGCCCAGGAAGTACGTCATAGTCACGTGGACAAAGGGAACGATGTGCTTCCTGGGTGAAGAAAAAGAAGGATTTTTATCTGACCCGGAAGTGTTCCAGGTCACATGGACAGAGAGGGTGAAACGCTTCCAGGTCAAGGAGTATAAAGGACTGTGGGAGATCCCAGACGGACGAGCTGAGTTGGGAGGCAGGGTGGCTAAGCGTCTGGGAGTGGAGGATTGGTTTATTGATTATTGTGTATTTGTTTAGAGTATTGTGGAGAGGAGGGTGCTTTGTGCACATTATTATTATAATAAATAATAATTGGACTTTTTGTCTGGTGTCTGAAGAGTGGTCTGAGGGAGCGACAGCGAACCTAAACCGTCACAATATATATATATAGATATATAATATTGAAATGATATGTTTTAAACATCTAATCTCTTGGCGGACAGCTTTACTAAAAACAAAACAGGATACAGTGGACAATGCTGAGACTAATAAAATACACTTTGAGGGTATTTATTAAAAACGGATTTAGTATGTTGTATTGATGAGTTAAGGTTTTTGTAAGAGACCAATGTATATTTGTTCATACAGATTTGGAATAAACCTTGAGTCAAATCAAAAACAATAATTAGTACTATATTGCAAAAGTGATTCACAATAAATATACACACAAACACAAAAAAAAATATTATTTTTGATAATATTAAATTCTGCTAATTCCAAGGCAGATGATGGTTTATTTACAACTATCCAAATAACCATCAGACCTGCTGTTTAGTGATGTTCGATTGCAGTATAATCATAAATTACAATTAAAGCTAACATGTAAGGAAATACAATCCTGAAACAATAGATGAAACCCTGGAAGTTTCCTGCAATCTTATGTCTAGATTAAGAATTGTATGTTAAAAAAATGTAATATATGGAAACAATTGATACTACAGTTAGTAACAGCTTTATTTTATATTTTGCTAAATGTTCCTTTTAATGGAATTAAGATTTGGTCAAATGAATAAAAATAAACTCAAACATTACGAAAACTAAATGAGATTGGCATCTCCAGTGCCTGGCTCCTTAAAAAAAAAATTACCAAAGCAACTGTGTTAATGCAATGAATGCGTAACTCATAATTACTACAACCAGCAATCACTAGTAGTCAAGCTTCTGCTAATAAAATAGGCAGGCAGACACAATGGTTAAGACCTTGGACTTCAAACAATGAGGTTGTGGATTCAAATCCCACTACTGACACTGTGTGACCCTGAGCAAGTCACTTCACCAGACTGTGCCTTAATTGGAAAACAAAAAGAAATGTAACCAATTGTATCTCAAATGTTGTTGAGTCACTTTGGATAAAAGCATAAGCTAAATAAAGAAATGTAAATGTAAAATAGCCTAATACATAATACCTGAGGTTTGGTATTGTCTATTTATTTAGCCAAGGAGCTTAGTGACAGATACATGACAAAAAAAAGAGAAATTAATTTCTGCCTGTACCTGTTTTTTTTAAATGCATCCATTAAGGCATTCCTTAACCTGAATTTTCTTAAGACGAAAAGATTCGACTCATTCAGTATCCTTGTTTAACTTTAGATTAAGTACTGGGATAAGATACTATTACATTTTTTGTGATATAAACAGCACAACCTCACTCAGTACTTAAAATAAGGTCTTTTTATAGTATACTGTATTACATAATCTAACAAATAACAAATAGCTCTTTGGGGATGTGAGAAAACCCAAAACACACAAAAACAAAAAAGGACATGCTAAATCTATACAGACACAGTGACCACATAAAACTGGTTGAACATCTCTCATTTCTTCAATAAATATGAAAAATGTAGTTCAACATAATCATTTATTACCTCTTTTTCTTCTCCAACATGATCTAGATGTTCATTACTTGAAGATTTATAAGGAATAACTGCAAAATAAAAATGTTAAATCAAAAACAACACAGTAACAGATTATTATTAATAATTAGATACACATACATATTGCACCACTTTTCATGAACGGTAAAAATGTTTAGGGGAAACATTTATTACCATAAATCTAACAAATCAATTTAACAATCCAAAAATAGGTATAACTTTAAAGGATCTTAAAAGCAAATTACCTATTGACATTTAAAAAAGTGTTAAAAAAGTTATACTTCAAAGCACAAATAATTAAATCAGTAATTGTTTTTAAATTTTTAACTGTAATGAAATAATTAATTATGTAGGAGCAAAACAAAATGAAGGAAAAGCCCACATACCATATATATTATTTCTAACAGTTTCTGTTAATCAAAAAATAATTTTCCTTTATCTAATATGCATACAGCTTTGAGCTGAGGCAGAGGGATATTTTTTCTAAATGGATCAAACGTCATGATTGCTTTAAGATTGGTGTAACGCAAACTATGTGACTTTATTCTATACAGTCATTGGCATTTTTATAGAACAATGTTTTTGCTTTATTGATTTTTTTTTAAATTTAAAAGAAAAAAAATACATTGCAGTTTCAGATTTTCCCATTCAATTTTGCATAAAAATATACCTTACCAGGTTCAAGCGAATCATGATGAGTTGGAGGTACAGGCATTAGAGGTTCCTGGAACAGAAAGCCAGGAGTTTAAAAACAAGTACATTAGTACATAGAAACTCCTAATTATATTTAAAGTATAATATAAATGAACTGGTTTTGTCTTTTCTTAGAAAATCTGACTTACTCTATATAGCTGAATGTCACTGGCCAGGTATAATATGCATGTTCTTTCCCACATGGCTAGCATGAGCTTTTGGCATTACTTTTCCTGAGGGTTTAACATTCAAGCAACTGAATTTTATAAATTTAAATATATATGAAGATAGAATACAGCTAAACCAGAAATTTGAATGAAGAGCCTTGCACTTTAAGGTATTAATTACTCATTAAATATATAAAGTGCAATGAACCAATATTAAATTATTAAAATGGAGCAATTAATACAGAAACTTCTAAACCTCTCTCAACCTTCACTGACAGGGCAAGGGCCACAACTTGTGCAGGAGTGTTGAAAAACATCAGATAGATATAGCCAATTTCACTAAAAGTAGGTCACTGGTTCTGGAACCAAGAGTTTTACTGTGGTACAGTCTTCCTACTACTCTGTAATGCATCATGGAGATACCCTGAGCAGGAAGTGGGATGCTGGCAAGTCCCCGGCTAGGTACTATATGAATGACTTCAGTTTACATGGACAAAAGTCCGTATAAAAGATTACTTCAGACAGTAAAATGTTGACTACTGTTTCTGTTGATATTCCTAATAAATAAACAGAAAAAAAACTTGTCGTTTGGTAATATTTTAAGTAACAGGAACACTGGCTAATATATATATATATATTATATTATACATACATATACACACACACACACACACATATATACATACATATATACACACACACACACACACACACAAACATATATATATACATATATATATACATATATCAGACATATATACACATATACAGTATATATATATATATATGCACATATATACATACACACACACACATACACATATATACAAACATGCACTCACACACAATGTCTGTATACATACCGGTATAACATGCCTTCCGCATTCAATGCTGACCAACTTGTGACACTTTTTGTGAACCAGAAGCTTGCAGTTAATGCACTTGTAGCCCTGACGTCCCAGACCCCAGATACGATCAGTACAAATAGCACAGTGCGCTCGCTTTTATAAAAACACAAAAAAAAAACAGTTGACAGAATTGACAGAAAATACACTGAGAAAAGAAAAAAGAAAATGAGCTGAACATATTCATATTTATCTAAAAACATCAGATTCCTAAATTCTAAATAAAATATGCAATGACTTAACATTTTATTTGCATGTTTTACTTTGCAAGCATGTTTAGGAACATGAGGTGTTCTAGTAGACTGTGCATATTATCAAGCACATTAAAGCACGTCTATTCACTATGACTATCCACTTTTAAGATTTCTTTTATCATTTCATTATAAAACTACTGAGCATTCTACATACACTCATATTTTAACTTTTGCATTAAATTCAATTTTTTTGTATAGCACTCTTCACTAAGTGCTGGCCCAGGGTGCTGTGACAAGTTCTCAGATACTGTTATACAGTGCATCTGGAAAGTATTCACAGCGCATCACTTTTTCCACATTTTGTTATGTTACAGCCTTATTCCAAAATGGATTAAATTCATTTTTTCCCTCAGAATTCTACACACAACACCCCATAATGACAACATGAAAAAAGTTTACTTGAGGTTTTTGCAAATTTATTAAAAATAAAAAAACTGAGAAATCCCATGTACATAAGTATTCACAGCCTTTGCTCAATACTTTGTCAATGCACCTTTGGCAGCAATTCCAGCCTCAAGTCTTTTTGAATATGATGGCACAGGCTTGACACACCTATCCTTGGCCAGTTTCGCCCATTCCTCTTTGCAGCACCTCTCAAGCTCCATCAGGTTGGATGGGAAGCGTCGGTGCACAGCCATTTTAAGATCTCTCCAGAGATGTTCAATCGAAATCAAGTCTGGGCTCTGGCTGGGCCACTCAAGGACATTCACAGAGTTGTCCTGAAGCCACTCCTTTGATATCTTGGCTATGTGCTTAGGGTCGTTGTCCTGCTGAAAGATGAACCGTCGCCCCTGTCTGAGGTCAAGAGCGCTCTGGAGCAGGTTTTCATCCAGGATGTCTCTGTACATTGCTGCAGTCATCTTTCCCTTTATCCTGACTAGTCTCCCAGTTCCTGCCGCTGACAAACATCCCCACAGCATGATGGTGCCACCACCATGCTTCACTGTAGGGATGGTATTGGCCTGGTGATTAGCGGTGCCTGGTTTCCTCCAAACGTGATGCCTGGCATTCACCCCAAAGAGTTCAATCTTTGTCTCATCAGACCAGAGAATTTTGTTTCTCATGGTCTGAGAGTCCTTCAGGTGCCTTTTGGCAAACTCCAGGCGGGCTGCCATGTGCCTTTTACTAAGGAGTGGCTTCCGTCTGGTCACTCTACCATAAGGGCCTGATTGGTGGATTTCTGCAGAGATGGTTGTCCTTCTGGAAGGTTCTCCTCTCTCCACAGAGGACCTCTGGAGCTCTGACAGAGTGACCATCGGTTTCTTGGTCACCTCCCTGACTAAGGCCCTTCTCCCCCGATCGCTCAGTTTAGATGGCCGGCCAGCTCTAGGAAGAGTCCTGGTGGTTTTGAACTTCTTCCACTTATAGATGATTGAGGCCACTGTGCTCATTGGGACCATCAAAGCAGCAGAAATGTTTCTGTAACCTTCCCCATATTTGTGCCTCAAGACAATCCTGTCTCGGAGGTCTATAGACAATTCCTTTGACTTCATGCTTGATTTGTGCTCTGACATGAACTGTCAACTGTGGGACCTTCTATAGACAGGTGTGTGCTTTTCCAAATCATGTCCAATCAACTGAATTTACCACAGGTGGACTCCAATGAAGCTGCAGAAACATCCCAAGGATGATCAGGGGAAACAGGATGCACCGGAGCTCAATTTGGCGCTTCATGGCAAAGGCTGTGAATACTTATGTACATGTGATTTCTCCGTTTTTTTATTTTTAATAAATTTGCAAAAACCTCAAGCAAACTTTTTTCATGTTGTCATTATGGGGTGTTGTGTGTAGAATTCTGAGGAAAAAAATGAATTTAATGTCCTGTGTAACTATAAATACTGCAGGTGACATACATAAAAAGTACATCTAAATCTTTTCATAAATAGAAAAGCAATTACATTTATATAGTACGATGTGAAAAAAATTGACTCCATAATATAACCAAATACATTCTAGTTAAAACAAGTATAATTAAAGTATACTTAAAAGCAACAGAAACGTGTACAACACAGAAATAAAGGCAATTCAGCACTGATGTTTATACTTCTGAGAAGCCCATACATCCTTTAACTTTCTCTTCTTTTAGCATACCAGCATAATCCAGATCAGGGTTGCAGAAGAAACATATTACATCCAACCAAAAACTAACACAGGACAGGCAATTTTACATGAAGCAGCTCATGCATCGAAAGATCCACAATTACTGACACATACCTGGCAAATTTAGAGTGGCCATTCAGACTAAACTAATTTATTAATAGTGTTGGCTCTTCTCTAAGCTTCAGTTTTAGCTCTTATAATTGTTCAAGAAAACATGAATACTAATATTAGAAGCTTTGGGAGGACTTTTCGAATTTGGGCAACAATCATAGATCTAATTAAATTACGTTACCCGATTAAATCGTTTTGCTTGGAATGTGTGTCCATTTGCACAATACAACTTTCTCCAGCGTCGGGCTCCCCTGCGGTAAATTGACTCTACAGAAAAACAAGACGTTTTCACAATTATCAGATTGTACTTTTCAACAGCAATTATTGTTTAAACTCAAAGACTAAACAAGAACAACTATAAACAGTCATAACAAAGAAAAAATCATATATGCTTGCTTGACTGAGAGGTAGGTACAATATCAATACCCTTTAAAAAACAATGCAGTAGCCTGCATTATTTCAAACTACAGTTTAAGGTGCTTTGCAACCAGCAGGATCTATGGCTTGCTACTCTGTGGTACTCATGGAGGAGAGCTTGAGGGACAACAGGCAAACAAATCTGTTAAACACTCACCCACTGATGTTATTACAAGTGAGTGAACCATTCCTGTCATTCATTTAGTAGACTAATTCAAATATTAGAGTGTGTTTGTGTTTTAATTGGGGCAGAAGTTTCATATATACCTTCTGCCAATTGTTGCACCAATACAGAAGATGCATAGTGTGTTCTCAACAGGTAAAATCTTTCTGTAATATCTATTGATGAGTGTATCTTAGATTTTAACTGGTGTCAACATGATTTTCAATTGTCACAAACAGTATGTGGCAAAGATTTCCAAATATGATGCAAAGTATGAAGAGGGTGGTGGAGATTTTACTTATTTATTTTTTTAAAGTGTGAAGATAATAGAAGAAGTGCATGTACAGAGTAAAGAGCTACACGCTTTAGAATTCATATTATATAGGCATGCAGGAATGTGCACACAAGAAAAATTCAAAAGTAAAAAAATCAACATACATCAATATAAATACGAGAGCAAGCAGGCAACACAAAAATAAGTTTAGAAACACAATTACACAATTCAGATATATACATATTCAGATTGTGGTAGAAAGTTACTTAAAGACAGAGGAAAGAGATTCACAAGGACAGCATGCAAGTGAGACAAATAAGCAAAGAGCAACATGTGCTTATATACAGTGTTCAAATGAGATGAAATGCTTTTAAATTACAGAAGTTGTGTTCACATAATAACCTGATCCACTATTACAATTTACTTCAATACTTTACTTTTTAGAAGAACTGTATAAGAGAATACCAACTACATAAAAACACACAAAAACAAATAAGATTTACCCTGACCAAAATAAAAACTTACTTAAACCAGATAACATACTGCAAGTCCTAGTGTGTAAAACTGATTCAACAAAAAATCAAGAACTATAATTCACAGGAGCTTAATATTTTTTGAATAACTAAAGGGTATTTAGGATTTTAAATCCAGGTGATTGATTTAAAAAAGTGTAAGATGAAACAAACTAAAAAAAAAAGTTCAAAAGGTGGAAGAAATGCATAATTGTAAAATAATACTGTATCTCTTTGCAAAATCATAAGCTTGCATGTATACTAGGCAACATAATCAGTAATGCTATCAATCCATGAAGATACACACGTGGACAAAATTGTTGGTACCCTTCAGTCAATGAAAGAAAAACTCAAAATGGTCAACTCTAATCTGACAAAAGTAATAATAAATAAAAATTCTATGAAATTTAACCAATGAAAGTCAGACATTGGTTTTCAACTATGCTTCAACAGAATTATTTAAAAAAATAAACTCATGAAACAGGCCTGGACAAAAATGATGGTACCCCTAGAAAAGACTGAAAATAATGTGACCAAAGGGACATGTTAATCCAAGGTGTGTCCACTAATTAGCATCACAGGTGTCTACAATCTTGCAATCAGTCAGTGGACCTATATATAGGGCTCCAGGTAGTCACTGTGTTGTTTGGTGACATGGTGTGTACCACACTCAACATGGACCAGAGGAAGCGAAGGAAAGAGTTGTCTTAGGAGATTAGAAAGAAAATTATAGACAAGCATGTCAAAGGTAAAGGCTATAAGACCATCTCGAAGCAGCTTGATGTTCCTGTGACTACAGTTGCACATATTATTCAGAAATTTAAGATCCATGGGACTGTAGCCAACCTCCCTGGACGTGGACGCAGGAGGAAAATTGATGACAAATCAAAGAGACGGATAATACGAATGGTAACAAAAGAGCCCAGAAAAACTTCTAAAGAGATCCAAGGTGAACTTCAAGCTCAAGGAACATCAGTGTCAGATCGCACCATCTGTCGTTGTTTGAGCCAAAGTGGACTTCATGGGAGACGATCAAGGAGGACACCATTGTTGAAAACAAATCATAAAAAAGCCAGACTGGAATTTGCCAAACTACATGTGGACAAGCCACAAAGATTCTGGGAGAATGTCCTATGGACAGATGAGACAAAAATTGAACTTTTTGCCAAGGCATATCAGCTCTATGTTCACAGATGGAAAAATGAAGCATATCAAGAAAAGAACACTGTCCCTTCTGTGAAACACGGAGGAGGCTCTGTTATGTTTTGGGGCTTCTTTGCTGCATCTGGCACAGGGTGTCTTGAATCTGTGCAGGGTACAATGAAATCTCAAGACTATCAAGGGATTCTAGAGAGAAATGTGCTGGCCAGTGTCAGAAAGCTTGGTCTCAGTCGCAGGACATGGGTCTTGCAACAGGACAATGACCCAAAACACACAGCTGAAAACACCCAAGAATGGCTAAGAGGAAAACATTGGACTATTCTAAAGTGGCCTTCTATGAGCCCTGACCTCAATCCTATTGAGCATCTTTGGAAAGAGCTGAAACATGCCGTCTGGAAAAGGCACCCTTCAAACCTGAGACAACTGGAGCAGTCTGCTCATGAGGAGTGGGCCAAAATACCTGCTGAGAAGTGCAGAAGTCTCATTGACAGTTACAGGAATCGTTTGATTGCAGTGATTGCCTCAAAAGGTTGTGCACCAAAATATTAAGTTAGGGTACCATCATTTTTGTCCAGGCCTGTTTCATGAGTTTATTTTTTTAAATAATTCTGTTGAAGCATGGTTGAAAATCAATGTCTGACTTTCATTGGTTAAATTTCATAGAATTTTTATTTATTATTACTTTTGTCAGATTAGAGTTATTTCTGTGACCATTTTGAGTTTTTCTTTCATTGACTGAAGGGTACCAACAATTTTGTCCACGTGTGTACATATTTAGAGTTAGACAGACATAATTGTGAACTTACAGTAAATACCTTTTTCTGTGAAAAAACCTTATGTTATCTAGGAAGACGTGTTTAAGCCATCATTTAAACATCTTTCTGTGCACTACTAAAGGAATACTCAATATTCAAAATAAACAATAATTTGTTTTTACAAGTTACTACGTGTTGTTTGTAGTGATGGCAGAAAGGGCTTTAAATATATTTTCACAGAGAAGGGAGAATGGATTCAAATAGAAACTCTCCTACAACAGCAAACAATATCAAAACTTTCATTAAAAAAAAAAATAATAAAAATTAAATTACTTGGGTCACATAATCCAAATGTCAGGTATCCTGTCATATGCTCAAAACAATCCAAACACATGTATCTTGACTAAAATACTATTAAATAAATCAGTTTCAGAAAATCACTTCATTAATTACTGGGAAACCGGCTCAAAAGGGAGCAAGCTTTTAAATTGAAGACCCTCTTCTCCCCTTATACAGGAATTTTGTGATCTCCATTCTCCGTGAGAATATGAGATTAAAAGCTTTTCTTGACCATCAAAAAAAAAAAAGAGATAAGCAACATTAAAAAAAAATTGCATATTATATACAAACCGGATTCCAAAAAAGTTGGGACACTAAACAAATTGTGAATAAAAACTGAATGCAATGATGTGGAGATGGCAAATGTCAATATTTTATTTGTAATAGAACGTAGATGACAGATCAAACGTTTAATCCGAGTAAATGTATCATTTTAAAGGAAAAATATATTGATTCAAAATTTCACGGAGTCAACAAATCCCAAAAAAGTTGGGACAAGTAGCAATAAGAGGCTGGAAAAAGTGAATTTGAGCATAACAAAGAGCTGAAAGACCAATTAACACTAATTAGGTCAATTGGCAACATGATTGGGTATAAAAAGAGCTTCTCAGAGTGGCAGTGTCTCTCAGAAGCCAAGATGGGTAGAGGATCACCAATTCCCACAATGTTGCGCAGAAAGATAGTGAAGCAATATCAGAAAGGTGTTACCCAGCGAAAAATTGCAAAGACTTTGCATCTATCATCATCAACTGTGCATAACATCATCCGAAGATTCAGAGAATCTGGAACAATCTCTGTGCGTAAGGGTCAAGGCCGTAAACCATACTGGATGCCCGTGATCTCCGGGCCCTTAAACGACACTGCACCACAAACAGGAATGCTACTGTAAAGGAAATCACAGAATGGGCTCAACGTGCTATCCGCCGTTGCCAGCTGAAACTCTACAGTGCAAAGAAGAAGCCATTTCTAAGCAAGATCCACAAGCTCAGGCGTTTTCACTGGGCCAGGGATCATTTAAAATGGAGTGTGGCAAAATGGAAGACTGTTCTGTGGTCAGACGAGTCACAATTCGAAGTTCTTTTTGGAAATCTGGGACGCCATGTCATCCGGACCAAAGAGGACAAGGACAACCCAAGTTGTTATCAACGCTCAGTTCAGAAGCCTGCATCTCTGATGGTATGGGGTTGCATGAGTGCGTGTGGCATGGGCAGCTTGCATGTCTGGAAAGGCACCATCAATGCAGAAAAATATATTCAGGTTCTAGAACAACATATGCTCCCATCCAGACATCATCTCTTTCAGGAAGACCCTGCATTTTCAACAAGATAATGCCAGACCACATTCTGCATCAATCACAACATCATGGCTGCGTAGGAGAAGGATCCGGGTACTGAAATGGCCTGTCTGCAGTCCAGATCTTTCACCTATAGAGAACATTTGGCGCATCATAAAGAGGAAGGTGCGACAAAGAAGGCCCAAGACGATTGAACAGTTAGAGGCCTGTATTAGACAAGAATGGGAGAGCATTCCTATTTCTAAACTTGAGAAACTGGTCTCCTCGGTCCCCAGACGTCTGTTGAGTGTTGTAAGAAGAAGGGGAGATGCCACACAGTGGTGAAAATGGCCTTGTCCCAACTTTTTGGGATTTGTTGACACCATGAAATTCTGAATCAACATATTTTTCCCTTAAAATGATACATTTTCTCAGTTTAAACTTTTGTTCCGTGATTTATGTTCTATTCTGAATAAAATATTAGAAGTTGGCACCTCCACATCATTGCATTCAGTTTTTATTCACGATTTGTATAGTGTTCCAACTTTTTTGGAATCCGGTTTGTATGTATATATATATATATATATATATATATATATATATATATATATATATATATATATATATATATATATATATATATATATATATATATATATATATATATACACACACACACACACACACACACACAGTGGTACCTTGGTATACGTCCTTAATCTGTTCCAGATCCTTGGATTTATACCAAACAAATTTTTCCCATAAGAAATAAAGGGAAAATGATTAATTCGTTCCCATGAAAAAAAAAAATCCTATTGTTATTGAGATATTATACATTAATGGGGTTGCATAAAATAATTTAAACACTGCTTAATACTAAAATACATAAATACAAAAGCAATTAGATGAAATAAATACAAATTTAACCTCACTTTACCTTGCTGAGACTAATAGAGTGCCTACGAGGATGGTGCTGAGAAGAGAGGATGAGATGTTATTGTTTGGAAGGAGAGTCCCCTTCCAATAAAACTTCAGGAATCTGAAATTCTGGTGTTTTTTCTCTTTCACTTTTCTGTCTCTTTTCTCTACTTGGACCTGGTTGAGGCTCACCAGGTTTGACTTTTACTAAAACTCTGTCCAAAGAACTTTGCTTCTGCCTTCTCCTCAAGATGTTTTGGAAATGTGACATTGTCTGATCATTCCAGATACTGCTATTACGGCTTGTTTGGGCTTTGTTGGGGTGGTACTTCTCTGCAAAGTTTTTGACATCCATCCATTTTGCAAAGATTTCCTTGATTAATGAAGTAGGGGCTTCCTCAATCTCCTCCTCCGAGCCTGAAGAGAGTTCATCCCTCTTAGTCTTGTGCTCCTCCTTCTCAAGTTCCTGCAGCTCCTCAGTGGTCAGCCCTTCCCTGTGCCCCTCCACTAACTCCTCCACATCACCTTCACTCACATCCAGATCTTTCCAAAACTCTCTCAGGGTTAATTCTGTGTCCGAGGTCACTTCAAAGCACCTCTGGAATAGTGCTTTAATGTAGAATTTCTTGAAATTACTGATGACCTGCTGGTCCATGGGCTGAATGAGAGGAGTCGTGTTAGGGGGGAGGAACTTTATAGTGATGAAGTCTAACTCCGGCAGCACATAGTCCTGCAAGCTTGGAGGGTGAGCTGGAGCATTGTCCATTATGAGGAGGGCCTTCAGAGGCAGGTTTTTCTCCTCTAAGTAACTTTGTACACTTGGCCCAAACACAACATTAAACCACTTGCTGAAATATTCTCTGGTTACCCAAGCCTTGCTGTTTAACTTCCACATCACAGGTAACTGAGTTTTCTGCACATTATGTTTCTTAAAAGCCCTCGGGTTTTCAGAGTGGTAGATCACTAGAGGCTTCAGTTTGCAATCCCCACTTGCATTGCCACAGAACAAGAGAGTTAGCCTGTCCTTCATTGGCTTGTGCCCTGGCAATGCCTTCTCCTCTTGTGTAATATAGGTCCTCTTAGGCATTTTCTTCCAAAACAGGCCTGTTTCGTCACAATTAAAAACTTGTTGGGGAATAAAACCCTCAGCCTCCACAAGTTCCCGAAACTCTGTAACAAAATCATTGGCGGCATCTTTATCAGCACTGGCTCCCTCTCTGTGCCTCACAACACTGTGAATGCCACTCGTTCTCTTAAAATTATCAAACCAGCCAATGCTGTCTTTAAACACTTCACTTTCTTGGCTCGTTCCTGCCTTGTTTTTCAAAAGATCGGCATGCAGCAGTTTTGCCTTTTCGCAAATCATTGTCTCCGATACGCTATCGCCAGCACACTGTTTTTCTGTTATCCAGATCAAAAGCAATTTTTCAACATGATCTAATGTTCCTGATCTTTGTTTGGTAATCGATTTCACCCCCTTCGCAACGTTAGCCAATTTAATAATGTCTTTGTTTTTCACAATAGTAGATACCGTCGTTCTCGGCATATGGTATGCAGAAGCCAAATCCCGGATACGTATGCCACATTCATACTTTTCAACAATCTCTTTTTTCACCTCCATGGTGATCCGAACCATTTTCTTAGTTGGTTGGCTTTTTTCATTAACTTTCTTAGAACTTATGGTTAATGAATTTACTAAAGATTTACGTGAAAAAACACAAAATCATGTGAAAATTCACAGAGAGATACACCGCGTGTTGTACACTGAATGCTAGCAACTAGCGTACTGACGCTCGTGGGCAGCGTATGTTAGCGCAACGTGTGACGATGCAGGTCCGCTCCACGCTCCCATACGTCCTTACAGGGAGCCCTGAACATGACAGCGACAGTAATGTCACCGAGATGAGCTAACAAATGCGGACAATTCTCAAATGAAGCCAGGGGATAGTGCAAGAATGCCAAGTGCTTTTATTTAAAACAAAAATCAGTGTCCAAACAAAAAGTGCAGTGCATAAAAACAAGTGTTCAGTGGGGATTAAAACAACAATAAATACAGTAAATCCGATAAAATCCGAGGTTAAAAATGCAGTCTCACTCTTCCCGATCACAGCCCACCTGTGCAGGTGCGACTTGCTCTAACTACCTCAATAATATCCCGTGGTCGTGCAATCGTGCCCACAGAGAACGACACGGCTATACAGGTTATAACTTGGCCCTTTTTTTTGAAGGCGCAGGCCCTGTATACCACACGTGTTGTTCTAGCACATGAGTCGTATTCCAAACAAAGGTCGTATACCAAGTAAAATATTTTGGCTGTAAACAGGACGTATACCAAGTTGGACTTATTCCAAAGCAGACGTATACCGAGGTACCACTGTGTATATATATATATATATGTATATAAATTCATTAGTGATGCTAAAGGTTTTTATGATAATAACTAGGGTGATAAAGATTGCACTGCCTTGTCATAATACCCTATGTTAAAGATGCTATATTAAATAAAGTGACTGTTAACAGGAGAAGGTTTAAAGCTCTGTATGTGGGACGCAGCACAGAAATGAAAGATAAAGCCTTCTCCACACTGAAATCAGTTTGGCAAACAAATTGAACATGGCAGTGGATTTCACAACAAATGTGCAGGTAACTGCAGTGATATCTTTTTTTGTTAGTTTCTAGGCTTTTCTAGTAGTTGAAAAGCAAATACTTGACAAACATTCCAACCTGTGTTGTTGCTGCACTTTCGCTTCCATACTCTATTAGGTATGTGGTACAATAAAAGAACAAACTCCTTTAAAGGGATCTACAACCTCTTAAACTGTTCTTCCATTTACACGGACATCTGACCAGCATTCAACTAGTCATGTTAAAATTCTCCCCACATATTTTTTTGTAGCCACTGCATCTACAACAGCAAACAGAGCTACATTTTATCCATAAAAGATGTTCAGGAAAAAATAAAATCAGTACATAAACAAAGGTGTTATACATTACTAATTATTAAATTACAAAATGTGGTAGTCAAAATGCTGCTGAAGGAGGAAAACAGGTATCCCGGCCAGAATGGACACATTACCCGGATGGGATGCCAAGGAAGGAAATAAATTTGTATCCAGCTATTATACTATAGCAGACAGACTGAGAAAAACTGAAGATTTGGAGTGGTGCCATCCCCTTTACACCAGGTGGCAGTGGTCCTCATATGAGAACCCAGTTGGGACACCCACAGGGGTGCTTGGGAGATGATGTTTGGAAGTGCAGCCCTGTCATGGTCGCTGGGAATCGAGAGGGGGTGCTGGCGGGGGAAGACCTCCCTACTTTCTTTAGGGCCCGGAAGTGCTCTCAAGAAGCTACGGCATGAAACCAGGAGCACACCTGGGTCCGACTTAAAAAGTAGCTGCTGCCACACAAGGATTGAGTCAGTGTCAGGAGGTAGCGGGAAACACTCAACAGAGGATGGAAGGAAGAATGGTTTATATGTTATGTAATTGTGGCTATATTTGGAGAGGTGATCATTGGAAAGGTAATTGGTGTTAATAAATACCTTTTATTTTATTCATATAATGTCTGGTGTTATACTGTGTCTTGGGTTTGGTGCTTTCTGGCGCCCCCTTGTGGTCACAGCTACATCGGCTTGTTTGTAATGCAAAGTATTGCAGGGGCTATAAAAAAACGTGTATGTAACCCCCTCTGATAAAACAGAGATGAAATATGAACATATGTGTAGCTTATGCAGTAGTTTCCCTGAATTATAAATGCATATTCATTGATGCCACGTGCCATGTACCATCAGAAAGAGACTGAAAATGGAAAAGAATGGTTAAAGTGGAAAAGGCTTACGTGTATCTGTGATAAATAAAATCAGTTCCACATACTATAGGAAATCTTTGCTTTATTTAAAGCTGTCCAATTCTAATAATATGCCTTTTTTATACGGAAACAAAAATAAATCTCTTGACGTTTACCATCAAGATGGAGTATGATTTGGTTTACAGTTTATACTCCTGAGAAGGAGAAAATGCTACTACATCAGACCGACATGAGTTTATTCCACTGCTCAAAACTCTACATTCTGATTCAGATGAAAAGTGTTTAGAGTATAATAATTTCTTGATTTGTTGTAAAATGCTTAGCACTAAGGTGGTATCAACAAATTATACAGGAGGCATTAGAGACATGAACTGAAATATTTATAATAACCCTAAAATCACTCATCATAAAAAATAAATCTGAAATGATTTTCTTACTGTCTTCTCCTGGACATGGCATGCCTGGTTTTTCTGGTACACATGGAAATACTGTAAAGAGTGGGAAAATATTATTAGTAGTTTATACAGTTTTCAGAAGGTAATGTGTAGGAATAATGCAGAATAAAGAATAATTTACATTGTTAACTTATTCTTTAGAATGACTCAGGTATCCTAAATATTTTTTCTAAGATTTTGTCTGGTTTATTTTCTTCTATTAGGATGGACAATTCGGTATTCCTCAACACATATGAGTAACTGTGAAATTTCACTATGTCCATTTTTATAGAATTGTCCAACCACTCATATCTTGCTGAAGTACCATGTAGTTCAAACCTTTGTACAGTAACATGAGTTCATCATACTAAACTCATCTTTATTGGTTAAACTCAGTATACACCACTAATGTAAGGCAATGGGTTTCAAATATATTGGCATGTATACATCTACAAATGACACTATGCCAGATTAACACTGGAATGATTGGGACCATATGCCATGTTGCAACAGCTCAGACAGTGCATCAAATTAATGGCAACACAAGTTGATATAGTAAAAAAATGAAACTGCTTTTGCCTTAATATTACTGTACAAGAATTTTAAGATTCAGAACCAGCAGCCACTCAAGTACTCCACAATCTGAGTTTGCTCTGAGGTACACACTGTTAAATCTTTAGTGGGCTTGGTTGAGGTCCAGGTATTTCCTTAATTTCTCCAAAGGAACATGCTTATTTTATTTTCAATTTGACATTCATCTATATTAATTACAAAAACTATTTAGCCAATATCTCAGCCATCAAAAATAAGTTGGTCTCCATTCTAATAATCCATCTTAAAATAATTAAGTGCTTCTAGAGTTCTATTCTTAGCTATTAGCTGAGAATTGAGATGTGTCTCTTTCTGATTTTAAGTCTGTTCTAGTTGACTTGGCACTACCTTAAGCTCTCAGATGAAGCAAGCTTCCATCTAGATGTCTCTATCTCTGTCACAGAACTTAAATAAGCTTTTGAATTCTTGCTCAATTTTTCTTTTATTTCTTGCCGAGATCCTTCCTTAGGGCAAGGAGAGTCGAATCATCTTCCCAAACACTGAATTTCAATCTTCAAGCAAGAAGCATTTTGCTGTACTTTATACCATTTCACATAGTTTCCCTATGCATTCTATTTTATCTTTTTAAACTCTCTCTCTTGGCCCTCCTGTTTTGGAATAATATATTTAAGAATATCTCTCTGACCCATAAAATTCAGACCACTAGCATTCTGTTAAAATTTGTACATACTTTATATCTCACCTATCAATAACATGTTGTCTTAGGACTGGTTTCTGATCCCCTTTGCCACCTATATTCCCAGTACCTTTCTCCATGCTTATGAACTTCCCTCTCCTCTCTTGTAACTAATTCTCTTTCCCTGATTCTCTCTATCAACATTTCATTTTCTCTTCTCTTGGGTATTTCTGCTCACTAGCTCTGTCACTGATATATACAACTATACAGCACAGGCATTTCTCCTTAGGTATCACTGCTGTAAAGCACACACTGGTCTCTCTCTCTTTCTCCTACAACTTATGTAGATCTTCCTGAACTTAATGCACCAAAGGTCAACAGGTCATGCAACACTATTGTTGATAGATGAACATCTGCCTTCCATTTGTTTCATTCGTTTTCTTTTTTGATCAGCTGTGAGGTCAGTGGGCTGGCTACTGCCTATCCCAAGACCTCTCTCCCATTTTCTTCTGTCCTTCCTACAGGGCTTGGTTGGGTTGGAAAGTTTTTTTGTTTTATATATCTATTTGTTTATGAAAATAATCTGTGGGTTTTGTCTTTTTATTTTCCTTTCCAAAGTCTTTGAATTTTCAACCACTGGTCTATATGTAAACATGGTAGATAACAGCAACTATACAACCTAATAAATGCATATGGAAAAAAATAGGGTGTTCTAGCCTATTATAATACAAAATCTAACACAACAATTTTTTTTTAGTATTTTACTATGTTTGCCTCACAATGTCCATGAAAAATGCTTCAACCACATGATGTAGTATAAAAAGAAATAGGCTATATTATAGACTATATTATATAATCTTAAAAATATTTCTTTACAGTATTAGTATCAGGAAACTGTAACATGTTACATTGATTATTGGGCTCAAAGAAATGTATTTTCACTGTTTAAAAATATATATACTTAAAACAAAATCAATACCTTATTGCTTACTTTACAGTTTGGTATACTCAAAGGCACAGTAATGTACATGTTTGAACCATGTTTCAATAATGTTGAACAATATTACCCAGATAAGGACTGCCACAATTGGTTTAAAGACAGCTAGTTTTCTTATATGCAATAATACAGAATTCATGTTTTGCAGTTGAGTTGTGACTTATAAAGTGTTGGGTATAAAACAGTCAGAGGCAGGTTGGAATGTAGCATTAAATATGTGATTTAACACTTAATTACTTTAAGTAAGTTTTATTTTAATCAAAGTTGGAAGACTTTATAAAATTAAAAAATGTGTTACAAACACAGAATTAATATCTGTACCCAGTAGTTAATAAAAACATATTCTATACTTTACCATGGATAATTAGCTCTGAGTCTTTGTTCAGTTCATACAGTCGTAAAGCTTCCTCTAATTCCAGTTGAGAAGATACAGTACATGGATCACCTGAAATTAATTCCCAAGATAATGAGCAATCAATTTGAGGGGAAAAAATACATTTTATACTGTGTACTGCATGTCTGAGAACACTTCCTTCAGGTGATTCAAAAATTAAGTAATGTTAACAATGTCAAGAAATCAATTACTAAAATTGACATTTAAAACTGGAAAAAAAGTAGTTAATTGAACTGGAAGAAAGATCAACATGAGAAGAGTTGCTCCAGTGTTCCCACAGCATAAGGTAGAATCCATGTTGCTCCTATTTTGGCATGAGCAGGAATATATTATGTATAAGTTACAAGCACAGATATCAAATAAAATTTTAGACAAAACACACCATTCCTTTTTATTCATCTTACTTCTGTCCTCACATGGGGAATGAAGGTGGTAACTCACGTTTCAAACAAAAACCTCATTATCTACAAGAAAGTTAAACATTTAGAAAAGTTCAGATTTCAGAATACAATATTTTGCAGGCATACTACAGCCTTTTATACCACTAGTAAACTGTAAACTCCAAAATATACTGGAAAGTAGCTGGAGACTTGACAGTACTCCAAAACCCACCATGGTGCTTTTCTGGTAAGATAGAGCAGTAGCATTGTTTAGTTCCATCACCAATGCCAATTCTGTCTAGATTTAGCTGTTACTTTTGAACCTCCTGCATGCGTGTCAGTGATATTCTGCATGCTCAGAGCAAATTTTTGTTGAAGAGGTCTATTATTTGTTGTACAATTACCTGTCACAACATACTGACATTGCTTCTGGCCCCTGCCCTTTGCCCTGTGGAGGGTGAGCCAACATGCCTTATAGAAAGTCATTAGTTCAGATTAAATCTGCTAACTGATGCCCGGGGCTGTAAACCACCACTTTTGAAATTTGGCTAATTAAACAGTTTTTTCTAATGTTTAATTACAAAACATACAAAATGCTTTTATAGTCAACTTTTTAGAATAAGAAGCCTAGTTATTAGATAAAAACTTCTAATGTATGTAATAGTTAATGTCTTCTGTGATAAAAATGTGTGGTACTACTCCAATTTAATGAAGACTACTTGTAAATGTACCTAGTGAGGGCATGAGTATGTTTTCCATTCAGAAAACTGACAAACTATGCAATCTAAATGACATTTAATGACCAACAACAGAGTGTAGTAAATGTAGGATCAAAAAGACTCTATATGTATATTTATTTTGCATGCTTTTCATGCGAAGTAATCAAGCCAGGAAGAACCCTCCAACCAAAAATCAGTGCTTGACAAATGAGGAAAATGGAATTTGACAAGAATCCGGTTGAGCAACATTTGCTAAAGCAAAGGTAAAACAAAAATGCTATACACAAACATTTCATAAGATACAATAAAGTGGAGCACATCACAGGTAGTCCCTAGCACAGAATGACATTTTCATTAAAACAGGATACATAGAACAACATAGACTGTCAATTCCTGTTCAAATAATGTGCCCAGAAGTGTGTTAAGTTGAGGTCAGATGCTCTTTGCTACTGCTGTGTTATAGTTGTAGGAAAAAGGTCGCAAATCCTTTGTAATTTTCTGGATTCCTACATTTATGGCCTCTAATGTGTGATATGATATTCATGCAAGTTAAAACAATGCATAAAAGCAGTCTCCTTAAACAAATACTACACACAACTGAATTTTTTTATCTTTATTGAACATAATGATTAATTACTAAAGGTCAAGAATGACAAACGGTAGTCACAAATTTTAATTCATGAGATAACTTCCAGATGTGGGTCTCATGTGCTCTACTGTTTTTAAAAAAATCCAGAGATCATTTTTTCCTACTTTTCACAACTGAAATTGATTGAAACACCAAAATGTCTTATCAAAAGAGATACCAGAGGACCTTGAAAGAGAAGTGTTAAAGCTCATAAGACAGCTACTAAAGAATGCCTAAAGATTCAGGCCTCCATCAGTCAGCAAACATTACTTGTACTTGTTAAAGTATGTATCTATGGTGTACAATAATAAAAAAAAAATACTAAACAAGATTGGTACTCATGGAAGGTTACTGTACAGAAAGCTACTGCAAACAAAAGACAGCTTCCCTGAAGGTAGGCCTTGTAAGCCTAAACCAAAGAAAACCTTTATTTTAGAATGGTCAGCTCAGACTCTTTACCTGTATACTACAGCAATGCTACAACAAACTCTAAGCAAGCTGTTGATGTGAGACATGCCAGGAATACAAAAGAGCTGAAACAGTTCAGTAAAGAGAAATGTGCCGGTCCTAGACACACAGCAGTCTGATCAACAATCACATGAAGTACTTAATTAAGGTTACTGTTAGTAAAAAAGTCTCCACAGGCTACAGTTACACAGTTTTACACATTTCCATTCCTGACCATTGATATTTGTTTAACCAGGGTGTCTGTTAAAAAATGTGATCTGATATCATAGTTTTGTAAGAGTGATTTATGCAGGAATCCAGAAAATTACAAAGGACTTTTTTCCTACTGTTGTACTTGCTCTATGCATTTACATTTCTTCAAATTATTAAATATTTTCTAAACTTACTCTTGACCAGATTGTAAGTATAAGTCCTTTTGAAGATTTTAATGTAACAGAAGACATTAAACTCCTTTACCTAAATAAAACATAAAACATTATGTAATATCCCCTCCTAGTTACTGCTTGCAAAGGCAAAAAAAAATTCTTAAAATTCTTTAGTCATAGCTCATGTTTCACAATCAAGGAATAAACATTTCACTGGAATTTCTCTGCATATTCATTTCCTCCTCCTAATAATGAGACTACAATTTCACACAGTAATCCAGATGTGATATTATAGTTTCACATTTATTTTTACATTCAGTTTCTCCTGATTTGTAATCTAAACAGTTCATTTACAGCATATGACCTATTAATCAGTTTTACATATTTTAACTGATTCTGTACACTGTCTTGGTACACAGTAATGAGGCCACAAGTAGTCTGAAGTATTTTGCACAAGTTAAACAAACTGTAGGCTTCACAGTGTGCAGGGGTAATCTGACAATTTTTTCTAAACATTATTTGCTACATATTTGCAAAATATGAATTTGCTCCAGTTCACTGGTAAAAAGCTACCCATTCCCTGTATTTTACAATTCCACCTAAGTGCCATTTGTTACACCATCTATCCTATACAGATGAAAAGGAAAAGTCACCACAAAACCGATTACCACATGCCTAATTTGTCAAGATTTTTATGCTCTTTTCTTACCTAACACATATAAATAGATATTTTCTTTAAACCCTGAATTTATAATCACTTCCATTACATTTACCTATAATACAAGTTAACCCAAATGGTAAATTCCTGGGAATGTCAAATCTTTTTTAAATAATGCCACTGTGTTGGCTATTTTCCAGTGTTTAGAAATTGTATTTGCTTATTTGCAGTAGCACTGCTAGTTGTGCAAATACAGCTTTAATGGCAAGCTTACGTAGGACACTATTTAGTTATGGTGAACAATCAAAATACAGGGAAAAATGCAAGGGTTAACTGATGTACTATCAGCAGTACTCTTTTCTGGCTCCCTTTGGAATTTCTAATTTCCTCTTTTAAAGATGTCTCTTTTCTTCTGTCTTAGTAAAAATATTCTTTAAACATACACTAATTTAGTGAGGGCATCTTTGATATCATCAAGTCTAGACTTAGTGCAAAATGATTTTGCAATATGAAATATTTGCTATGTTACAAGCTTTGTCTAGGAAATTTCATAAGACAATGGGCCTCCGTTACTGTGCCATCAGTTAATACAGTGTATATGAAGTACAAACCGGATTCCAAAAAAGTTGGGACACTAAACAAATTGTGAATAAAAACTGAATGCAATGATGTGGAGATGGCAAATGTCAATATTTTATTTGTAATAGAACGTAGATGACAGATCAAACGTTTAATCCGAGTAAATGTATCATTTTAAAGGAAAAATATGTTGATTCAAAATTTCACGATGTCAACAAATCCCAAAAAAGTTGGGACAAGTAGCAATAAGAGGCTGGAAAAAGTAAATTTGAGCATAACGAAGAGCTGGAAGACCAATAAACAATCATTAGGTCAATTGGCAACATGACTGGGTAAAAAAAGAGCTTCTCAGAGTGGCAGTGTCTCTCAGAAGCCAAGATGGGTAGAGGATCACCAATTCCCACAATGTTACGCAGAAAGATAGTGGAGCAATATCAGAAAGGTGTTACCCAGCGAAAAATTGCAAAGACTTTGCATCTATCATCATCAACTGTGCAAAACATCATCCGAAGATTCAGAGAATCTAGAACAATCTTTGTGTGTAAGGGTTAAGGCCGTAAAACCATACTGGATGCCCGTGATCTCCGGGCCCTTAAACGACACTGCACCACAAACAGGAATGCTACTGTAAAGGAAATCACAAAATGGGCTCAGGAATGCTTCCAGAAACCATTGTCAGTGAACACAATCCACCGTGCCATCCGCCGTTGCCAGCTGAAACTCTACAGAGCAAAGAAGAAGCCATTTCTAAGCAAGATCCACAAGCTCAGGCGTTGTCACTGGGCCAGGGATCATTTAAAATGGAGTGTGGCAAAATGGAAGACTGTTCTGTGGTCAGGCGAGTCACGATTCGAAGTTCTTTTTGGAAATCTGGGACGCCATGTCATCCGGACCAAAGAGGACAAGGACAACTCAAGTTGTTATCAACGCTCAGTTCAGAAGCCTGCATCTCTGATGGTATGGGGTTGCATGAGTGCGTGTGGCATGGGCAGCTTTCATGTCTGGAACGGCACCATCAATGCAGAAAAATATATTCAGGTTCTAGAACCTCCTTGAACCGTCACCTTATCGTGGTGGAGGGGTTTGTGTGTCCCAATGATCCTAGGAGCTATGTTGTCCGGGGCTTTATGCCCCTGGTAGGGCCACCCAAGGCAAACTGGTCCTGGGTGAGGGATGAGACAAAGAGCGGTTCAATAAACCTCCAATGAAAAATAAAAACTGTGGACGATTTTTCCTTGGACGCGGGTCACCGGGGCCCCCCTCTGGAGCCAGGCCTGGAGGTGGGGCTCGATGGCGGCCTGGTGGCGGGCCTGCACCCATGGGGCTCGGCCGGGCACAGCCCAAGAGGTAACGTGGGTCCGCCTCCCCATGGGCTCACCACCTATGGGAGGGGCCAAGGAGGTTGGGTGCAATGTGAGTTGGGTGGTGGCCGAAGGCGGGAACCTTGGCGGTCTGATCCTCGGCTACAGAAACTGGTTCTTGGGACGTGGAATGTCACCTCTCTGAAGGGAAGGAGCCTGAGCTAGTGCGCGAGTTCGAGAGGTTCTGGCTAGATATAGTCGGACTCACCTCGACGCACAGCTTGGACTCTGGAACCAATCTCCTTGAGAGGGGCTGGACTCTCTACCACTCTGGAGTTGCCCCCGGTGAGAGGCGCCGAGCAGGTGTGGGCATACTTATTGCCCCCACTGGAGCCTGTGCATTGGGGTTTACCCGGTGGACGAGAGGGTGGCCTCCCTCCGCCGGGTGGGGAAGGGTCCTGACTGTTGTTTGTGCATATGCGCCAACAGCAGTTTGGAGTATCCACCCTTTTGGAGTCTCTGGAGGGTTGCTAGAGGGCATACCTTCTGGGATTCCCTCGTTTTGCTGGGAGACTTCAATGCTCACGTGGGCAATGACAGTGAGACCTGGAAGGGCGTGATTGGGAGGAATGGCCCCCCCGATCTGAACCCGAGCGGTGTTTTGTTATTGGACTTCTGTGCTCGTCACGGATTGTCCATAACGAACACCATGTTCAAGCATAAGGGTGTTCATATGTGCACTTGGCACCAGGACACCCTAGGCCTCAGGTCGATGATCGACTTTGTGGTGGTGTCGCCGGACTTGCGCCATATGTCTTGGACACTCGGGTGAAGAGAGGGGCGGAGCTGTCAACTGATCACCACCTGGTGGTGAGTTGGCTTCGATGGTGGGGGAAGATGCCGGTCAGACCTGGTAGGCCCAAACGTGTTGTGAGGGTCTGCTGGGAACGGCTGGCAGAGTCCCCTGTCAGAAGTAGCTTCAACTCCCACCTCCGCAGAACTTCAACCACGCCCCGAGGGAGGTGGGGACATTGAGTCCAATGGGCCATGTTCCGTGCCTCTATTGTTGAGGCGGCTGACCGGAGCTGTGGCCGCAAGGTGGTCGGTGCCTGTCGTGGCGGCAATCCCGAACCCGTTGGTGGACACCGCGTGAGGGATGCCGTCAAGCTGAAGAAGGAGTCCTATAGGACTTTTTGTCCTGTGGGTCTCTGGAGGCAGCTGATAGGTACCGCAGGCCAAGCGAACGCGCTTCGGTTGTTGCTGAGGCAAAACTCGGGCATGGGAGGAGTTTGGAGAGGCCATGGAGAACGACTTTGGACGGCTTCGAGGAGATTCTGGTCCACCGTCCGGCGTCTCAGGAGGGAAGCAGTGCAGTGTCAACACCGTATATAGTGGGGATGGTGCGCTGCTGACCTCGACTTCGACGTTAGGGTCGGTGGGAGGAGTACTTCAAGACCTCCTCAATCCCACTAACATGCCTTCCAATGAGGAAGCAGAGCCTGGGGACTCTGAGGTGGGCTCTCCCATCTCTGGGACTGAAGTCACCGAGGTGGTCAAAAAACTCCTTGGTGGCAGGGCCCCGGGGTGGATGAGATACCCGAGTTCCTTAAGGCTCTGGATGTTGTAGGACTGTCTTGGTTGACACGTCTCTGCAACATCGCATGGACATCGGGACAGTGCCTCTGGATTGGCAGACCGGGGTGGTGGTCCCCTCTTTAAAAAGGGGGACCGGAGGGTGTGTTCCAACTATAGAGGGATCACACTCCTCAGCCTCCCTGGAAAAGTCTATTCGGGGGTTCTGGAGAGGAGGGTCCGTCGGATAGTCGAACCTCGGATTCAGGAGGAACAGTGTGGTTTTCGTCCTGGTCGGGGAACAGTGGACCAGCTCTTCACCCTTAGCAGAGTCCTGGAGGGTGCATGGGAGTTTGCCCGACCGGTCTACATGTGTTTTGTGGACTTGGAAAAGGCATTCGACCGTGTCCCTCGGGAATCCTGTGGGGGTGCTCGGGAGTATGGGGTACGGACCCCTGATAAGAGCTGTTCGGTCTCTGTACAACCGGTGTCAGAGCTTGGTCCGCATTGCGGCAGTAAGTCGAGCCCGTTTCCAGTGAGAGTTGGACTCCGCCAGGGCTGCCCTTTGTCACCGATTCTGTTCATAACTTTTATGGACAGAATTTCTAGGCGCAACCAGGGTGTTGAAGGGGTCGGTTTGGTGGACTCAGGATTGGGTCACTGCTTTTTGCAGATGATGTTGTCCTGTTTGCTTCATCAGGCCGTGATCTTCAGCTCTCTCTGGATCGGTTCGCAGCTGAGTGTGAAGCGGCTGGGATGAGAATCAGCACCTCCAAATCCGAGCATGGTCCTCAGCCGGAAAAGGGTGGAGTGCCCTCTCAGGGTTGGGGGAGAGATCCTGCCCCAAGTGGAGGAGTTCAAGTATCTCGGGGTCTTGTTCACGAGTGAGGGAAGAATGGAGCGTGAGATCGACAGGCGGATCGGTGCGGCATCCGCAGTGATGCGGGCTCTGCATCGGTCTGTCGTGGTGAAAAGGAGCTGAGCCGTAAGGCAAAGCTCTCAATTTACCAGTCGATCTACCTTCCTACCCTCACCTATGGTCATGAGCTATGGGTAGTGACCGAAAGAACGAGATCGCAATACAAGCGGCTGAAATGAGTTTCCTCCGCAGGGTGTCTGGGCTTTCCCTTAAAGATAGGGTGAGAAGCTCAGTCATCCGGGAGGGCTCAGAGTAGAGCCGCTGCTCCTCCGCATCGAGAGGAGTCAGATGAGGTGGCTCGGGCATCTGATCAGGATGCCTCCTGGACGCCTCCCTGGTGAGGTGTTCGGGCACGCCCAACCGGGAGGAGGCCCCGGGGAAGACCCAGGACACGCTGGAGGGACTATGTCTCCGGCTGGCCTGGGAACGCCTTGGGATTCTCCCGGAAGAGCTGGAAGAAGTGGCCGGGAGAGGGAAGTCTGGGCCTCTCTGCTTAAGCTGCTGCCCCGCGACCCGACCTCGGATAAGCGGAAGAGGATGGATGGATGGATGGATGGATGGATGGTTCTAGAACAACATATGCTCCCATCCAGACATCATCTCTTTCAGGAAGACCCTGCATTTTCAACAAGATAATGCCAGACCACATTCTGCATCAATCACAACATCATGGCTGCGTAGGAGAAGGATCCGGGTACTGAAATGGCCAGTCTGCAGTCTAGATCTTTCACCTATAGAGAACATTTGGGGCATCATAAAGAGGAAGGTCGACAAAGAAGGCCCAAGGCGATTGAATAGTTAGAGGCCTGTATTAGACAAGAATAGGAGAGCATTCCTATTTCTAAACTTGAGAAACTGGTCTCCTCGGTCCCCAGGCGTCTGTTGAGTGTTGTAAGAAGAAGGGGAGATGCCACACAGTGGTGAAAATGGCCTTGTCCCAACTTTTTGGGATTTGTTGACACCATGAAATTCTGAATCAACATATTTTCCCTTAAAATTATACATTTTCTCAGTTTAAACTTTTGTTCCGTGATTTATGTTCTATTCTGAATAAAATATTAGAAGTTGGCACCTCCACATCATTGCATTCAGTTTTATTCATGATTTGTATAGTGTCCCAACTTTTTGGAATCAGTTTGTATGATGTAACTAAGTGCTTTTCTGTACACAATATTTGTATTTTTTTAAACCAAGGGCTAATGTGGCAGGCAGTGTGGTGTAGTGGTTAAGGCATTGGACCTAGCACTTCAAATCCTGAGAATTAGGGTTGTAGGTTGTAAGCCTGATACTGACAATGTGTGACCACGATCAAATCACTTCACCTGCCATTTGCTCCAATTGGGAAAAAAAAGAAATGTAACTAATTTTATCTCAAAATGTTGTAAGTCACTCTGGATAAAGGCATCAGTGAAATAATAAGTAATAATAATATCATTAGGTCACTGAAGCTTGTATATAACATTTTTCTCTTTAACATCCTATATACAATTTTACATTAGTATAACATTTCTGCCATAGATCAATTCCTGCCTATTCTAGTGATTTGGTTTTGATGCTGGTCATTGGAAAACACAATTTTACAGGAAATTGTGTTCAGTCTAAACTGCATTAATGTTCCCTTTTCAATTGTGCTGCAGCCATAAACCGCGCTGTTCATTCACTATTCAGTACAGCAGTCTAGAAAAGCCACACAGCTCTTATCGCTTCTTTCACCTTTGATCATGTACCTGCGGCTCTCAAAACTTCCACCTTTGAATGGCCTGCTGTATGTTTACTGTTGCTTAGCAGTGCTCGATACTTCACAGGGGTCAACAGCATGCTTGATGTTAATGTAAGAGTGCTTCATGGGGCTCTACACTTCACACCAGGAGGGCAATGGAGCAGAAAGGATAACCAAGATGAGAATTGGTCTGCATCTAAGAGTGCTGCTTGTCAACTGCAGCACTTGCTAACTAACCACTGAACTTTGCAGAAATCTTTCTATTTTAAGCCGTGATAACATCTCATATTTTCTGTCTAGGACACCACACATCTTCAGTTATCGGTCTACCCTGTTGGTCAGGTGGGCAACCCGCGTATACGTCAATCAATTCTGCTGCATCCTAAATTCACATAAAGCATGCTCTTAGCACAGCACATGTATGTCAGCAAAATATTAATAAAGATCTACAAATAAAAAAGCATGAGGGCTAATTTTATTTTTATCTGTAAATGTTACCAAATTTAAAAACAAATACACCATGGCATTTTGGACTATTTTTCTATTGTGTGTAACCCCTAAATATTTATATATTGAAATATCCTATCTTAGCGGATACCTAGTGCCCTAGACATACCATCCTGCCAAATTTCAGCTTTTAAACTAAGTAGGAAATATTGCTTTTGTTGATGTGTGAGTCAGTCAATCAACTTTACACTAAATACATATCTTTAGTACTATGGTGTTGTACCATGTTAGCCATTATGAATGTAGATAAAAGCCAATCAAAATGACACCTTTTATTAGCTAACTAAAAAGATTATAATATGCAAGCTTTGAGGCAAATCAGGCCCCTTCTCCAGGCAAGATGTAAATTGAAACATCAAGCAGTTTAATAAAAGGTGTAATTTTGCTTGGCTTTTCTCTACATAAATATCTTTAAAAATATATTTTAACACCGAACAGACATAAATCAATCCATGCTAGTACCATACATACATTCACTCACTGAACAAATTATTAGGAAAAGCTGAAACCTCCTCCTTGAACCGT
Organism: Polypterus senegalus; assembly: GCF_016835505.1. Classification (NCBI taxonomy): domain Eukaryota; kingdom Metazoa; phylum Chordata; class Cladistia; order Polypteriformes; family Polypteridae; genus Polypterus; species Polypterus senegalus. The sequence goes on from NC_053154.1 coordinate 158,288,867, forward strand.
CACCTTATCGTGGTGGAGGGGTTTGCGTGTCCCAATGATCCTAGGAGCTATGTTGTCCGGGGCTTTATGCCCTGGTAGGGCCACCCAAGGCAAACTGGTCCTAGGTGAGGGATGAGACAAAGAGCGGTTCAATAAACCTCCAATGAAAAATAAAACTGCGGACAACGCTTTCCCTTGCCCGACGCTGGTCACCGGGCCCCCTCTGGAGCCAGGCCTGGAGGTGGGGCTCGATGGCGAGCCTGGTGGCCGGGCCTGCACCCATGGGGCTCGGCGGGCACAGCCCAAGAGGTAACGTGGGTCCTCCTCCCCATGGGCTCACCACCTATGGGAGGGGCCAAGGAGGTCGGGTGCAGTGTGAGTTGGGTGGTGGCCGAAGGCGGGGACCTTGGCGGTCTGATCCTCGGCTACAGAAACTGGCTCTTGGGACGTGGAATGTCACCTCTCTGAAGGGAAGGAGCCTGAGCTAGTGCGCGAGGTCGAGAGGTTCCGCTAGATATAGTCGGACTCACCTCGACGCACAGCTTGGACTCTGGAACCAATCTCCTTGAGAGGGGCTGGACTCTCTACCACTCTGGAGTTGCCCCGTGAGAGGCCGAGCAGGTGTGGGCATACTTATTGCCCCCACTGGAGCCTGTGCATTGGGGTTTACCCCGTGGACGAGAGGGTGGCCTCCCTCCGCCGGGTGTGGGAAGGGTCCTGACTGTTGTTTGTGCGTATACCAACAGCAGTTTGGAGTATCCACCCTTTTGGAGTCTCTGGAGGGGTTGCTAGAGGGCATACCTTCTGGGATTCCCTCGTTTTGCTGGGAGACTTCAATGCTCACGTGGGCAATGACAGTGAGACCTGGAAGGGCGTGATTGGGAGGAATGGCCCCGATCTGAACCCGAGCGTGTTTTGTTATTGGACTTCTGTGCTCGCCACGGATTGTCCATAACGAACACCATGTTCAAGCATAAGGGTGTTCATATGTGCACTTGGCACCAGGACACCCTAGGCCTCAGGTCGATGATCGACTTTGTGGTCGTGTCGCCGGACTTGCGCCATATGTCTTGGACACTCGGGTGAAGAGAGGGGCGGAGCTGTCAACTGATCACCACCTGGTGGTGAGTTGGCTTCGATGGTGGGGGAAGATGCCGGTCAGACCTGGTAGGCCCAAAACGTGTTGTGAGGGTCTGCTGGGAACGGCTGGCAGAGTCCCCTGTCAGAAGTAGCTTCAACTCCCACCTCCGCAGAACTTCAACCACCCCCGAGGGAGGTGGGGACATTGAGTCCAATGGGCCATGTTCCGTGCCTCTATTGTTGAGGCGGCTGACGGAGCTGTGGCCGCAAGGTGGTCGGTGCCTGTCGTGGCGGCAATCCCGAACCCGCTGGTGGACACCGCGTGAGGGATGCCGTCAAGCTGAAGAAGGAGTCCTATAGGACTTTTTGTCCTGTGGGTCTCTGGAGGCAGCTGATAGGTACCGCAGGCCAAGCGAACGCTGCTTCGTTGTTGCTGAGGCAAAACTCGGGCATGGGAGGAGTTTGGAGAGGCCATGGAGAACGACTTTCGACGGCTTCGAGGAGATTCTGGTCCACCGTCCGGCGCCTCAGGAGGGGAAGCAGTGCAGTGTCAACACCGTATATAGTGGGATGGTGCGCTGCTGACCTCACTGACGCTGGGTCGGTGGGAGGAGTACTTCAAGACCTCCTCAATCCCACTAACATGCCTTCCAATGAGGAAGCAGAGCCTGGGGACTCTGAGGTGGGCTCTCCCATCTCTGGGACTGAAGTCACCGAGGTGGTCAAAAAACTCCTTGGTGGCAGGGCCCCGGGGTGGATGAGATACCGAGTTCCTTAAGGCTCTGGATGTTGTAGGACTGTCTTGGTTGACACGCCTCTGCAACATCGCATGGACATCGGGACAGTGCCTCTGGATTGGCAGACGGGTGGTGGTCCCCTCTTTAAAAGGGGACCGGAGGGTGTGTTCCAACTATAGAGGGATCACACTCCTCAGCCTCCCTGGAAAAGTCTATTCGGGGTTCTGGAGAGGAGGGTCCGCCGGATAGTCAACCTCGGATTCAGGAGGAACAGTGTGGTTTTCGCCCTGGTCGCTGAACAGTGGACCAGCTCTTCACCCTTAGCAGAGTCCTGGAGGGTGCATGGGAGTTTGCCCGACCGGTCTACATGTGTTTTGTGGACTTGGAAAAGGCATTCGACGTGTCCCTCGGGAATCCTGTGGGGGTGCTCGGGAGTATGGGGTACCGGACCCCTGATAAGAGCTGTTCGGTCTCTGTACAACCGTGTCAGAGCTTGGTCCGCATTGCCGCAGTAAGTCGAGCCCGCTTCCAGTGAGAGTTGGACTCCGCCAGGGCTGCCCTTTGTCACCATTCTGTTCATAACTTTTATGGACAGAATTTCTAGGCGCAGCCAGGGTGTTGAAGGGGTCCGGTTTGGTGGACTCAGGATTGGGTCACTGCTTTTTGCAGATGATGTTGTCCTGTTTGCTTCATCAGGCGTGATCTTCAGCTCTCTGGATCGGTTCGCAGCTGAGTGTGAAGCGGCTGGGATGAGAATCAGCACCTCCAAATCCGAGCATGGTCCTCAGCCGGAAAAGGGTGGAGTGCCCTCTCAGGGTTGGGGGAGAGATCCTGCCCCAAGTGGAGGAGTTCAAGTATCTCGGGGTCTTGTTCACGAGTGAGGGAAGAATGGAGCGTGAGATCGACAGGCGGATCGGTGCGGCATCCGCAGTGATGCGGGCTCTGCATCGGTCTGTCGTGGTGAAAAAGGAGCTGAGCCGTAAGGCAAAGCTCTCAATTTACCAGTCGATCTACCTTCCTACCCTCACCTATGGTCATGAGCTATGGGTAGTGACCGAAAGAACGAGATCGCGAATACAAGCGGCTGAAATGAGTTTCCTCCGCAGGGTGTCTGGGCTTTCCCTTAAAGATAGGGTGAGAAGCTCAGTCATCCGGGAGGGGCTCAGAGTAGAGCCGCTGCTCCTCCGCATCGAGAGGAGTCAGATGAGGTGGCTCGGGCATCTGATCAGGATGCCTCCTGGACGCCTCCCTGGTGAGGTGTTCCGGGCACGTCCAACCGGGAGGAGGCCCCGGGGAAGACCCAGGACACGCTGGAGGGACTATGTCTCCCGGCTGGCCTGGGAACGCCTTTGGGATTCTCCCGAAGAGCTGGAAGAAGTGGCCGGGAGAGGGAAGTCTGGGCCTCTCTGCTTAAGCTGCTGCCCCCGCGACCCGACCTCGGATAAGCGGAAGAGAATGGATGGATGGATGGATGAAACCTGCTTGTCCATGTAATTATCTAATCAGCCAGTCATGTATAAAATCATGCAGATACAGGTCAGCAACTTCAGTTAATATCTACATTAAATACCAGAATGGGGAAAAAAAAAAGTCATCTCAGTGATTTTGACTGTAGCATGGTTGTTAGTGCCAGATAGGCTGATTTGAATATTTCTGTATTTTGGTTTCTAAAGTTTACTCAGAATGGTGTGAAAAAAAAAAACAAAACATCCAGTGAGTGGTAGTACTGTAGAAAAAAAAGATCTTGTTGATGCAAGAGTTCAGAGAAGAAAGGCCAGACCGTTTGGGTTTGTGACAGAAAGACAGTAAGTCAGATAATCACTCAGTACACCCGCGTTGAGTATAAAAGTATCACAGAATGCACAACACGTTGAACCTTGAGGAAGACAAGGCATAACTGTAGAAAACCACATTAGGTTCTACTTCTGCTGGCCAAGAACAGAAAACCGAGGCTACAGTTGGCACAGGCTTACTAAATCTGGACAAATGAAAACTGGAAAAGTAAAGAATGGTCCGATAAATCTCAATTTCTGCTGATACACACAAATGGTGTGTATGAATCCATTTACTCAGCCTGCCATGTGTCAACAATCCTGGCTAGTGCTGGTGGTATAATGGTGTGATGAATGTCTTCTTGGCACACTTTAGGCCAATTAATATCAATCAATCACTACTTGAATGCCATGAATCTGAATAATGCTGCTGACCATATGTACAGTATCTCTTAATGGCCACAGTTTACTCATGTTCCAATGTCTACTGCCAGCATAATAATGTACCAAGGTCCTCCGTGGTAAATCTAGCATGATCGTCAAAGCGAGAAATTGGGAGGTCGTCCAGGATCATCTGCGATTCTCCAGCAGCTGCTGTGAATCGAGTGTGATTGTTAGAGCGGTTGTGTTGGAACATGCAATTTTTGTCTGGGTCAACCACAGCCCATCTGCCCATCTGCAAAACTCCACGGCCTACAAGTTTTGAAATGCTCTTTTAGATCTCAGTGTTACAGTAGATCATCTCCAACTAATTTCACATGTATTTTTTTTAAAATCATCTGTTATTAAGACAGATATTATTTATGGACATCATGAATATAGGTGCTAGGCATATTTAGCATCAAGCAGTTTAATAATGTTTGTAAAGTATAAATGATACCAATTAGAAGATCCTGGATCCGGGAAACTCCAATCTCTTGAACAGAAGACTGAGGTAAAAACTAAAATTAATATTATTAAATGCTATGTGGATGCAAAAGTATATAAGTAAAACTTCTGACTAACATTTTTACACTGTCACTTTTGGTATAGCTTCGCACTTTGTTCTGAAAGAGCAATGAATGCACAGCCAACTTTTTTTTTGTTGTTTGTTATTGCCACCATCACATTTTAAAGTATATTATTTATAAAAATGGTGATGAGCAGGGCTGAAAATGTGCATGTAAATGTGTATTCGTTAGTTCATTTTAAATTCTTGCTGTTATGTGCTTTGACATTGGAAAAGGTGCTCTATAAATAAAATGTATTGTTATTGTGTTAGTATATTTTTAACTTTAGTAACAGCTACCTACTAGATGGCGTAATCAGTAGATTATAATGTAAGTGGCACATTAATAATCTGTCAAAAATTCTGTGGAAAAGGTCTTGTGCAGCACACAAATTAATTTACTTAGAATATCTTCTAAAAATACAATTTCAGACATAGGAAGCAAAGGGAAGAAATGGGAAAAAGGCCTTACACTGCAGAACACATTCATATAGTTAATATGCTGCATGTAGGAGAAGTGTCTTGTTGCACTTCCAAGGCCCTCCTTTCTGGCAACACAAGGCCATTTTAATTAAGACTCTGACCTTTTAACATTAAAACTAGGAATTAGCTTAGCTGTATGGTCTACACATTGTAATTTAAACTGCAACACAAACTGTTTCTTTAAAAAAAAAAAAAAAATTCAGAGTGCTTTTCCCTAGAATTTCTTGTATACTCAGATATGGGGATATTGAGGAGTAAACCTCAAGAAAATGATTACATGTTTATATTATGTACATTAAAGAACCATCAACAACAAATCAAATTAATAGTACATTGAACACATTTTTCTAAAAGTAAAGCTGAATAAATTGGACTCTGCAGCTGCATGAATAAATCACTTCCGGTTAGTGTAAATAGCTCAAAAGTTGACAATTATAATACTTTCCCTACAAGAAAGTATATCGGAGTAAGGGAGGTCTAAAACATAAGAAATTCATCAAAATTTTAAGGTTGAATTTTTGGACGATTACAATACTTTCTGTATACTTCGTATACGAGAAAGTAAAAAGCTCACTTTCCAGCAGCAGCTCCCCTGCTGGTGGACACCTGCGTGTTTCTGTGCCAGAAACTCTCTTCCAGTTTGGATTTCTCTCCAAAATAAAGCAGGCAAGTATATTTCACAAAATAGTCTACTGTATTTAGCTAGTCTATGTCTAGTGTTGGTTCAGAGCAAAAACTTTGACTTTGGTACCAACACCAATTAATTGTTGGACATTGGTTCTAAGATGGTTAAGAAACAAACAATGGATAACTCAACCCGAACCCCTCCTAACCCCCCACCTCCATCTCAGAGCTGCTTCGTTCCCCCAGCCTGCATGCATGCTGCACCCAATACATCAATAACAGGAGCTTCTTCTTTGAACTATCAAGTAAATTTACATTAATGTATAGGGTGCCACAAAAACACTCCTTGATTTTAAATGGTTACAAAATCAAAACTTATTAGAATATGTTTATTAACTAGCCATGTGCGCCCAACTACGTTGCGCGTGTTAAAGTTGTCTGTGAAGGGTTCCTTGATTAAACGCGGCTGCCAGTCGTGAACTGGGCCCTTCGTCGCACAGCATTATGATTTTTTATAAGGGAAATAAAATTACAAAAGAAAACCCTTGGATATTGATTCGATAGTAACGGCCTACTCGGAATCACTGTCCGAATCGTAATTATGTGGTGGTGTAGGAGCATTTCTGCTTCCGTCCGTTCACAGTCCGTCTCATTTTCACGACGCTGTCGTTTCCTCTCACGATGTCTTCTCAACCTTTCTCCAATCTCGCAGGTTGCTTTGTGGCAATCCAAAGAGTAAGGCAATATACACGGAGCAATGGTTATAAAAGGGGGACACATAGGTATCCAGGCTCTTTAAAGCATAAATAGGGATCACTTCGCTGACATGTGAGCAAGCCACGGTACAACTGTGAGACACGCAGCAATCGCCGGCTACAACGTAACAATAATAATTTCCGGAACATGCTGTTACATTGTCATTCATTTTACCCACTGTCTTTCTTTTTTATTCATATGTTACGTAGGCACGTACCTTTTATCTTCGGCAATCTCATTCTCTAACCAGGCCTCAGGAGCTAACCAGTGTAACACTGTCCACCACCCCTTTCGTTATTCCGGCACATTGTTGAAATCCGTGAGTGACAACAACGTACTAAACTGGAAGGTGGTCTACGCATGTGTGGAATTCGCGGACAAACAAAGATCAAGATCTAAATGAAGATCTCTTTAGTTAATTTAAAGCACAACAATTTGTTTTCGTTTGAATGTCTGTGTTTTGAGGTGTGACTGGAGTACTACAGTCTTCAGTAGTATAAGCCTGGAGGAGATTCCTAATGCAATGCCTATGTTTTACCTGTCTCTCTACTGCCATCTAGTGCTTCTTCTTCTTCTAATTCATTCGCAGACCAACAAAGATCAAGATCCAAATGAAGATTATATATAGAGACTAGCAAAATACCCGCGCTTCGCAGCGGAGAAGTAGTGTGTTAAAGAAGCAATGAAAAAGAAAAGGAAACATTTTGAAAATAACGTAACATGATTGTCAATGTAATTGTTTTGTCACTGCTGTGAGTGATGAGTGTTGTTGTCATATATATATATATATTTACACACACACACACACACACACACACACACACACAAACATACATATATATATATACATACACACACACACATATATAAACATATATATATACATATACATACATATCTACATATATACACACACAGCTATTTCGTATCAGTGCAATACGCTGCTTGTTAAAACGGATGACTCCCGCTCTTACGTGCAAGTCTGCGTGGATATTATGAACTATCGTATTTGTTCAAGTTCTATTTAAATTTTAAATAGAAGAAATTTTTATTTAGTCGACAGAAATATCTTTGGTAGGAATGGTAAAAACAGACAGGAATATTATTCGTGAATAAATCAACTCAAACCTTAAACAACTTATAATATTTTGCTCTCCATAAAAATATATCCTGTCAAAATTATACAAATTCAAATATGAACATGCTGCATAACAAAACCTGGAAATATAAATAAAATGTGTTCCTTTCAGCAATAACAAATCAAATCATTCAGTTGTCTTTGCTCATATGTCATTTTAGAGCTGGACGCCTGGCATCTTTTTTGGCCACAAGTTCGTTTCTGTTTGGTGTGAGGTTCTGTGTTGTGGAGATTCTCAGGATGGATTGCAGGTGCTCATCAGTGAGGCGACTCCTGTGTGCTGTTTTGTTAGTCTTTATCACTGAGAAGAGCTTCTCACACAGATATGTGCTACCAAACATGCACAAGGTTCGAGCCGCATGTAGACGGACTTTTTTTGTTCTTCAAAGTCACCAAAGCGCCGTGCAAACTCAGTGCGCTCAGTTTATCAGCAAAGTGCGTATTTGGGAACACCGTAGTGACGACTTGGTTTAACATTACTTGGCAACAGGGAAAGTGGGGCAAGTGGTTGTGTCTCCCATAAAAGCAGCTTCAATTGAAATCACTTTGTGATTGTGCACGGTAAAACGTCCGCTGAAGTGTCAGATTCTTATTTAATTCTTCTGCTTTCTGTATCTTCTGCATTGCATTCAGGTCTTTCAGGTTACCCTGATGTTTTGTTTTATAGTGCCGTCTTAGATTAAATTCTGTAATTACAGCCACATTAGCTCCACAAATGAGACACACGGGTTCAGTAAACATATACTCAGCCTCCCATCGGTTTTAAAGGCTCTATTTTCAGAATCAACTTTTCTCTTCAGCATCGTGTGAGCTAGCTTCGCAATAACTTGCAGCATCATAAGGTAGACTTGATTAATGCGGTAAGTGTTTGGCAAGGCAGCTGAAGCGCTGCATTATGGGATCTGTAGTTTATTGTGTTACCAGCGCTTCATATACCCGGCTTTAATAACAATAATACAGTATATAAAATGATCTCGGGCCGGATATAATTACACACCGGGCGGATGTGGCCCGCCCCTTGAGTTTGACACATATGGACTAAATAGAACTTGAAAAGATATATTTTTCAAATGTGATCGCAATTCAGATAGAGTTGACGCACTACAGCCTGCATGCCTCAATAAGTCATCCTCCCTCGCTCTTACTTTTTACCGTTCATCTAATGAATACACTGAGTATGGCTTTACCAAAACAATCATTGATGGCGAATAAAGTATCCATTATTCGAGTATGTAGATCGGGATATATATATATATATATATACCCGCGTATCACAGCGGAGAAGTAGTGTGTTAAAAAAGCTAGAAAAAGAAAAGGGAACATTTTAAAAATAACGTAACATGACTGTCAATATACAGTATTTGTTTTGTGAGTGTTACTGAGTGTTGCTGTCATCAAGGATTTGATTATCATTATTTCTTTCAATCAGGTTCGTATTTGTAGGATGTGTTGTGTTCAAGTTACATTCCGTGTTTGTCAATCGTTGTAAAGATGACAGGTTTCATTCATCGATTCGTTTCTTACTGCATCAATAAACAGCTCGTCTTCTTCTTTATCTGAGACCTGACACACTGCATGCACGGGTTTTTTTTACACTGTCTTCCTTTAGCGGGACATTGACTTTTTCCAACGTGTGCTTTGTTTCCGCAGTAGTTGGATTTATGAATATGCTTGTATGTATGAGACGCTTCATATTTTTTGCTGCCTTTTCAATTGTGTAATTCGGTTTTGTTCAGCTTTTGGAACTGTTGCTTTTATCTGTGCACTGCGCCAGTTCACGTGAGCCACTCGGTGTACATGCATCAAGGTTCCCAGCTGTGCTGGTGCCATCTCGCTATGTCCATGGCTGTATTTAATGTTACCTTAGTCCTGGCACTTAAAACTTTCTCTCGCAGTTTTGCTGAGTTTGTGTCAAACACCACCCTGACCATCTCATCTTCCTCTCCATAAGCACAGTCCTTCACCCGTGAATATTTACCCGTGGCAGTTTGCTATTGGATTGCCGCTGACGGACTGCCTTATATGGGCAGGCACTAAATTACAAACGCCAGCGGCAGCCTGTCTATGAACTTAATTTAAAGTGTAGGTTTACATCGTGCTTTGTTTCCGAAGTAGCAGAACTCATGAATATGGTTGTATATGTCACTCGCTCGCTTCTTATTGTTTCGCTGCCTTCTCAATTATATAATGCATGTTTTCTATGTACTGCATGATTACGTGGGAGGCGTGATGATGTCACACGAAACTCCGCCCCCACGGCGTTGAAGCTCATCTCCATTACAGTAAATGGAGAAAAACAGCTTCCAGTTATGACCATTACGCGTAGAATTTCGATATAAACCCTGCCCAACTTTTGTAAGGAAGCTGTAAGGAATGAACCTGCCAAATTTCAGCCTTCCACCCACACGGGAAGTTGGAGAATTAGTGATGAGTGAGTGAGTGAGGGCTTTGCCTTTTATTAGTATAGATAAGATGACAGCAAATACATTAACTCAAAACATTTCTTCTTTTCCCAGCAGATTCTTCTGTGCACTCCTTATATCACTAGCGGACCGTGAAATTCAAAATGGCGCTCACCTGGCAGCAACACAGCTGGTGTGTGTTGGAATTTCTTGCAAAAAAAAGTGTTGTGACTGTGCAGCACGCTTTCAAATTTCATGTTATTCCGCTTACTAACAAGTCCATTTTGAAGAGGTATAACAATTTTGTTGAGGAAGGTTAAATCTGTGACCAGAGAAAGGGACATTCAGGCCGACCACAAGTCTCACAGGAAGTTGTTAATCGCGTCAGAGAAACCTTTTTTGCAGAGCCAGAAAAAGTCAATGTGCAGAGCTGGCCGTGAGTTACAAGTTCCAAAAAGGACAGTTAGCAAGATCTTACACAATCACTTGCACTTTCACCGTTTTAAGCTCTAATTGGTGCAGAAGTTACAACCTTCAGACAATGCAACGCAACTTCAATTCTGCACGAATCTCCAGGCGTTAATAGAAAATAATGAAAACCTGCTGTCAAAGATCATTTTCAGTGATGAGGCGACCTTCCACTTAAATGGAAATTATATGAAACTTTATGAGCTAATGAAACTGTAGCCTCAAAGGTGAAAGAATATTCCAATAAATTTTGATTTTGTAACCATTTAAAAATCAAGAAGTGGTTTTGTGGCCACCCTGTATATTAGGGTGGTCTGGTGTTACGATTGGGCCTATAACAACAGTGAAAGAGGTGCTTGAACACTACCATTTTCTATTCTTCCTTGTGCTGGAGATTCACATAAATAAATGTGCAGTAGATGTATCTGCAGAAATTCAGTGATACAATCATGTTAACACAGATCAGACATCCTGTGGAAGCCCTCCCATGAAGAATCGAGACTGTTTTAAGAACAAAAGGAGGCCATATCCAATATTAGTATAGTGTTCCTAATAATTTGCTCAGCAAGTATATACGTTTCATATCAAACAACATTAATATCATAACCCCTTCCCTCCTAAATACTGAAACAACAACATCCTTAACAGAGGCCTGTTTACCTTAGTGCAAAATTAATAAATTCTTGCCAAATTCTAAAAAAAGCTTTGGACTGTTCCATTTTTGAGAAAACGTACTCTTTTCAAATTTTAAAATTAGAATTTTAGAAAAATAATTAGTAAAATAAGTCCTCATTTTCCCACTGAGTTATGGAATTAATAAGGTTAGTGAAAAGATACCATAATATCTCACAATAATGGGTTGGATATAAAACAGCCTGTGATTTATGATTACAAGGCTGCAGCATGAATGGTTCTCTGATTGCACAAAGTGACAAGGTATGTGTTTGACCTGTTATGCAAGTACAAAATGTAATATTGCTGGCTGTTAATTCAGTAACAGGTATTCAAAAAATGAAAAGAGAAGAAGAGATGAAGAGTAGTTTTCAAACAAATTTTACTAAGCATTTATTAACACAAAGAATTGCAGATACAAGTAACATTTTAACCAAGAAGCAGATACAAGTAACATTTTAACCAAGAAGCAGAGATGAAAGTACACCAATCAAGATTAAAATGACCAATTTCATGTACAGCAAAACTGATTTTAATTTGATGTTTTCTGATATTAAGGCAATTTAACATTCTTAAACTTCATGTAAGCAATGATTGAACCAGAAGCTGAAAATGTTGATTACTCCTTAATTAACTATCCAACTGAAAACTACAATTTTGTGTCATAGGAAGAGCTGTTCATATCCTTGATGTTTAATGCCTAGGATTCTACACATCTAGCCACTCACTTTCTGAACCTGCTATCATCTATTATAAGGTAAATATATTTCCAATCCTGAGTTTACCACCAGCACATATGCTTTGTGTATGAGAAGGTGATGAACACCTACAGCAGACCATCTCTCTCATAATGATCAGACATCCTTCCACAGAAAGAATTAAATGAACTTAAAGCCAAAGTGGGAAAAAAAGCACATGACATTTACACACCATTTTCTATGCCACACACTCAAAATGATCATTTGCTGTTAAATCTAAAGTTTTTTTAATAGCCACCTGAATCTAATTTAAGATACAATGTCCATCAAAAATATCAAATTACAAAAATATTAAAATCCTTGTGCACAGACTTTGAAAAATAAATGGCAAAAGAGAGATTACATTTTCAGTTTATCATTTTAATTTTAATTCCCTTATTTGCAGAAAGTAACTCCCACACTATGCATGTCAAGGCAGTATTAAAATTTTGAAACTCTTCACTTGTAAAATTTGTTTTGGAATTGAATGAAGGAGCATCTAATATTTTCACTGTAGAAGACTAGCCAAAATGTGCAGAGATAGCCACTCAGTCTGTAACTTATCTCCCATCTAAGTGACTAAAACTATAGCTGTGATAATCTCTATGAAGTGTCCTCATTCTACTCATGTCTGTCTAGTTTTTATTCCCACATCTTACACATATGCAAGTTAGATTATTTGGCAACTCTAAATTGTTTCTGTATAAGCGAGTATAAGCATGTGTGCGACAGTGGCGTAGAGGTAGCGCTGCTGCCTCGCAGCAAGGACACCTGGGCTCACTTCCCAGGTCCTCCCTGCGTGGAGTTTGCATGTTCTACCCGTGTCTGCGTGGGTTTCCTCTGGGTGCTCCGGTTTCCTCCCACAGTCCAAAGACATGCAGGTTAGGTGCATTGCTGATCCTAGTATGTACTTGGTGTGTGGGAGTGTGTGTGCCTTGCAGTGGGCTAGCGCCCTGCCTGGGATTTGTTCCTGCCTTGTGCCCTGTGTTGGCTGGGATTGGCTAAAGGAAACCCCTAGTGACCGAGTGTTAGGATATAGCAGGTTGGATAATGAAGCATGTGTGCGACTCTTGACTGGCATTAGCTGCCCTTAATAGTGAAAACATGTTTAAAAATTGATGACTGGACAGACCGACAACAGTAGCCACATCTATTCAAAGAATGAATGTGAAGATTCTGTTTTCTTGTGCTTTTTATTAGCCAGTTGTTCCATGAATATTTGCCTTTCTGTATGTAAAGTTTTAAACCAGGAATCCTCAATCTTTGTCTTGGAAGGGGGCAGTAGCTATGTATTTTTGTTCTAGCCAGTTTCGTAATTGAATGAAAATAACTGCTGCTAATTCAGCATAGTCTTTTAGACCTAATTTTTGTCACTTGCTTCTTTAACTCTTAAAAAAACTACATTCACAGTTTTATGTGCTTTGTGTCTTTAAACATATCTTTTTATTTGAATGCAATGAAGACAAAAACCTTAAAAGACTGATACATTTTTATCTGTTTTAGCCCATGAAACATTTGGACAATGTTCTCAGAAAGCCAAAAAGTATAACATTTGAAATGTCTGATTGATGCACCAAAAGCATTTGCAAGGTTCAGAATTAATAGCTAAAACTGTATCCGATAATAAACTTTTGGTTCCCTTCTTATTTGAATCTCATTATTGGTTACATAACTATGAAGTAATTAAATGCCAAGTTCAAAAACAATGTAAAATTGAGGAGAAAAGAAGGTATCTTTACCAAGGACAAAACTCTTGACATAAATGAACTAAGATGCAGTCACAACAAATTTTTTTTTCTCTTCCAAAAATCTCTGACTGGAAGTTAGAACTTCTTACATTTTCAAGGATTTAAATTATTTTTCACAAGGAAAAGTAACAGATAAACTCCGAAAACAAATTAATAATATCTCTTAGATTAAGGCATATTACACACAACATGCAAATTTGACGTGACAGCATACCTTCTTCATCAATCCATTTCATCGTGAAAACCTGGTCATTGTCAAAGCAGCACATATCACGAACTTCACTGTACAGACCTTCAAACGTGATTGATGGGTCAAAGTGGGTAATCATAATATCCCTGGAGGAAAACAAACACCATGTCAACAGTTTAGCAAGAGACCACTACACCAATTTTTCTCCTTTCTAAAATGCATATATTAGTTTTGACAAGAAAAAAAAACAATTATACAAACTTCTTTTTGTTAACAAAATTACAGTTTTAAAAATGTTAGTTTATTATTTATTTAATGGCCACATACTGCAAATGATAGTATTTTGCGGACACCAAAACTTTAATATGAAGAGTGTACACATTTTTGAAGCCATTTTCCAAAAAAAAAAAAAAATATAATATATATATAGCTGACATGCTAGATCTATCTAAACCCAATTACAAACTTTAAAAAGATGACATTTTCAATATCTACAACCTGCCTAGGCACTGAATCTAAAACCTACGTGGAAGTCTTTCTTTTACACTACATGTAAACTAACAAATAATGCCGTGAAGCATAGATCCATCCTGCCTTGTATCAACGGTTCAGGCTGGTGGTGGTGGTGTAATGGTGAGTGGGATATTTTCTTGGCACACTTTGGATGCCTTATTGCCAACTTAGCTTCATTTAAATGCCACAGCCTATTTGAATATTGTTGCTGACCATGTCCATGCCTTTATGACCACAGTGTACAAAGCTCAAACCATCTCAAACTGGTTTCTTGAACAATGAGTTCATGGTACGCAAATGGCCTCCACAGTCACCAGATCTCAATCCAATACAGCACCTTTGGGATGTGGTGAAACGGGAGATTAGCATCATAGATTTATTAAAAATAATTTATTAAGAATAAAAAAATTGAGAAAGCACATGTACATAAGCATTCACAGCCTTTGCCATGAAGCTCAAAACTGAGCTCAGGTACATCCTGTTTCCCCTGATCATCCTTGAGATGTTTCTGCAGCCTAATTGGAGTCCACCTGTGGTAAATTCAGTTTGGAAAGGCACACACCTGTCTATATAAGGTCCCACAGTTGACAGTTCATATCAGAGCACAAACCAAGCATGAAGTCAAAGGAATTGTCTGTAGACCTCCGAGACAGGATTGTCTCGAGGCACAAATCTGGAAAAGGTTGCTGAAAAATTTCTGCTGCTTTGAAAGACCCAATGAGCACAGTGGCTTCCATCATTCGTAAGTGAAAGAAGTTCGAAACCAGCAGGACTCTTCCTAGAGCTGGCCGGCCATCTAAACTGAGCGATCGGGGGAGAAGGGCCTTAGTCAGGGAGGTGACCAAGAACCCGATGGTCACTCTGTCAGAGCCCCAGAGGTCTTCTGTGGAAAGAGGAGAACCTTCCAGAAGGACAACCATCTCTGCAGCAATCCACCAATCAGGCCTGTATGGTAGAGTGACCAGACGGAAGCCACTCCTTAGTAAAAGGCACATGGCAGCCTGCCTGGAGTTTGCCAAAAGGCACCTGAAGGACTCTCAGACCACGAGAAAACAAAATTCTCTGATCTGATGAGACAAAGATTGAACTCTTTGGTGTGAATGCCAGGCGTCACGTTTGGAGGAAACCAGGCACCGCTCATCACCAGGCCAATACAATCCCTACAGTGAAGCATGGTGGTGGCAGCATCATGCTGTGGGGATGTTTCTCAGCGGCAGGAACTGGGAGACTAGTCAGGGTAAAGGGAAAGATGACTGCAGCGATGTACAGAGACATCCTGGATGAAAACCTGCTCCAGAGCGCTCTTGACCTCAGACAGGGATGATGGTTCATCTTTCAGCAGGACAACGACCCTAAGCACACAGCGAACATATCAAAGGAGTGGCTTCAGGACAACTCTGTGAATGTCCTTGAGTGGCCCAGCCAGAGCCCAGACTTGAATTTGATTGAACATCTCTGGAGAGATCTTAAGATGGCTGTGCACCGATGCTTCCCATCCAACCTGATGGAGCTTGAGAGGTGCTGCAAAGAGGAATGGGCGAAACTGGCCAAGGATAGGTGTGCCAAGCTTGTGGCACCATATTCAAAAAGACTTGAGGCTGTAATTTGCTGCCAAAGGTGCATCGACAAAGTATTGAACAAAGTATGTGAATACTTATGTACATGTGATTTCTCAGTTTTTTTATTTTTATAAATTTGCAAAAACCTCAAGTAAACTTTTTTCATGTTTTCATTATGAGGTGTTGTGTGTAGAATTCTGAGGAAAAAAAAAAGAATTTAATCAATTTTGGAATAAGGCTGTAACATAAAATGTGGAAAAAGTGATGCGCTGTGAATACTTTCCGGATGCACTGTAGATAGATAGATAGATACTTTATTAATCCCAAGGGGAAATTCACATACTCCAGCAGCAGCATACTGATAAAGAACAATATTAAGTTAAAGAGTGATAACAATGAAGGTATAACAGACAGACAATAATTTTGTATAATATCAATGTTTACCCCCCCGGGTGGAATTGAAGAGTCGCATAGTGTGGGGGAGGAATGATCTCCTCAGTCTGTCAGTGGAGCAGGACAATTACAGCAGTCTGTCACTGAAGCTGTTCCTCTGTCTGGAGATGATACTGTTTAGTGGATTCTCCATGATTGACAGGAGCCTGCTCAGCGTCCGTCGCTCCACCACAGATGTCAAACTGTCCAGCTCCGTGCCTACAATAGAGCCTGCCTTCCTCACCAGTTTGTCCAGGCGTGAGGCATCCCTCTTCATCCCTCCCCAGCACACCACCGCGTGGAGAGAGGGCGCTCGCCACAATCGTCTGATAGAACATCTGCAGCATCTTCTTGCAGATGTTGAAGGACACCTGCCTTCTAAGAAAGTATAGTCGCCTGTCCTTTCTTACACAGAGCATCAGTATTGGCAGTCCAGCCCAGTTTATCATCCAGCTGCCCTCCCAGGTATTTATAGGTCAGTACCCTCTGCACACAGTCACCTCTGATGATCACGGGGTCCATGAGGGGCCTGGGCCTCCTAAAATCCACCACCAGCTCCTTGGTTTTGCTGGTGTTCAGTTGTAGGTGGTTTGAATCGCACCATTTAACAAAGTCCTGGATTAGTTTCCTATTCTCCTCCTCCTGCCCACTCCTGATGCAGCCCACGATAGCAGTGCCGTCTGCAAACTTTTGCACGTGGCAGGACTCCGAGTTGTATTGGAAGTCCGATGTATATAGGCTGAACAGAACCGGAAAAGTACAGTCCCCTGCGGCGCTCCTGTGTTGCTGACCACAATGTCAGACCTGCAGTTCCCGGGACACACATACTGAGGTCTGTTTGTAAGATAGTCCACGATCCATGCTACCAGGTATGAATCTACTCCCATCTCTGTCAGCTTGTCCCTAAGGAGTAGAGGTTGGATGGTGTTGAAGGCGCTAAAGAGGTCCAGAAACATAATTCTTTCAGCACCACTGCCTCTGTCCAAGTGGGAGAGGGATCGGTGTAGCATATAGATGATGGCATCCACCACCCACCTTCTCCTGGTATGCGAACTGCAGAGGGTCGAGGGCGTGGTGGACCTGTGGCCTCAGGTGGTGAAGCAGCAGCCGCTCCATGGTCTTCATCACGTGACGTCATATGGATCAAAATCCCCAAGGAATGCTTCCAGCACCTTGCTGAATCGATACCACAAAGAATTAACAACTTTGAACCAGTTTGAAGGCAAAAGGGGGTGCAACCTGGTACTAGCAAGGCGTAACTAATAAAGTGGCGTGTGAGTGTATATAGCATATAAAACCACTACTTCCTCAAAACATTCAGCTGGTTAGCAGGTTGTAAAACCAGACATTTATGCTTTCACAGTTTTAGTGGTAAAATGTTTTAGAATGGTAAAATATCCTGAAAAATCTGTGGCATAAGAAAATGCAGAAAAACTTTAACAGAATACAGCTTAAAACGTATTCTATCAATGTTCGGTCTTGGGATATTTCCACGAAAAGTATTTTTTTCTTTGATGGATTTAGAGCACAGGGACAAGCAAACAGTTTACACATTGGACAAAGATAATGAAATATACAGTACACCCCCAAAATTCGCGGGGGTTACATTCCTAGACCACCTGCGAATTGTGAAAAACCGTGAATTCTAGATGTGGTTTAAAAAAAAAAGCCTATTTTTATAGTTTAAACCCTAAATATGCCCCCAAAACACTATAATTTCATTTTAACCTCAGCTTAATATATTACCTAAAAAAAAGAATATAAAGGTAAACCCATATACTGTACAGCAGGCATGTCAAACACGCGGCCGCATGCGGCCCGTAACAGCAATCTGTGTGGCCCGCATGACAGATCCTAGTCAGCACTGAACTTGTACAAAATGATTACTATCATTTGTGATTGAATCATTCTGCATCTTTGGTGTTACTTATTGACTTTTCTTACTTCTTCCTGCCTTCTGACAAAAGCGTGTTTTCCCACGGCATTACGGTACCGGAAACGTCATCTGCTAGTATAGCCACGAGTCTTGACCAAAGTTAATGAGCCGCAATGTCAAAACTGAAGTGCTAGGCTGCAGCAGTGGGCAGCAGGGGCGGCCTTAGGCATGTGCAAACTGTGCACCTGCACAGGGCTGCCGAATCCCAGGGGACGCTCCGCCAATATATATTGAATATAAAACAGAAAGAGAAAATAACGACACAGCTGATGGCAATGTGGTCGAAAAACATCGTCTTTCTTGTTAATTAGTACGCTGTATTTACTAATGTCGCTAGAGTCGGAGCAGTAGGCTATATGTAGTATTATAACGTTCTGCCGTAATGAGATTATCATGGGCCGCCACTTGGTTTTCAAGTTACGGAAACACGCATATGTCATGAGCACGAGGTGGCTATGCAGTGTCCGCAACGGACGTGGCCATCCGCCATGCATAAGATATCGTGTTGACATTGGCGGGCGAAGGGGCCCCTAATTCTTTCTCTGCCCATGATCACCACGAGCCTAGAGCCACCCCTGCTAGTTTACACTACTGGCTGGGCTGCTGAGACTGGCCACGGGGCAGAACTGACCATCATGAGTAGTAATAGCTCGCATATTTTCACGTTTTTTTTGCTCTAGTTTTATGTAATTTTGTGCTAGTATTGTAACGAACAGTTAGTGCAGACTACAGCTGAAGATCTGAAGTGGACGTGAGAAGTTGGTGAGTTGTTTATTAACATATTTTTGTGATTTTGAGTTTAGTGTAGGTCAGGTGGCTTTTTGCATATCGGCTTATTTTACAATATAAACTTTGAAGTAAACTTAGTAAAGTAAAATTTGATTTCTGGAGGATTTGTTTTCCAACTTGAATTACTGAGCAATGAATTCAGTGAATGTTTTTATGATTTCAGTTCACAGGAACAGGACTTTGCGCTGTTCTCTTACAATGTTGAGAATGTGCCAGAGAATATCCAAATGGAATTGATTGAACTGCAGTCAGATTCTATTCTGAAGGCAAAATACAACGAAGTTGGTGTGCCAGGCTTGTATGCTTATCTGCCACCCTCGTATGTGGAGATCTGTAAGTTGGCCACGAGAGTACTGTCTATGTCCGGAAGCACTTATCTTTGTGAGCAATTATTTTCGTTAATGAAAGCTACCAAAACCCCACATCGCTCACGACTTACTGTCGAGCACCTTTCATCCCTCATAAAAGTTGTAGCTGCACACGATTTCAAGCCTGATATTGATAAACTGGTTACTAACAAGAGATGCCAAGTGTCGAGACAAAAGAAATAGATCTCACACTGTAAGACTCCTATATAAGCAATGAATATAATATAAGGACCTAGCTAAGAGGCTAAGACTCTAATTGTACGTTGTTGTATGGAGAGTGTATGGAAATAAACTTTAAAGTTTAAAGAAAGGCAATTTAAGTGTTACATTTTTTAAAGTTTTCAGTATTGGAAAGAAAGCTACAGTAACTTTGTATAATAGTATTTGTTACAGTGCGGCCCACTGACGCATGTATGGTGGTTGAAGTGGCCCACCAATGGTAGTGAGTTTGACATGCCTGCTGTACAGTGCTGTACTGATATGTCACCCGCAATGCTAGAACGTAAAATACCGATGTTACCGCTATATGTACTGTAATTCATGCAAGCACGTTTTCATCTTGGGGCTTTAACCCTTAAATTGCCACATACTTGGGGGTTAATGCATCCCCTGGATGCCAATTACTTTTTTGGTGCACTTTTTAAATAAATGTCACAATTCACAAAAAAAATGTGAAATTTTAATGGAATGCATTTTTTTTCATGCAAAGAGCATCACAATTACTGCAACACTGATCATTATACACACTGCCAATGAACTGTAAAAACAATTTTAAAAACTACTAGAACAATATGTACAAAGTGCAACTGACGCCATTGATGAAATTCAGTAAATCACAGATCCAACTGTGCTTGAACTGGCTGCATGCAAGCACACAGAGGTAAACGCTGATGACTGCAGGCTAGTCTAGTGCAGCAGCTGAATCCCAGAGACAACGATACCACCCCTGTTCCCCTTACAGCGATTATACATTAAATACAACAAAACACAAACAAAACACATACAGTAAAGACCATGAAAAACGGCAATGGATGAAATGTAATGATGAAGATAGATAGTCCACAGATCCACACGTTGAATGGGAATGTAAAGATAGTCCTACCAATAGTTCCTGAAATGGTGAAGACGGGTGAATGGGATGATTGATGGGCAATGATTCCACTTAAGTCCTCATGTACATAGGCAGACAGCAGACAATCCAGACCCCATCCACAAAACAATCCAAGACAAAATGAATAAGTACAGGTAACCCAACAGAAGGCAGGCAGAGAGAGACAGGAACTTGAAACACAAATTACAAAAACTTTTTTTTTTTATTTTGGTCATCGGCCCCCTTTTTAAAATCCGCGCTGACATCCTTTGACCCCAACAGCCCCTGCACCATCAGCAGAAGACCAATCAGAGCCACTGCAGAGACTGCTGGGAGTTGCAGTTTCAAATTCTAGTAAAGTACAACGCTCTCGGATTGGCTACTTTCACCATCATAAGCCGCGTTTTCCTCTATGGTTGCTTCCTGTTTTCTCTACAGTGCAGTATTGCCATGAAAAAAGCCATACACAATTGTGGAGGATATTTGCGGTTTCCGCTAAAATTATTAGTTATGTTCTAAGGAAAAATCTGCGAACGACTGAGGCCATGTCTTCGCGGGGGTCTACTGTAAGGGAATATAACAACTTCATAGACTTTAATGCCATCCCAATCCCTCCCCCTAAAACAGGATCAAATAAATTTCAAGCTGTTACTTTCCCCTGACCTGCTGCCCTGTGCTTACACATAGAACACAGTAGAATGTCTTCCCAAAATTAATTAAATTAGGCTTGTGAAGTTGCCCTCAAAAAACACAGTCAACCACATTCTACAAACAAAACACATACCCCACTTACACAAGCATCCATGGAATGTGTATGCTGTAAAAATGTATTTTTTAAAAAGGCAGAGGGAAAAATTCTTCCATTATTTCATTATTCTAGGGTATTACAGGGTCAAGAGGATTCTGACTCATTTCTTACAGCATTAGGCATAAGGTGGAAATCAGTTCCATATGGGACACCAATATACGGTAGTTTAAACATTCATTTTCAGAGTCACTCACCAGTTAGTGTTATGTGCATTTCTTGGTATGTGGGATGAAACCCAAGTACTCAGAGAAATCCCATAAAGACATGGGGTCAATGCATAAAAAATATTAAGTGACCATATCTGGATTAAAGTCCAGATGCCTAGTGCTTGCCATGGAAATTCAACAAGAACAATGCCCAAGTTTAGTGTTACTTCAAAGGATGCATACACACATTTAGTTCTTAAATCATTTAGCATTTTAGAACACCACACATTAGGATAGTTTTCTGCCACTCCAAAAATTTTATACCAGGATTCTTTATGTTATCTTTAATTAAAGCAATAAAAACTTAAAGAACCATGTAGCATTAGCATAGAACATCACTATAGAATATTGGTAAGAGAAAACAGAATAAAACAATTAGAAAACATAATTATTAAGAGCTGTCTACTGGTTTTTATTGTATGAAAAAAGGCACACTCGTAGCAGGGAAAAATGAAAAGCTTAAAATATACTATTATACAATTTTAACTACAGATGTACTACAGATAAATTATGAAAAGAACTAGTTAAAATAAAGACTGCTCAAACTGAAACCATATTAAGATAGTATTAGTAGATTACAGATCTCCAGTCCCTAATTTTAGGCTATGTCCACACTACTCTAGCGCACTATAAAAAGTCCAGAGAAGAGTGACTAGGCTGAATCCAGCGTTATGAGGACAGATGAAAAGAGCTGAACCTTTTTAGTTTAAGCAAAAGGAGATTAAGAGGAGACATGATTGAAGTATTTAAAACTATAAAGGAAATTACTACAGTGGATTAAGACAGTTCCTTTAAAATAAGTTCAGCAAATTGGAAACTTAATGGTAAATTTTGCAACAATACAGGGAACCATAGACACATGGAATAAGTTACCAAGAAGTGTAGTAGACAGAAGAACCTTAGGGACCTTCAAAATTAGACTTCCGTTATTTTGGAAGAATTAAGTGGATAAGACTAGTGAGTTATGCTGGGCTGAATGTCCTTTTCTCATCCATATTATTCTGGCTTTTCGGTCCACACTAGCATTTTCACATTATTTACAAAAGTAAATCTGTCTACACTAGCACATCTGAAAACAAATAAGATGGTAGACATTCTTCTAAAATGGACAAGCATACATTAGTGAAAAAACTCTTGACAAGATGGTAATGCTGTCGGCAACACAATTACTGTAATCTGAAAACTGTATCAACCAGTAAACCATTTGCCATTTCATATGTATGCAGCATTTAAACTGTAAAAAACACAATTTAGATGCATATAGGTAAGCAATGCAATGGGCACCATGGAAAACAATTCCCTTATGTCCACTATGTTGGAATATGGTTTTCTTCTGAGAAGGCTGACCAGTCAGGGAAAGGAATGTCATAACAAGCAGGTCTCAATCAGGAAAGAGCTACATAATAAGCAGGAACTAATTAGTGTGCAATTAAGAGTCTGCATATTCACCTGTCCACTCTGAAATGCTGAGCTAGTGCTTTTAAAGGTATAAAACGCAAAAAATGAGACTAATGTCTGTCTCTCTATTATAAAAAGAAACCCTGTCCTGGAGAGCAAAAGCAAGGCTACGATAAGGGATCTTCTCGGAAGACATTTAAAAGACCCGTGAGACAAAAGAGACTACACGAGCAGCAGAGGCACAAAGTAGGAAAAAGGACAGCGGCTGTAAAGGCTTTAAAAAGATCGAAGGGCAACGCGACAACATCCCCATGCCCCCACCGTCTGCATGAGCAAGCGAGCGAGCAGCATTATACGTCCTGCAAG
Source organism: Polypterus senegalus (assembly GCF_016835505.1). Lineage (NCBI taxonomy): Eukaryota > Metazoa > Chordata > Cladistia > Polypteriformes > Polypteridae > Polypterus > Polypterus senegalus. Next base: position 158,312,106 of record NC_053154.1, read on the forward strand.
AAAGAATTTAACCATGCCCGAGGCCGTAAATAAAGGGACAAGTATTATTTTAAGAACGTCACGTGAGACCAGCCAGTGAGCCATCATTTAAAACAAGTCCACACACATCTAACCCTAGCAGTTGTTAGATTGCATCTGTCAGACAAGCATCATGTGCTCCCAGCTCTTAAAACAACGACAAGAGACAAGCAAAACGTGCAGCTCACCAACAACAGGAAGACAGCAGATGATGCAACAGCATATCCTTTGCGTACGTTCAGCCGCCCCTCCCTTCACAACACGAGCAGCGTTATACGTCTGGCGAGGAAGAGATGTAACCACGCACAGGGCCAAAAATAAAGGGCAAGTATTGCTTTTACAAAAATTTTTTAAGGTAAAAGTGAAAATAATGCATATGTAACAATTCCCAAGAAAATAATCTCTTTAAATTGTATATTGCCTGCCTAAGGTAAAGTCATCCCTGATGGAGGATCACAGGAATCGTGGGAAAGAGGTGTCCTTTCATTGGATTAGCGCTATTTCAGCTGTGGAATGGCCAAATGGGAGAGGCAGCTTGATGAATGAGGTCTCCAGGACTTAAAACAAATCCAAATCATATTATGTGATATTATCTAATGTGAAATTCTAATCCGTAATTCTAGAATTTTTTATACTGTATTGATGATTTATTCTGTTCTATGTATTGTACTGTATTGTATTGACACCCAATGCACGCCCAAGTCTCTCTTTGAAATGCCTTTCTCGAAATTTCTTCGATTTTTTTCCCTACAAGGGTTTTTTTTTGGGAGTTTTTTCTGGTCTTCTTAGAGGGTCAAGGTTGGGGGGCTGTCAGGAGGCAGGGCCTGTTAAAGCCTATTGTGGCACTTCTTGTGTGATTTTGGGTTATACAAAAAATAAATTGTATTGTATTCAATATCCGGTAAACCAAACACGGAGGTGGGCGAGCGAAGCGAGCAGGGGGCGGAGCCCCCTAGTGTTTTAAAATTAAAAAATAGTAGTGTCTACGTAGCCTCAGTTAAGTTTAGTAGACTTGTATGAGAATTAGGATAAACCTCTGAATTGGTGTGATTGGTGTCTTAAGCATTCACATTCTGAGATTTTTCAGGTACGAAAGACTGAGGTTTTGGTGTAGCATTGTTATACTTAGTAATTATAGCAATGTCCAGTGGTGATGTGTTGTGTATTGATTAGCACAGATAAGTTAAGAATTTCATTTTGCTCTGTACAACTAACAAACATGACCTTATACACACATGAACAAATATCCTCATCAATCATTTTACTTTATTTGATGCAACCTGTGTTGTTTTTCCCAACTTTTGATCTAATTATTACCTGTTAATGTAATGATTTTAATGTTATGTACAGTGTTGTGAACAATTATTTTTCCCCCTTTATGTAATATTTTCTACAGTGACTGTTATTCAAACATCAGTATTACACAAAAGGGACAGGCAGCTAATTTTGGCACACTTCAGTTTCCATTTATGACTGCATTAACTCTGTAACATCTGTGAGCTTTAGATTATGAATGGAGTATTTCAGGTTCTCCCACAAAGTGTCTTTGGACTTTGATGAGACTAATTCACTTCATAAATTTTAATTTTCTTTTCTACCATTCTGATGTAGAGTTTCTTGTGTGTTTCATTGTCTTGCTGCATGTATCACGCAGACTTTATGTTGCTGCTGGCGCAAACGAATTTTAACTTAGGGATCAATAAAGTATTATCTCTTTCTATCTACAGACAATCACGTTGTCTTCTCCTAACTAATCTGTTTTACTGTCTGCAACTATAAATTGCTGTTCAGTGTCTCTTTCAGCAAGTTTCATCTTTTTCATCCAATGCATTTAGCAAAGACAGTGTCACTTCCACATCGTTTTGACACATTCATGCTATTCTTTTTCATTACAACAATTTCAGAAATAAGTAAGCAGCAATCTTATAAGCAGCACTACATTATCAGCTTTAAATAAATATTTGAAATATTTATATTTTTGGAATTATTTTGTGTTATGAAACATAGCTCTAATGCATGTGCCAAGGTACACTTTTATCAGCCATTCAAGTTTTCTCATTAAATTAATGGAACATACATTTGGTTTTCCTTCCATTAACTTCACCAACTTTGAAATGAATGTTGCAATGCATTATTTGCTTTCCTAAACCCTAACTAAACCAGGCAATATAACTTACTATCTAGCATTCAACTGCTTAACATGTTAGCCTAATATTAATTATTCATTTAAAGGGAGAGAGAGAAAGGTTTAGGATTTTGAGCCAGGAAACTTTCAGTACAGATAATGGATGTTGTGGTTTTAGAAACTTTTAAGGAATTGGCTGTGGTCGTGCATCTTTGACTTCAAGTTTGTAATTCACCCATTGTGTCACTCATTAACACTGTTGATATTAGAACACCAGTTTTTTGAATTTGAAGTAGTCAGATGTCATACAACTTGTCATCATTGCAAGTATTTGGTTCCATTACTGCAGAGCAGCTTTTTGTCACTGACTAAACCTTATTATTGAAATGTGTCTACAGAGATGCAGTGCAGGAGGAGGAGGAAAAATACTTCTCAGTTGCCATAAGAGACAGAATAAAAAAAAAAACACCAGTTATGAAGGAGTTGCCATACAGTTGCCTGTGAAGAAGCAGTTTGACCAGAGATGTGTGGCAGCAATGCAAAGACTAATTGAAAACAGTACTTATTTGAAATGGAAAGGATTATTAGTTGGGATTCTTCTTTATCACAACCTGTTAAGATCCTTGCCACTTGGTATGTTTCCTATCCAGCCCAGTCCAGCTGTTATTCACCCTCAACCAACCAGCTTTAACAATATATCTGATATCATACATGACAGACTTAATGTTGAACAACAGAAATCTGACATAAGTATAGCAGTTGTCGAGTAATGCCAGAACAAGCACACAAAAACGCATACTAACAGATGCCAACTCAGCTTTATTTGCTTAGATATAGCTTGGTTTCCAAACATTACCGGTGTATTATTTTAAGACTTTACAATTTACTTTACACTCCTCTGCAGAGCAAAAAAACAGCTGCCCATAAGAGAGGTTTTTCACGCTGTAAGACAGACTCACAGGGAGCTGCAACTACTTAAAATAAATGGGTTAATTTTATGGAATAATCAGAATCTGTGATATATGAATACAGATTCTAGTAGATCATATCTGAATTATAAGTCTCTGGAGCAAAGGGTTATGGAGAAGCAAGCTTTTTCACAATTAGGTAATAAAATATTAAATGTGGTATCCTTGATGGATCAGTGCCGAGTACGCTGCTGGTTTAAGTATACATATGTGATCTGTACAAAAATATAATCAAAAAGCTGGTTAAATGTGCAGATGGTGCCAAACTGTGTGGAAGGGCTAATAGTGTAGGATCAGCTAAAATGTTACAGAGGGACTTGGATAGCATATAGGCTGGGGCACATGTAATTTAATGTAAGCAAATGAAAAGTGTTACATGTAGGAAGTAACAATGTTAGATTTGACTTCACAATGGGAGGTCTGAAACTTGGAAGTACACCTAATAAGAAGGACCAAAGAGGCATAGTGAATTCATCACTGTGTGCATCCAGACAGGGCTTGGATGCAATGCAGAAAGCAAGTAGGGTGTAGGTTATATACTTGACTTCATACTGAAGATTATTGAAGTTGGATAACACTCTGTACATTCCCATGTACCTACTATAAAAATATTGAACTTTGTTGTTAGGAGAGGCTAAGGCTATATATAGACAGAATGTGTTTTTCTGAATACATTGGTTTACTTTCAAATACAGCACCACAGTATTACATAATGTCATGTAAGAAGTGATGCAGCACATTCCTGGATACTTTGGTCTAAGACGTAATTTACATAATTTTATTCCATTACAAATGCATATGTCATTCAGCCATTATTTTAAATACTGCCATTCAAAGAGTGCGCTATCCCAAGAAACATCAATGAATGAATATTAAAATACAGTACATTTCTGCTACATTCTCTCTGCTGATAACTAGATTTTTAGTTTGGTTTTAACAAAAGCATAAATGCCAGAAGGAGTGAAAGAGTCTTTAGGGTAAACAAACTGCAGCAATGTTCTTGCCCTTCATGGTTAATGTCACTTTAACATTTCTGAAGGCCCAAGGACACTACATGATTGGAGAAAACTGACATAGTTTACGTTTGGGTAAATGAACATTTAGTTGCCTAACAGAACACAGACAAAAGCTCACAGTGACTAATGTGCACAGAAAAACATGCACAGCAAGAAATACATGCAACTAGTATGGTAAAAAAAAAGTATAGCAATTTAATTTATTGAACACATACAGCACAAAACAAGAAAAAAACAAAAAAGGTTTATTTATTTTGATGAGCTTGTGGACAGTTTCCCTCCAGAGCTAAAGCCATCCAAATTAGGATACGTTCAGCATGATCATTGACGCATGATCATTGACTGCAACAGTTAATACTTTTTGCAAGAGACTAAATACAATGTGGTATCATGACGTACAATATGGCTGCCCTTTAATTTACATGTTTTGTTTTGTTTCCCCCATTTGTGTACACTAAGTACTTCTCCAAGTTGTTACAAGTTTTCTTTTTCTTATTTTGCTTGTGGTGCTATAAACTGCACAGTACAGTAACACTTATTTATATGGTTTTGTGTTTTCTTCCTACTTTATCATGCAGAGTGTTTCCTCTGCCCCCAGAATTAGTGAGCAGGCTGCCAGTAATCCCGATCACCCTTCCAGTAACCCATAATGGATGGAGTGGGGGTAAAAGCATTGTGACATTCTCTTTTGAACCATATTGAATTAATTTATCAAACAATTGTGATTTTTAATGGGGGTATATGCAACTAGTAGCCCATGGTGTTTGTTTATTTTCCTATTCACTGTGTAAAAATTTGGAAACAATCATGTAGTTAATCATGCACTGCGATTTACTTAATAGTGAAAGATCCAGCAATTTATGAAGGACAAGATTTTAGTTAATGCAGACCTTAAATGTGACATGGCTTCTGTGTAAAATATGTTGAGGTTTGCTTCAGGGCATAAATCTAACACTGCACAATAACACAACTCCCCTCTCCAAATACAAATGGATACCTGCAATTCTGACCATCTTTCCTACTTACAGTGGTGTGAAAAACTATTTGCCCCCTTCCTGATTTCTTATTCTTTTGCATGTTTGTCACACAAAATGTTTCTGATCATCAAACACATTTAACCATTAGTCAAATATAACACAAGTAAACACAAAATGCAGTTTTTAAATGATGGTTTTATTATTTAGGGAGAAAAAAAATCCAAACCTACATGGCCCTGTGTGAAAAAGCAATTGCCCCCTTGTTAAAAAATAACCTAACTGTGGTGTATCACACCTGAGTTCAATTTCCGTAGCCACCCCCAGGCCTGATTACTGCCACACCTGTTTCAATCAAGAAATCACTTCAATAGGAGCTGCCTGACACAGAGAAGTAGACCAAAAGCACCTCAAAAGCTAGACATCATGCCAAGATCCAAAGAAATTCAGGAACAAATGAGAACAGAAGTAATTGAGATCTATCAGTCTGGTAAAGGTTATAAAGCCATTTCTAAAGCTTTGGGACTCCAGCGAACCACAGTGAGAGCCATTATCCACAAATGGCAAAACATGGAACAGTGGTGAACCTTCCCAGGAGTGGCGGCCGACCAAAATTACCCCAAGAGCGCAGAGACGACTCATCCGAGAGGTCACAAAAGACCCCAGGACAACGTCTAAAGAACTACAGGCCTCACTTGCCTCAATTAAGGTCAGTGTTCACGACTCCACCATAAGAAAGAGACTGGGCAAAACGGCCTGCATGGCAGATTTCAAGACGCAAACCACTGTTAAGCAAAAGAACATTAGGGCTCGTCTCAATTTTGCTAAGAAACATCTCAATGATTGCCAAGACTTTTGGGAAAATACCTTGTGGACTGATGAGACAAAAGTTGAACTTTTTGGAAGGCAAATGTCCGTCACATCTGGCGTAAAAGGAACACAGCATTTCAGAAAAGAACATCATACCAACAGTAAAATATGGTGGTGGTAGTGTGATGGTCTGGGGTTGTTTTGCTGCTTCAGGACCTGGAAGGCTTGCTGTGATAGATGGAACCATGAATTCTACTGTCTACCAAAAAATCCTGAAGGTGAATGTCCGGCCATCTGTTCGTCAACTCAAGCTGAAGCGATCTTGGGTGCTGCAACAGGACAATGACCCAAAACACACCAGCAAATCCACCTCTGAATGGCTGAAGAAAAACAAAATGAAGACTTTGGAGTGGCCTAGTCAAAGTCCTGACCTGAATCCAATTGAGATGCTATGGCATGACCTTAAAAAGGCGGTTCATGCTAGAAAACCCTCAAATAAAGCTGAATTACAACAATTCTGCAAAGATGAGTGGGCCAAAATTCCTCCAGAGCGCTGTAAAAGACTCATTGCAAGTTATCGCAAACGCTTGATTGCAGTTATTTCTGCTAAGGGTGGCCCAACCAGTTATTAGGTTCAGGGGGCAATTACTTTTTCACACAGAGCCACGTAGGTTTGGATTTTTTTTTCTCCCTAAATAATAAAAACCATCATTTAAAAACTGCATTTTGGGTTTACTTGTGATATATTTGACTAATGGTTAAATGTGTTTGATGATCAGAAACATTTTGTGTGACAAACATGCAAAAGAATAAGAAATCAGGAAGGGGGCAAATAGTTTTTCACACCACTGTATATAAGTGTATGCACATCTTTGGGCATGAATACTGTGAATACGATTTAAATACAACTTTGCATGCATGCCTTTTATGGTAAAAAAGAGCTCCTCCATTATTTCACTATTTATTGCATCTATTATTTCCTTATTTAAATCTTTTCAGTCATTAAAATTAGAATTTATAAAAGGCTTAAATATATTTATTGAACTTAATTTATTTGTTTTCTGAATATGTAATGAAGAAATTACTACAATGGGGAGCCCATTAATTGTGCACATTTGTCTCTGTGTGGGTTAGTTATGCTATTATACCTTACAAGCTGGGCACTTCTTACACTGAAGTGCGGGTGTGGAGTATGTGTGGTGACAGAACTCGAAATGCTAAAAATAAGAGGATGTTGAAAAAAAAATACAATTTTAAAACATGTGCGTCTTCAAGGCTGGGTTTGAACTTCAAGAAAATCAAAAGCCTCAAGAAGATATATAGCAAAAGGTGCATCCCAGAAAGTAAAAGCCACAAATTTGACTGAGCATGTTGCAACAGTTTTCTCAAACAGTATACCAGCCAGATTCAGGAGATCACACTTATCTAATGTTTATACAGTAGATGGAAATACATTCATACAACCCAGGATACCCAAGTCAGAAACCATATTGGCAAGACAATTTTGATACCAGCCAGGATGCCTTGATAGATGAGCCCACTGAGGGGTAAATGCACTCATAGCATTCTAAACCTGTTGTTAGTCTAATCTCCCCAGTTCCAAATAAAGTAGAGGGAAAGACAACTGGATGCAGGACATTCAAGTCAGAACCACTATTGGGTGCACAGTGATTTGGCCTATCCATTACTTAGCCTGATGATGGTTTATAAATACAATATCGGTCTTCATTGGCATTTTTTTTTAAAAATGGTCTCAAGCATGTAACATTGTCTGCTTTTTTATTAGCCATTTGACTACACAGAACACCTGATAAAGCTGGGAGACGGGTTTAATTTCCCAAGCAAAATAAACAAGCATATGTATACTGCTACTAGACTATTTGTGAGATATGTACATATGCACTGAACCACCATTAAAACAACAGAAATAATATATGCAGTCATTATTATCAAAAGTCACAGAGGTGGACCACTTTTGTCTTTCTTAGTGAATGACAGGGAAGCAACTATAAAAATCACTCTGTGATCCTGTAAAATTCTGATGATTTGGCATGTCTACCAAGGTATACCAGAGTCACCTTAAACAGCAATATATTCAGTGACTTGGACACACTACGGTTATGTTTAATTTCTTCTATTTCCGGCGCCGCATCCGAGTGGCAGCCTTTCCAGCAGCTCCGTGTATGACTATCTTTTTACCTTTTTTTTTTTACCTTTTTTTCTATTTTTTCTCTATTCACTGATCACTTCTACCACTTTCTTTTATATTGTTTTTTGTATCAGTATACTGCTGCTGGATTATGTGAATTTCTCCTTGGGATTAATCAAGTATCTATCTATCTATAAGCCTGTCCTTTTGCTTAAAGCAGTCCTCCAATACTAACCCACGGTACTTTATTAACCTCTTCTTCTTGGTTAACTGTGTTGACTGCATTTCCATCTCCTTCATTTGCTCAGGTAGGTAGCAGTTTTTTATCTCTGTTTTACAATTTGATTGTTTATACCTAGACTATTCTCTTTTCTCTTCCAGTTTTACACTAACAAATATTTGAAACATCTACCAGTATAAAAAACATAGTAAAATGCAAATCATTACGTGATAGTTTAAAATACAGCAGACCCCCGCAAAGTTGCAGTTCAGAGATTGCGGCCTAAGTCATTTGCAGATTTTTTCTTAGAACCTAACCAATAATTGTTAGCAAAAACCAGAAATATCCTCTGCAATTTTTTATGGCTGTTTTTGTGGCAATACTGTACTGTAGAGAGAACAGGAAGCAACCGTAGAGGAAAACGCGGCTTGGGATGGTGAAAGTAGCCAATTTGGGAGTGATATTTATTTCTCCTTGCTGCTGATTGACTGCTGCCCTGTAATGCATCTCCAGCTGATTGTCCTTGTGTTTTCCATTTTGTTCTTCTTAAAGCCCCAATATGCCACAGAAATGCCCTGCACCTTCTAAGCCTTCTGGCAATGAGCCTAAGCACCAGAAGAAGTTTAAGACACTCCAGGAGAAGGTTGAACCACTGGATTTGCTCCGGGAACTAAAAAGTTATGTCACAGTAGCGCACCATTATGGCATCAACAAAAGCACCGTACACTACATAAAGAAGAATGAGGCAGCGATCAGGAGTACCGTATCAGCAAGTTTCTATGATAGTGCCAAAAAGGTAACGACCGTAAGAAATAAGAATATTGTCAGGATATAATCTATCTTGGCACTGTGGATCACTGACTGCAGGAAGCTGTAAATCCTCTGCATCGTACTGCACAGCTAATTCATCATCACCAATATCATTCATTATTGGTGAGTACCCGTATATTTTACTGTATTTTTTTATTATTAAATTATTACATATTTACCTTACTTATAACAAAGAAAATGACAGCACATACCAAAGAAAACACGCTTGCATGAATTACATATACTGTAGTGGTAACATCGGTATTTTACATTCTAGCACTGTGGGAGACATAGCAGTACAGTACTGTATAGTATATGGATTTACCTTTACATTCTTTTTTTAGGTAATGTATTAAGCTGAGGCTTAAATAAAAGCTGAGGCTTAAATAAAATTAAAGTGTTTTGGGGGCATATTTAGGGTTTAAAATATAAAAATAAGCATTTTTTTTTTAACCACATCCATAATTTGCGGTTTTTCACAATTTGTGGGTGCTCCAGGAACGTAACCCCCGCGAATTTCAGGGGTGTACAGAACTCCAAAATGTATGATAATCTTTTGGCAGGTAAATAACAACTGAAAGATTTTAAAGGTGAAACGTTGATACCCCTCATGACATGAATATATAAATATTTATATTAACACTTTGCATTTTTTAACTGACTTGTATTAGCTGAAAAAAGATCTTTTAAGAGAAGTAAAATGACCAAAGTCAACTGCTGGAATGAAAAGATGACAAAGGACTACTTAAAATATTTATGCTTGCACTACGTGTAAACTACAGATGTGAACTACCAAAAAACTACTTGGGAAAAGTAAATATCCACTTTCATTCTTACTATTTTGGTTGAGCGAATACATGAAGAGAAACCATAGCTAGTAATACTACAAAATATTAAATAACATGGTTTAACAGTAATGATTTTCAATTTGTAAAACAAAAAATCATAATGAATACAAAGTGACATGAGGAAAATGTGTTAATTATGTCAACCTGAGTAACAGGTTTCTCAAGTTGCATTGAAATAGTCAAACTAAGGCTATCTTCTGCACAAATCTGTGCAATAGAGACCTAGTCTACGGTTGTAGTTGTATAAAACCTTGGGCATATCTCATTTGCTTAGATCAGTAGCAAAGATGAAATGGGAGAAAAGATCCGTCTCTTTGCGCTTCTCTAGATCAATTCAGTTCTAGTCATTTCCTTTTACATTATTAGAGGGGGGAACAACACAAAAATATTACATGAATGATGCTTTTCCAGGATCCATTCGAGTCATCAGAAATGTCAAGCCGACTGCTTTATCATACATACAAAATTGGTAGGAAGGAAACGTGAAGTGTTTAGAGAGACTTTTCCTGAAAAACTTCTCCAAGGGTAGGTCTGCTTTCTCTATAATGCGGTGACAATTATTTTAGTTTAAAAAAAAAATAAATATATATATATATATAAATCAACACAATAAATCAGTCTTTGTAAATTCAAACCTAATTTTATCAATATCCAAACAACGTAGACAATGACACTGCGTTTTACAGCGCAATTCACAATGAAGATGATGCATAAAAATTACACCAATATGTGATGCAAACTGCTTTAATTTCCCTTCAAATGTTTCAGCTGCTAATAATAACAATAATTAACTTAAGCAAAAAAAACAAGACTTCATGTGGGATACAGAGATTAATGGGCGGATGGAAGACGCCTGCTTAATGTATACATATGAGACGTGTTGCTGCAACGGTCATAAAAGGACGAAGAGCTGTCACTTTTAAAATACTTTCCTAGCAGATCTGAAAGTGTACATTTGGCAAGAAAAAAAAATGCGTTTTCGATAACTAAAGAAAATCTTCAGACAATGACCTCCATAAGAATGCTGCAGTGAAAATTGGATAAGTATGGATGCAGGTTAAGGGACGGCCCGTCCGATTCGGTATTGCTAGGTTGCAGTTCGCAAAAAGAAGCGCAAACATAAACAATCGCGCTAGACAATATAAGAATCAAGTATGGCAAAGGTCGTAAGAGTAACTAACAAACCACTAGCGTGCACCTATAGTTTTTTGTGGGCTAACTGAAGCGGCCTGGACGTAACAAGGGCTAGCGAAGCATTCCTGCGTGAAGGTGTTTCAAGACCCGCCTCTCGTTCGAAGGGGGTTTAAAAGTGTACCAGTTACACCTATACGTATATCTAAAGGCGTTTGCTTAAATCACCTACGTGCCACCGTAATACATATGACCACTGTCCACGACCTTCCTCTCGTCCACTTACCCTTTATAGTAGGCTTTTACCCGGACCTGGTGGGGATTGTCTCCGGGATGGGACATAGAACTGTCCCGCTGCGTCGGCATCATAGGCACAAGAAGGCTGACACAACCCTAGGTGACGGTTGTCACTTTTTTCGCTTTTAAATCTGTAATTTCGATTCACCTAATTACGTAAATACCACTTTTAGCTAATGGTAGCAAAAGGACATTATCAAAAGTTACCCAATACCAGAGATAAACCTTCCCCACACTTTCAGTATCGGCCACCACAGAAACACACCCTTCCACAAAGGCCCGGCCGCCGGATGTACCAAATGGCACACCAGACGAGGGGGAGAACTAAAGTTATTTTCATTTTAGGTTTATTTAAAATTATATATACATTTCTAGTACACTTTCTACATTACAATTTCAGAAACATAAAAGTGCCTAATGTAAAACCATATTATTTATAAACGAAAGTTACTGTCATATTGTAGTATTAATGAAATGCTTCCCAAAGTTGTTTTGCCCGAGAGGTATGTGCCGGTACCAATACAATTCAGCGAAGGGGGACAATGTTTACACGAAAATCACCGGAACACAAATTACTGACCGAATGACTAATTTAGAGTAATACATCTCAATCTGTTCATACATATTGATATCTGCAAAAAGGGACAATTTTGGTATGATTTTAATTCCACTACTCCCGTAAAATAACATGACGAAGACCAACACATTCTTGAGTTACATCGTAAGCAAATGTGAAGGGGTGATGGGAAATGGAGTTTGGAATCACTGATAAACTACTTTTTTCTTAATGGATACAGGTTTACATTTTTCTTAAATTTAATGATACATATAATTATTTGGATTCTATGCAGGTCTTGGACCTGCGTCAGTCATTTCAGCTACATAAATGGCTTCATCTTTAGATAAAACGTAAACACTTTGAAGGTATGCGACAGGTTTTGATCAATTCAAATAGGGTAACTGTAAACGGATACATTATTATGTAAATTCATATTCAAGCATATTCAGTTCTTTATTGCTTTACACCAGTCAACATGATTTTGTATCTAATCTTTGTTTTTGACTCTAGACAATGTTGATAACTTAAGAGTACTAACTTAGAGACTAACTCAGAGGCTAATCAATAACAAACCGATATGCATCTGTGTGGATTTGCTCCTACTGTCCGAAGACATACAGGTTAGGTGAACTGACCCATGTGTGTGTTTGTGTTCGCCCTGCAGTGGACTGGTGCACTGTCCAGAATATGCAAAAGAAAATGGACAGGATATTATTCCAAAAATATTATGGATTAATATTTTTTTTCTCTATATACAAACGAATAGGAAATCAGTCAAGTATATAATTCTTTATTCAAAATAAAACATGTTAAAACAGATGTAACATTAAATAAACAAGTACATAAAATAACCTGTACAAAAATGACTTCTAAGGTTACTGCAGAAATCAATTAGGAAAAACATACATACTCTTGCAGCACATTCTAAAATATTTTTACTGAACATTTGTGAATGGAAACAGGTTTTATTAGTTTTTTTGTGCATTCATTGAAGTTCAGTTTAATAATAATAAAACACTCATGATGGTAAATTTATGAACCATTGCAGCTTTCGTAAGGTAACACATTTCAGTTGAACTGTGCCTATATTATGAATGCATTTAATAAATATATTTTCCTTTTGTCCTCTCCATACATCCATTTTTTTAACACACATGTCCAGATCAGAGTTGTGGAGAGCGGGGGTCTATTCCAGCTGAACTGGGCAATAGTAGTAACTAACTATGGATGGAAATCCAGCCCATTCTGGGGTTTATTCACACAGTGCCAACTAACAATATGTTTATCAAAAACTGTAAGTCTCTGGAACATAGCAGGAAAATATTTAAAACATTGCCAAACCAATATAAAATGAAATATGCACAATTTAAAATTGATAGTTTAAATATCAAGACATTAAATAAGCATGGATACTCATTTATAAACACAAACACATCCATTTATTACATTATGTGGCTCTTAAGAACTTTGGCTAGCATTTTTATTCTAGCTTCAAACACACACTAAAAACTGATTATGCTATAACCGTGACACCGTAAGTTCATCAAGAGGGTTATATGTAACCAATAAAAATAATTAAGTGGATATAAAACAAACATACAGAGACTATTTAGAAGGAAGTAAAATAGTACCAAGATATTTTGAACATCTGAATTTAAGAATTCACTGTCATAATTTGTGAAAGGAAAGAACAGAAACACAAACAACACATTAAAAAAAAATCTTCTTCCTTTGGTCATTTAGAATAATAACACTAGTGTTACGAGTCGTGGTTCACATACAAATTATGACTCTTTTGTTATATAAAATAATTTCAATATGGTAATACATCAATTTTTTATTGCTATCTATGCAAAGTTTGCAGTTTGTTCCAATGTTCACATAGGCTTCTCTAGGTACACCAGTTTCTTCCTGCATCCCAAAGATGTGCATGTTAAGTCAAAAAGTATCTCTGCATTAGCCATTACAAATCAATATGAGTTCTTTTCTGAAGATGTAAGGATAGGGTCAACCTTGCTGCAGCCCTGTAATGAGAGAAAATAAAAAAAAACACACTTGGAAAAATAATGATGTCAATAAATGCCTTTTCATAACCACCAGAAACATGCATATTCTTCATCAATTCAGAAAGAATATTAAATGTTCAGGCCTATAGTCACCTGCTTAAAAAGAAATGTAGGATTGCTTTCATAAAAATTCAGAACACAAATGATCTTATTGTTTGTTTTCTGGTGCATGTAAGAGTCTAAGGCAGCTCAGTCCATCAAGCTTGTTTTGTAGGCTAATAACTAAGCCATTCCAGTCCCTCCTCTAGATATACTTGCTATCAAGATTTCTGCTTCAACTTTAAGACTATATACAGTGAATACAAAAAGTCTCAGCTCAATCAGAGCCACTTTAATTGATGTCAGATGTTATATACTACAGTAACTGCTATTTGAGATGAGAATTATTGTGATTGCTTGATGAACACAGCCACATCCTTGATTATCAAAGGGTGCGACATTAATGCAACCAGATTTTTATATGATTTTTTTTGTCTATTTATTTTAAACCGTTTCCGATTTCTTTTCACCTTCTTTGTATAGATTGCAATTTTGCAATAAAGATGGAATAAGTTCTGACAGGATTTATCTTGGTTTAATTTTTTTATTACACAAAATTGTGATTTTGGCAGGTAGTGTGTAGACTTTTTATATCCACTATAATTTGTTCCAGATCTTCACACATCTTTGTGTGAAAAAGTGCTTTCTGGTTTGCATTTTGAATGCATTTCTTTTTAATAGTTATTGCTGTTATCAAGTGCACTATTTTCTGTTTAACTGAGAATTTTACTAGATCATCTCTGACATCTCTAAAAAATTAAGCCTTGGTTTACTTCCCTTCTTTGTTCTACTGTATATCAAAGACACATTGCCTGAAGGACAAGAATGTTGTGTTAATATACAGTATACTCTGAAATCCTTTACAGATTTGACTTCCCGTAAGGCAGTGGCACTCATCTTGCATTTACAATTAATGTTAGTTTTGCCTACATGTGATCACTCTGAAGAGAGTTTGTGCAATTCTGAAGATGGTCCAGATTAAAACTGATTGCAATAAAGTGCTACAGTGAATAAGATTCTAACTGGAAACCAGTGCCGTTAGGGCTACATGGACTTGGGAGAGAGATGCTGTCAAAAAAGGTGGAGCCATCCACAGAAGCCATGCAGAAGGTATGCGAGTATGTTATGTGAGTGAGTGGGAGCAAAACAGAATGAAAGATGATCAAGCATTTAAAGAGCAAAATTTACAAGACCCATCCATTCTGTTTAAATCCACTGGCCTAGGTACATAGTTGCTGGTGATCTCAGGAAAAACCCTTGTTTGGATCAGCTCACAAAACTGAGGAAAACAAGTGCAGATGGTATTGCTTCTGACACCAATTTTTCTGACTGAGCGGGCCAAGGCAGGGCTGATGGCATGAATGTGCCAACAGGGGAAGCATCAGAAAAAAACATCACTGAAGCCAGATGAACAGAGCCTTGGAAGATCAGACTGCCCACAACAGTGTTGGAGGGCAGCTGATGAAGGAGACAGCTTCCATTAAACCTTGTTCAAGGGAGCGACATTGCATTTTCGAATGCATTAGGCAAGAAGCACCAGTGAAGATAATATTTATGGCATTATTTGTCTGATATTTTGTCACACAGTATAACCACCAACAGATAGTATTAAATGACATCCCAAGATCAAATACTCAACAACAAAAGCAGAGATGTAAATGAATACTTATGAATTTCCAATTTCTGTTTAATGCACAAAATCATATTGTATACAAGTAATTGACATGATTCATGATAATGTTGATGATTACACCAAAACAATGTGACATACAAGTGACATACCTTTAAATTGTTTCACAAAAAAAAAAAAAAAAAAATCAACCTGTGGTGTTTTTAAGGGTCACTTGAAACAGTGTTTTCCTTCAAGCTCAGACTTAACATGTGCCTACAAGAGTAAATGTATGCCTAGAATACTGCAGGGTTAAAGGGCCTGTCAAAGTAAAGGAAAAAGGCTAGGTGAGCCAGGCACAAAGAAAATTTTACATACTCCAAAACAGAAATATTTTTTCTAGATAAGAAATTGCATTGAATATATCATGAAAAATTGGAAAAAATAAGTATAAGGACTAAGTTCAGTTTCCTATTAACATTTTACTAAGTTATTAAGGCATGTTTACTATTTAATTTTTTAAGGCGGGGGCAGTGTCCTATTGCCCTAAATACAGAGATGCCTCTGCTACGTACCAAAAATGATACAAACTGGAATGAACAGTAATGAATACTTGCTGTACCCAGAGAAGATCAAATTATGGCAATAAATTAGTTCATCCCAGACTATGGATTAAGCAAAGTAGTATATTGTGAATATGACGTAAAAAAGTCCATGATTGTACTGAAATCTGGAACTATTTCCGGGATAAGTAATGCTTTGTGGATGGCAATGTTGCAGTTGGCACCAAGTGCCACAACAGGACTTAAAGAAAAGAAACATAATAGAAGTGGCTATGTGCAACATCAAAAAGCTTAGTGTATCAATGAATTTCACAAGTCTTCTTCTTACATTAGCTGGGAGAATTTGCTTACTAAATACATATGTTTTAATAAAATAGGTAACAGAAGTTTCTTAAAAACTTTGTTTATGTGTAATTTGTGATTTCTCTGCATTCATCCCTGACTTGCATTAATTTTGTTAATGAAGATTCTGTTTTTGTTCACTATTTACCATCTGCATATTATTAAGGATGTGAAGGGATGCCATGTGGTCCCTATTATGTCAAACTATGATTATGAAGTTGACCTGCTTTCTTTCCAAGTAGTATAAACTGACCATTGTTAATATCTGCAAAGAAGGTTACAAACTGAGGGAGAGTACTGTAGAAAAAAATTAGTGATCTAATTTTAAGAATAAAAAAGTTTAAACCTTTAGCACTGCCCAATAATATATTCAAATGAAATATTCATACATACCTGAGCTAATTTCATACTATCCTGCTGTTTCTTTCTGACTTCCTGTATTGTTAAATTACCACCTGCAAAATATAAAGAAAATATGGTTCTACACATTAATGAATATAATGTCAAAGGACATTGTAAAGACCAATGTTGAGCATTAGGCTTTCATATTATCTCATAGGGACTAAAATTACAATGTCAAATCATGGAATAACTACAAATACACTCCTATTATCCGTTAGTACCAGTATTTCTGTATAAGCTTTCTGCTACAAAGACATTATTTATCTTTGGTTCACAGTTAAAGCCTTTATGTCTGCCATCTGTAAAATGTATTCTTGACTGTGTAAAATTTGGAACACTTTAATTTCAGATGCATCCAAAGTACAAAACAATGCATCCATCACAAATGATTTTCCCTTCAAGCTTCCAGGTTTCCTTTTCAAGGTTATGTTTTTGTCCAGTAATTTTTTATGCTTTGCATGGATTTAAACACCTAGCTCATAAAATGGAAGGGAGCGTTGTACAAAAGTTTTTACCTCCATCCAGTTTCATCTGTTACACATGCTGTTTAACCCCCAGCTACTGCCTTCAGTGTGATATTCCAGAAATTTATGTTCAAGGATTTAAGTTTATTTATTTTTTATTAACTGCTGTGATTGTTACATAAAATTCTTATTTGTATATAGTTCTAAGAGACACATTAAAATAAAAATGAAAATATGTAAAAAAAGGAAAACACTTAGTAAAAGAAAAAAGATAAACAAAGAGCCCTATATGCATTATACAGTGCAATGGCTGATCTGAAAATGGGGTGAAACATTTTTCCTGCTTTGAGGGTGTTTCTCATCACATCATGCTGACTTGCAGAATAAAATCATCTGGTTCACCTAATCCTTTAAATACAAGATAAAAATGATCCAGAGTCTTAATTTGTTTGGTTGGAAAGTTAATATAGTGAAACGTTTTTGGTAGCACTTTTTTAAAATTAAAAAGAGTGAAGTATCTATGTAGAATGAAGGCTGTCACTGACAGCATATACTGACAGTGGTATAAAGCATGGGTCTCCAACTCCAGTCCTGAAACGCTAATATAGCTGCAGGTTTTCATTCTAACCCTTTTCTTTATTAGTGAAAGGTTTTTGCTGCCAGCTAACTTTTTTGCCTCATTTTAATTGACTTTTTTTACTTGTTTTTAAAGATTCAGTCATCTGAATTACTTATTTTTTCCTTAAGCAGCCCCCAAACAGAAATGAGATGTGAATTGAGTCAACAGATGACCAGCTAAGCCTAGGCCTTAAACTTCAAACAGTTTCTTAATTTGAAGCCAATTTTTGCTGTTAATTAAACCTGTTATTTGATACTATGCCTTGCTGGTTCTGTCATTCCGCAACAGCAAATATTTCCAATATTGTTGATTTTCTTTTTTCTATGACTACTGTCAAAATGTTTTGGTGGCCATAGCAGATCAACATTACGGAGATTCATCTATCTTTATTTTCAGATACTGTAAAATTGACACAGGTTGATGATCATAAGTTGGCTCCTTTTACATCTCATTATTTTTTGGCCGATAATTCAGGAAAAAGGAAATAATTAAGGGGATGAGAATTAAATAGCAATTCAGTTAAAATTAAGGCAAAATAGATAATTAACAGCAAAAACTGGTCACTAATTAAGAAAAGGGTTAGAATGATAACCTGTAGCAATGGGAGAGCTCCAAGGACCTCATTCATAAAGCTTGTGTATGCATAAAAAGAGGTTCAAAATGTGCATACACAACTTCTTACGCAAACATTGGGTTTTATAAAAGAAAACTTGACGTGAAAGCTTTTATATATTTACGGCAACTCTGAACTCTGAATGTGTATGCAACACTTCAAAGACACTGGGAAACTATAACACCCTTGATCAAGGAGGGAAATGCAGCCAAACCAGCTAAATGATGACTCGCAAGCATAATAATTCATATCACTCATCTGTTATTATAATGTATGTTGATGTGACAATGGCTAGGACATCCTTGAGGCTGATCCTCCAATTAGCTGTGAGCCACCCAGGCTCATTGAGATTACACAGGTGGTGAACCAGCTGAGGGGAGGAAAGGCTGCAGGAATCTGTGGTATCCGGGGTGAACTTCTCCAGGCAGGTGGTAAGGCTGTCCTCCTTGCATTGCAAGCAATCTTTGCTTCCATTTGGGAGACTGGCATCATCCCAACTGACTGGAAAATGGGACTTGTCGTACCTATCTGGAAAGGGAAGGGTGATCGCCTGGGTTGCAGCAACTACAGGGGGATAACACTGCTCTCAGTGCCATGTAAGGTCCTTGCTAGTGTTGTCCTCAATAGGATCCATGATCACTTGCTCACCTACCAGCGACTGGAACAGTCTGGTTTTACGCCTAAGAAGTCTACCATCGACCGCATCCTGGCACTGAGGGTTCTCATGGAGCGCAAACACGAATATTGGCAGTGTTTCTTTGCAGCCTTTGTTGACCTTTCGTAAACCGTTTGACTCAGTTGATCGAGCTGCCCTATGGGACATCCTGAGGGTTCGCGGGATACCCCTCAAGGTTGCTGGATATCATGGCCGGCCTGTACACTGGTACTCTGAGTCTGTGCAGAGTGGAGGCAGAATCTCTGCGTTTTTCCCAGTTGACTCTGGGGTTCGTCAGGGGTGTGTTCTTGCTCCTACTCTGTTCATTGCTTGCATGAACTGGGTGTTGGGCAAGGTCGCGGGGTCCAGTGGCTGTGGGGCATCTGTTGTTGAAGAAAGATTCACGGATCTTGACTTTGCTGACGATGCTGTGATCTTCGCGGAGTCAATGGAGGCTCTGATCGGGGCACTCAAGAGTGGCCTTCAGCTCATCTGCATTGTTGGGTCTAGTGTCTCTCATCTTCTGCTTGACAATAGGTCAGGCGAGTTTGCTGGCCAATCAAGCACAGTGATACCATGGTCATTAAACCTGGTATTTGTACTTTTGGCAATGAGTGCAGGTGCCAGGTCCTGCTGGAAAAAGAAATTGGCATCTCCATAAAGCTTATCAGCAGAGGGAAGCATGAAGTGCTCTAAAATTTTCTGGTAGACGGCTGCGCTGACTTTGGACTTGATAAAACACAGTGGACCAAACCCAGCAGATGACATGGCTCCCCAAATCATCACTGACTGTGGAAACTTCACACTGGACCTTAGGCAACTTAAATTCTGTGCCTCTCCGCTCTTCCTCCAGATTATGGGTTCCTTGATTTCCAAACAAAATTCAAAATTTACTTTCATCTGAAAAGAGGACTTTGGAGCACTGAGCAACAGTCCAGTCCGTTTTCTCCTTAGCCCAGGTAAGATGCGTCTGACATCGTCTCTAGATCAGGAGTGGTTTGACACAAGGAATGCGACAGTTGTAGCCCATGTGAATCTCCCCCAAATTCTTGAATGACCTGTGCTTCACAATCCTCTCAAGGCTGCTGTTATCGCTGTTGCTTGTGCACCTTTCTGCCACATTTTTTCCTTCCACTCAACTTTCCATTAATATGCTTGGATACAGCACTCTGTGAACAGACAGCTTCTTTAGTAACGACCTTTTGTGGTTTAACCCCCTTGTGTGGCCTACTGAACCAGACTGAAAGACCACTTAAAGGCTCAGGACACCTTTGTTTTTTGGGTTAATTAGCTGAGTGCACTGTTAAGCCATGAGTCTACAATACTGAACTTTTTCACAATATTCTAATTTTCCGAGATACTGCATTTTGGGTTTTCATTAGCTATAAGCCATAATCAACAAAATGAAAACATATATTTCAAGCGTTTATTTCACTGTGTGTAATGAATGTATATAATGTACGAGATTCACTTTTTGAATTGAATTACTGAAATAAAATTAACTTTTCGATGATATTCTAATTTATTGAGATGCACCTGTATACACACACATACATAAATACATATACACTTTTAATGGTTTAAAATTTAAACATTTCCATATACCAGAGTTGAAGCAACAAGCAATTTCTGGAAATATTCCTTATTCTGAGAACTCACCAACTCTGCTTGGCGTAATGGAGACATAATGTGTAGATTCACTTCTGGGGTTAGCCTGAGCTTTAGTTTCCAATGTGGTATCTCCAAGAAAGAAAAAAAAAGATTAAAAAAAATAATAACAAGAACGTTAAGTTACAATAGTAACTACTACTGAAGAATTCCCAAATCATGAGTTTGATTCCTATACACTCTTAGTACTGTACTCATTCTCTACATGTTTGTGAGCTCCCTACACACCTGTACATTGGATGTTTTACTACTTTGTTCTTCACATTTTCATCATAATATGCTCTTTTTCAAATTTAGCTACTATACTTAACTACTACTTACTTTAGCAAATTTCTTCAACTACTAGTCCAACATTGATTTAAAAAGATTTTGACAAAATCATTTTAGATTCTAAAGTTAGACTTGTCCATTTCAAATCAAAGACACATAGTTCTTATAAAGGATTTAAACGATATTGTAAAATTGCTTCAGTATGTTGTCTAGATATGGCGATGTTAATTTCTGTTACAAGTAAACTATCTGGACATTATAAAATACAGTAAACAGAGTCTCAATCGAATTAAGATGTTCTTATTTGGTACACTATAGTAATCCCTAAAGGGAAACGAGAAAAAGTGCCCTTATATACAATACTGGTCAAACCTTTTAGAACATCTCAATTTTTCTTCAAATTTAATTATTTGAAATGCAATGAATGACATAAAATGGTAAAAAGGTAAGCAGCAAACTGCCAGAGGTTTAAAATCAAAATTTAGGTTAACAAAACTTGGAAAAAAAGTAAATATCAGAATATTACAAATGGGCCTTCTTCAGGGATAACTAATAGGTTATAAATTACAGATGTTCTGCAGCATTACAGTTACATACAGTAAATTAAGCCTTGCAAGTTGAAACAAACAATTTACACAGGTGTCCCAACTTCTGTTGATTACATAAAAACCCTCGGTCTGTCTTAAAGCAGAGTTGGAACAGACCGTTACTACATCATCTGAAGTACTACTTGGACAACATTACACTGTAGAATGTTGTAAATTCCAATGATAATGGCAGTTAACAAATGAACTGAGACAGAGCATTGTTACCCTTAGAAGTGTAGGCCTTTCATTTAGAGAAAGTGCAATTAAAAATTAAAGTATCAGCAAGTATGGTGTCCTACACAATCCCAAAGCAACTGGAAACTAGAAAAAACAGTTAGGTAGAGACCTGGCAGGCCCAAAATCTCAACTCAAATCAGAAGACAGGTTTCTGAGTGTCACCAGCTTGTGTGACAGGCGCCTCATAGCACAACAGCTTCAAGTACAGCTTAATAGTGGTCGAAAAAAGCAAATCTCACTTTCTACTGCACAAAAGAGACTTTGTGCTGCAGGTTTGACAGGGTGAGTTGGCAGTAAAAAAGACATTCCTTACAGGACAACATAGGGCCTTATAAGACTGCGGTCTGGAAGAATGTCTTATGGACCAATTAATTAAAATTTATTTAAAGTTGGTGTAAGGATGGTTCCTCAGTGTGTGATACCAGTTATCAAACATGAAGGAAGCATGATGATCTGAGATTTTTTTGCTGGAGGCAGAGTTGGTGACTTACATAGAGTGACTGGTATTCTAACTAAAAAGGATTACCCTGTACCACAGTTTAGCTGTTATATTAGCAAAAGGTGGCTATTTTGATGAATAAAAAATCTGAATAAAATTTTGTACACTTAATGATTCCTTGACTAATTTTTTATTTGCCATTGTTTATTTGTTCAATGCCTTGATTTCATGAAACATTAAGACATTAAACTGTGTATATTTCTATAAAAATAGAAATAGTTCTAAAACTTTTTATAGAAAGTGTACATGGTTTATCATAAACTGTATAATTAAAATGTGTATTATTTTATAAGGAAATAAAAACTTTTAAGAGCAGTGTAATATCTTCTTGTTTACCTTTAAAACAGTAATATAATTTGTGAGTGACATCTCCATTGTATTTGTGAGGAGTACGAATTTATTATACAGTGTGTAGAAAATCAATGTAAGAATCATTTTTGTATACAGAGAGGTAGGTAAGAAGCATGCGCTGATACAGTGCATTGCCGCACACACCACAGGACAAACCAACTCATAGTCTCAGAGTCTCAGATTAGTGTAGCCATGCAATGGGTGACACCTTACCACCACACTAGTTCAGATGGAATGGAACCAGTGTGAGGTTTTTTTTTATGGTGGCCAGAGTGCCAAGTCTGCCACCAACCCCCAGGTTTTTCCCTGCAGTTTGGAGGGCCTACATGTCATACCCAGGATGGAGCAATTGCGGTGTAAGGGCCTTAATCAAGGGCCCAATGAAGTAGAGCCACTTTTGGCGTTTACGGGATTCGAACCAGCAACCTTTCAAATTGCACTAGCCTCAGAGCCACCACTCTTTGTATATAGATATCTGTTATATCAAAAGTGTGGATGTCAGAAATCAATGCTAAGTCTCTTATTTTCACCTTAAATAAATTATTTAGATAATCATTTATCAAAGCAATTAATCTGTGTATAATGTTAAAATTGACAAATTAGTAAATTACTAGGTAAAAGCAGTAAAATAAACATGGAATATTAAGTTTAATGTAGATAAATGTCTAACATGGATGCAGGAAATCAAACATGATCAATACTGTAAATACTCAACTCTAGAAAGATGAAGCTGAACATTTTCACTTTGCTTTTAAAGTCATAATGGACTCACATACAGTCAGTTTAGATTTGTCAAGCAGAAAAAACATTAACACCAAAAATAGAGCAAGCCAACTCTGAACAGGCAATCCTTGAGCTGGGACTGAACCGGAGACGCTGAAGCTGTGAGGCAGCAGTGTTAACAGCTACATCAGTACTTTCTTCTGTACCAGATTACAGTGGACTATAGTTTATTACAGCATAAGCAAGAACAACATATGAATCATGGAACACTAGCCCATCACAGGACACACTAACACTGACACCAACACAACCCCAATTTATGTTTGCCAGCGAAGCTAACCTTTGGTGTATGGGAAGAAACTGCAATACTCGGAGGAAAAAAAAAACCCATATGGATTGAGTAGAACATAACTACAGAGATTACTGTTTCATCCTGATTTTATGGGCAGCAGTACATCTTTTATGCTGCCAAATGACACATTGTAGTGATACCAGACCCACTGCAGAGTAAAAAAAATGTCACAGTGAACAAATCATTCATTTTGCATAATTTTGTATTGACATAACAAGAATATTCTTACTTTTTTTAATTGGGTTTCTTTTTAGATGATTTGACTGATTTGTAACTGTAAATGTATCCTTCCTGTAAACATAAAAAGTTACCATAAGTAAATAGCAAATATAATTTAGGTGAAAATTTAAACACTATTATTCATATGTGCCACATTAACAATTTCAAATTTTGTAAAGTACATTTTACAAACATCATTGCAGAATTCTCATATTTAGTGTTTGCTACTAAAATACAGATTTTGTGGCCTACAGGTAACCCTGCAGAGTTTATTACATCTTATTTTTTATCTGTAAATGACAAAAGCTTAAGACTAATCAGTGGTGCCTGTCCACCAGGTTTTCAACATGATACAGAGTAGGAGTGGCTTATAATAGTTTGCGCAAGCATAATCCAAGGTTGAAAGAGTCACTCCAAAAATGGGGACCTGGCTAGTGTAAAAGTCAACACCGTGAATCAAAACTTGATTGGTGGAAAAAAAGCACATAATGAGTCACATCTGGGATAAGTGGAGTTTTAGGCTTACAAAAATAGGTGCTACCCTTGTGAAACTAGATGTCTGTGAAAGTTTACTCAGGTACAGCTCAAAGTAAAATAACATTAGGGTTTTTTTTTTTTTTTACGATTTAAACAAAAAGATCTTAAAAGGAACTTAGGAACTCCATTTTTCCAGTATTTAATAAAATAGACATTTTTAATATTAAACTTGTGGTGTGGAAATAAACTGAGTAGAAAGTACATATATAATGGTTAATGGTGGTCTTTTGCTTTCCTGCAAACCACCCAAATCCTAACTTCAAAAAATGCTGTCTTACATAGCTAGATTCACTTTAAACTCCAAAAAGCCAATAGGCATCCCATCAATCCTTCAGCTTGTGCTGTAGGGTGCCTTTCATCGTATTTGTCTTCACAATGTATACTAAAGAAAGTCAAAAAAAAAAAAAAGTGTACTAGTATTGGCAAATATATTGTATACAAAAAAACATCCATTGACAGGATATCACTTAAAATTTTTTTGAATGCCTTAGCCATAAGTGCTGCCCTGTAGTGCTTACTGTTGGGTTGTTGCTCTTATTTCTTGGTTACACATAGGATCTACATGTAAGAAAGATTTTGACTGTACTCTGAGAACATGACAATATTACTTACTACAAGCAGTCAGTGCACGAACTATTTCTTCAAAATAATTTCAGTGTTGTCACAACTGTACAAATGGAATCTTGCTAAAAAGTAAATTTGTTATAGCCTGTTTGTTTAGACAGAGAGCTATAGATACACATAAAAATAGCCCATTACTGCACCTGATGTGATAACACAATTCAGCCTAGCATAGCTGAAGTTTTCAGGTAATCATGTACCATTTTAAGCTCTTCCTGATAAGCACTAATTATATCATTGATTTCACTTCCTCAGTGAATATTTATAGTTACTTGATGCCTGACACAAAGGTTAATAGTGAATGAATGTTAATATTACAGTAGACTGTTTTTCTGGTTTAGTCCTTGAGGAGCCCCATTGGTGCAGGTTTTTGTTCCAACCATTTTCACAATCAGTGCCTCATTTGTATTTTTATTATTTAGTTTTTTTAATTCCTAGAAAATTCATAAACATCTGTATTCTTTGTTGTAACTGTAAAATGTTTCTTTTGTCTTTTTCTTTTTAATTCATCCTGCAGCGTTTGCTCACTTACAGTAACTTTATCCAAATGTTAATGATTAGCAATAGGCAGTTCAGACAACACAGAAAGCAGAAGGGGAAAATAGTTACTTCACTGCCATTTTAACTTATGGGCTCATTAAGAAACGTTTCTTACAAATAAGCAAAAAAATAAACATGGCACTTGAGTAATTGCTACTCTTTGGTATTTAATCCTGTAAGACAACAATTTACAATTTATAAATCAAACTGTATAGAAAAGGAGGAGTTAAAAAGATTTTAGCAAATGAAACTTAAGCATTTCAAGTTTTAGCAAAAATACAAATATCTCAGAATAATATTCGCAAAATAAGAGAATAAAAAGGTCATCTCTCTAAAGAATGAGATCAATAAGAATGATGCACTGGTTGTGAAATTTGTTGGAATAAAAAAAAATACAAGGGTCCCCCAGATGTGAGGAGTGAACTGAACCAGTGTTAACAGTAAGACTGGTTCGAGACTATATTTTCAAGTTAAGTATATAGTCAGGGAGAGCCGATATATAGCAGGACACATACCCACATTTACTCATTGTATTTTTCAATTCAGCACTCGTTTGTAAGACTTACATGGCAACCAACAAAATGCCCAAATGCAGGTCATGCTTTACATAACTCACAATAAAACAACACCCTCTATCTAAATGCGAGTAGTTACGAGAAACACTGGCTCACTGCTGTGCAGTTCAGTCGAGGTGGTACAGCTGTCCTTGATATTCAATTCATGCTACCTGCGATTGTCTTTCGCTTCCGACATCCGTGCCATCTCTTCAAGACGGGCATGTCGCCGGTCAGTTCGGTCCTGTTTTTGGTCGTGGTTCTGCTTCCGATACTCCTCAGCAGTCCCCGCGGCCTTATCACTGCCTCGACGCTGCATATTCTTTGTACCGAGCTGTCTTTTAACTTGAGTTGAACTCCGCTGATAAACTGCACGCGACATTTGATACTACCACTAAATGGCTTCTAAAACCCTGAAAACTTTGGACTAGGTTTGTATTTACTGAACTTGACTGGAACGTTCTGAGAGACCAAAGGCATTCGAGGATTTTCACTCAGAAACTAAAGTGAAATATAACATTAATATTCCCAAATATTCTCAAGTTTAAATAAAATCTGTATATTACTTATATGTATATATTTGGTAATATATACAACGCAATCAAGCCAGAACCCGACAAGGAAGCTGCTTGAATTGCGTTACGTATTATGCAGCTGACTTCCGCGGATGTTGACCTGCTTGTTTCCACGGCAACCAATTGTTTATTCACCATTAAGCAGTCATTTTATATAGCTTTAATACACATACATGCAAAACAAGCTTATTAATGAATATTACTGTTTATCTCAATACGTTGAATCCGGATTATTTATATATATATATTATTTAATTCTTGTTGAATGATTTTGAGAACTGATATTCGATTAATACATCTTTAAATTAATATATTTGGTGAGATTTGATAAAACACGATCTACAATACTGTATATACATCATTTTGTTCAACATGCTTCTCAACAATCTTATAGATTTTCATAATCCATTGTGAGAGCTGAAACGTCAACGCGAGAAATTCATGTGTCGTATTCAACAGAGTCCAGATGGCGGCGAAATAGTCTGAAGCCTCGGACAGATTCAAAATCCCGAGACATTCCGTGGCCCTGACACCCACGTCAGCTGTACTTCTTTTGACTCCGCCCACTTTCCAGGAACCACTCCCCTTGTTTCGCTGGGTGTACTGACGCCTACATTCCACGCCCCTCATGTCGGTTTCAATTCCATTTAATTCCTGCACTCAAACCATTGGACTCAATTGTTTTGAGGCTTCTGTATTAAGCATTTATTAAACTTCTACACTATCGAGGTCTTTCAGTTCTGCATTCGGATCAAAACCACAAAATGGATTCGTCTTTTGTTATTGGTTATATATATATATATATATATATATATATATATATATATATATATATATATATATACATACAGTATATGAAAAAACATATATTATTACTACATCCATCCATTATCCAACCCGCTATATCGTAACTACAGGGTCATGGGGGTCTGCTGGGCGCAAGGCAGGAAACAAACACCAGGCAGGGTGCCAGTACACCACAGGGCATGCACATGCACACACCAGCAACAATTTAGAATCACCAATCCACCTAACCTGCATGTCTTTGGACTTTGGGAGGAAACTGGAGCAACCCCATGCAGACACAGGGAGAACATGCAAACTCCACACAGGGAGGACCCAGGAAGCAAACTGGGGTCTCCTAACTGCGATGCAGCAGCGCTACCCACTGCGCCACCATACTGCCTATTATTACATTGTATATATTATATATATATAAATCATATATAAATGAAAGCATACATGTTTTCAGAAGTCAAAAGACTTTTCTGTGTGAAGAAATAAAATTACTCAGTTTTCAAGGTAAACACCTCACATTAAAAGTGTCTGGTGAATCCAATTAGTAAATTATTTAATTGTACAGTTATACTTCTTTTTCTTCTACTTTTGGCTGCTCCTGTTAGGTGTTGCCACAGCGGATCATCTTCTTCCATATCTTTCTGTCCTCTGTATCTTATTCTGTTATACCCATCACCTGCATGTCCTCTCTAACCATATCCATAAACCTTCTCTTAGGCTTTCCTTTTTTTCTCTTGCCTGACAGCTCTATCCTTAGCATCCTTCTCCCAATATACTCAGCATCTCTCCTCTGCACTTGTCCAAACCAGCACAATCTCGCCTCTCTGACTTTGTCTCTCAACCATCCAACTTAAGCTGATCTTCTAATGTACTAATTTCTAATCCTATCCATCCTTGTCACACCCAATGCAAATCTTAGCATCTTTAACTCTGCTAAACTCCAGCTCTGTCTCCTGCTTTCTGGTCAGTGTCACAGTCTCCAACCCATATAACATAGCTGGTCTCACTACCGTCCTGTAGACCTTCCCTTTCACTCTTGCTGATATGCGTCTGTCACAAATCTCTCCTGACACTCTTCTCCACCCATTCTACCCTGCCTGCACTCTCTTTTTCACCTCTCTTCCACAATCCCCATTACTCTGTACTGTTGATCCCAAGTATTTAAACTCATCCACCTTCGCTAACTCTACTCCTTGCATCCTCACCATTCCACTGACCTCCCTCTCATTTACACACATGTATTCTATCTTGTTTCTACTGACCTTCATTCCTCTCCTCTCCAGGGCATATCTCCACCTCTCCAGGGTCTCCTCAACCTGCTCCCTACTATTGCTACAGATCACAATGTCATCAGCAAACATCATAGTCCATGTGGACTCCTGTCTAATCTCGTCTGTCAACCTGTCCATCACCATTGCAAATAAGAAAGGGCTCAGAGCCGATCCCTGATGTAATTCCACCTCCACCTTGAATGCATCCGTCACTCCTACCGTAGACCTCACTATGGTCACACTTCTCTTGTATATATCCTGTACAAATCTTACATACTTCTCTACCACTCCCAACTTCCTCATACAAAACCACAAATCCTCTTGAGCCACCCTATCATATGCTTTCAACAGGTCCACAAAGACACAATGGAGCTCCTTCTGGCCTTCTCTATACTTCTCCAACAACACCCTCAGAGCAAAGATTGAATCTGTGGTGCTCTTTCTTGGCATGAAACCATACTGCTGCTCACTAATTATCACCTCACTTCTTAACCTAGCTTCCACTATTCTTTCCCATAACCTCATGCTGTGGTTCATAAATTTTATCCCCCTGTAGTTACTATAGTCCCCCTTATTCTTAAATATTGGCACCAGTAAACTTCTTCTCCACTCCTCAGGCATCCTCTTACTTTTCAAGATTCCATTAAACAATCTGGTTAGAAACTTCACTGCCATCTCTCCTAAACACCTCCATGCTTCCACAGGTATGTCATCTGGACCAACGGCTTTTCCAATCTACATCCTCTTCATAGCTGTCCTTACTTCCTCCTTGCTAATCCGTTGCACTTCCTGATTCACTATCTTCACATCATCCAACCTCTTCTCTCTCTCGTTCTCTTCATTCATCTGCCTCTCAAAGTACTCTTTCCATCTGTTCAACACACCCTCCTCGCTTGTGAGTACGTTTCCATCTTCATCCTTTATTACCCTAACCTACTGCACATCTTTCCCTCTTTTTAGCCAATTTGTATAGGTCCTTTTCTCCTTCTTAGTGTCCAACTCCACATACAACTCATCATAAGCCTTTTCTTTAGCCTTCACCACCTCTCTCTTCACCTTGTGCCTTACTTCCTTGTACTCTTGTCTACTTTCTGCATCTCTCTGACTATCCCACTTCTTCTTTGCCATTTTCTTCCTCTGTATACTTTCCTGTACTTCCCCATTCCACCACCAGGTTTCCTTTCCCTCCTTCTTCTGTCGAGATGTCACGCCAGTCTCTCTTCTTGCTGTCTTCATCTGCTGTAGTTTCCCAACTGTCTGGTAATTCTTCACTACCACCCAGTGCCTGTCTCACCTTCTCCCTAAACTCAACCTTGCAGTCTTCCTTTTTCATGAAGATGTTAGTTTTGGTAAATTTAAATCCTTTGAGTATCTTGCCGTTGTTATTCATGGAGATTCTCAAGTTCTAGTATTATCCGTGTATAGACCTCCTAAATTTAACGCGTCTTTCTTTGAGGAATTCTCAGATTTAATGTCAATTTTAATTACGAACTATGACACACTCTTAATAGTCGGCGACTTTAATTTTCATATCGACAATCAGTGTGACCTAAAAGTAAAAGAATTCATGAACCTCCTGGACTCTTTTGATTTGAGACAGCTCGTTAATCAGCCTACACATAAAGCAGGTCATACGTTAGACTTAGTGATTACTAAAGGACTAAAAGTTGATATAAAGCAGGTCATTGATATCGGTCTATCAGACCATTTCTTCTACTATTTAATATAGAAATAATGATAGAAAACATCATGAGAAGCATATTGTTAAAAAACGCTTCTTTGACTCATCAGCAGCTTTAAAACTTACAAACATTCTAAGCAATCAGTCCATTTATAGTGCCAACTATAATAGCGAGGATAATGTAAATAGTAAAGTGGAAAACTTTAATTCTAAAGAGCTGCTGTTTACATAGTTGCACCTGAAAATACAGTTAAAAATCTTCTAGCATTGTTATTCCATGGAAGACCCAAAGAGTGTCTGATTTAAAAGAACATGTCGTAGAGCTGAGCGTAAATGGAGGAAAACTAAACTAACTATCCATTATGAGATATTAAAGGTTAAAATAACAGAATACAATAACACAGTCCGTCTTGAGAGGCGCTGCTATTTCTCTAAGATTATAAATAACAATGCTAGTAATCCCAGAGTCTTATTTTCTACAATTGATCGTCTTAAACCCAGGTAACACAAAGGAATGCCCCCAGAATACTTCCAGTGAAACCTGTGAGAACATTGCTGTATTTTTCAATCAAAAAATTAATGATATTAGAAATAACATAGTATATCTCCCCAACACTGCAGAACCTCCTAAGCCCCAGTACTCCTTATAAACAAATTAAATCTTTCACCAGGATAGATTTCCCTGAATTATATAGTATAATCTCTCAACTGAAACCCTCCACCTGTGTCCTTGACCCAATACCAACAAGGTTTTTCAAGGAAGTATCAGGAGTGCTAATTGATAATATTCTTGACATAGTAAATTCATCATTAAATACGGGGTCTTCCCAGACTGTCTTAAGACTGCTGTAGTTAAACCCCTGCTCAAGAAAAATAATCTTGACCCTCTGCTTTGAAAATTTTAGACCCATCTCTAACCTGCCCTTCTTAAGTAAAATTCTAGAGAAGGCAGTCATTATGCAGTTAAATGACCACCTCAATAAACATGCTATTCTTGATAAATTTCAGTCAGGT
Organism: Polypterus senegalus; assembly: GCF_016835505.1. Lineage (NCBI taxonomy): Eukaryota > Metazoa > Chordata > Cladistia > Polypteriformes > Polypteridae > Polypterus > Polypterus senegalus. Next base: position 158,343,900 of record NC_053154.1, read on the forward strand.
TTCAGAACAAATCACAGCACAGAAACTGCACTCGTTAAAGTAGTAAATGACTTGCGGTAAATGCAGACAGAGGCCATTTATCTGTTCTCATCCTCTTAGATCTGAGTGCATTTGACACCATTGATCACAATATTCTTAGAAATCGCCTTAGTCAATGGGTGGGCCTCTCTGGCAGTGTCTTAAATTGGTTTGAATCCTACCTGGCAGGGAGAAAATTCTTTGTGAGTTGTGGTAATTACAACTCAAAGACACATGATATCCTATATGGTGTTCCACAAGGCTCTATCCTGGGTCCGCTGCTCTTCTCAATCTATATGCTTCCGTTAGGTCAGATTATCTCAGGTTACAACGTGAGCTACCACAGCTATGCTGATGACACACAGCTGTACTTATCAATAGCACCTGATGACACCACACAATGTCTTACTGGTATTTCTGAATGGATGAATAGTAATTTTCTCAAACTAAATAAAGAGAAAACTGAAATTTTAGTGATTGGCAATAATGGATTCAATGAGGTTATCAGAAATAAACTTGATGCATTAGGATTAAAAGTTAAGACGGAAGTAAAAAACTTAGGGGTAACTGTTGACTGTAATCTGAATTTTAAATCGCATATTCATCAGACCACTAGGACAGCATTTTTCACTTAAGAAACATAGCAAAAGTTAGACCTCTTATATCATTGAAAGATGCTGAGAAATTAATTCACGCTTTTGTTTTCAGTCGACTAGATTACTGTAACGCACTCCTCTCAGGACTACCCAAAAAAGACATAAATCATTTGCAACTAGTGCAGAATGCAGCTGCTAGAATCCTAACTAGGAAAAGAAAATCCGAACACATTTCTCCAGTTTTGATGTCACTACACTGGTTACCTGTGTCATTCAGGATTGACTTTAAAATTCTGCTTATGGTTTATAAAGCCTTAAATAATCTCGCTCCATCTTATATATCGGAATGTCTGACACCTATATTCCAAATCGTAACCTTAGATCCTCAAATGAGTGTCTCCTTAGAATTCCAAAAGCTAAACTTAAAAGAAGTGGTGAGGCGGCCTTCTGCTGTTATGCACCTAAAATCTGGAATAGCCTGCCAATAGGAATTCGCCAGGCTAATACAGTAGAGCACTTTAAAACACTGCTGAAAACACATTACTTTAACATGGCCTTCTATAACTTCACTTTAACTTAATCCGGATACTCTGCATGTTCAATTCATCATAATAACTATTCATAGTGGCTCTCAAAACCATACTAACCCCTACTCTCTCTTCTGTTTCTTTTCCAGTTTCTTCGTGGTGGCCTGCGCCACCGCCTACTCAAAGCATCATGATGCTCCAACAATGATGGACTGAAAGCCAGAAGTCTACGTGACCATCATCATCAAATCCTTCCATGAGAACCCTAAATACAAAGAGGACTGTTTCATTTATGTTAGTTAGAATGCCCAGAAGGGACTGGGCGGTCTCATGGTCTGGAATCCCTGCAGATTTTATATTTTTTCTCCAGCCGTCTGGAGTTTTTTTGTTTTTTCTGTCCACCCTGGCCAACGGACCTTACTTATTCTATGTTAATTAATGTTGACTTATTTTATTTTTTACTGTGTCTTTTATTTTTCTATTCTTCATTTTGTAAAGCACTTTGAGCTACATTTTTTGTATGAAAATGTGCTATATAAATAGATGTTGTTGTTCATCTTCCACCATTTGATCCTTGACTTTTCCCTCACTCTCTTCCTCTTCTTGATCTCCAACGTCATCATACTGACCACCATCCTATGCTGCTTAACTACACTTTCCTCTGCCACCACTTTGCAGTCTTCAATCTCCTTCAGATCAACTCTTCTGCATAGGATGTAATCTACCTGTGTGTATCTTCCTCCACTCTTGCAAGTAACCCTATGTTCCTCCCTCTTCTTAAAATAAGTATTCACCACAGCCATGGCCATCCTTTTGGCAAAATCCACTATCCTCTGATCTTCTTCATTCCTCTCCTTGACACCATACCTACCCATCACCTCCTCGTCTCCTCTGTTCCCTTCACCAACATGCCCATTGAAATCTGCTCCAATCACCACTTTTTGTCCCTTGGGTACACTGTTCATCATTTCATCCAACTCACTCCAAAAATCTACTTTCTCATCCATTGCACACCAAACTTGAGGGGCATATGCACTAATAACATTCATCATTACTCCTCCAATTTCCAGCTTCATAATCATCACTCTGTCTGACACTCTTTTCATCTCCAAAACACTCTTAACATACTGTTCCTTTACAATAACCCCTACTCCATTTCTCCTTCTATCCACACCATGATAGAACAATTTGAATCCACCTCTGATCCACCTGGCCTTACTCCCCTTCCATTCAGTCTCTTGCATGCACAATATATCATCCTTCCTTCTCTCCATCATATCTACTAACTCTCTCCCCTTACCAGTCATACTGCCAACATTCAAAGTTCCTACCCTCAGTTCCACTCTCTTTACCTTCCTCCTCCCTTCCTCCTGCCTCTGTACATGTCTCCCCCCTCTCTCCTTCTTCTTCTTTGGCCAACAGTATCCCAATTTCCGCCAGCACCCTGTTGGCTAACAGTACTGGTGACAGTCGTTGTTAACCCTGGGCTTGACCAATCCAGTATGGAAATTTGTATTGTTGTCCACATATTGATTTGGCAAAATTTTACACCAGATGCCCTTCCTGAAGTAACCCTCCCCATTTATCTGGGATTGAGACTGGCACAAAGAAACACACTAGTTTGTGCATCCCCTGTGGCTGTTATACAACAGGTAAAAATAAACGTATTTCTGACATGAATACAAAGAGTTTCCGGGCCTCATAGTGTCTGAAATGCTTGGGTCTGCCAGAGGCCTAAAACTGTCTTGACTGAAGTTAGATAACTTTCATCTTATTAGCAACAAGCCACGCCCCGAAAACGACTCTTTAAGTAGTGGTACTGATCGCTGAAGTACGGAAGAATTCTGACTTTAATTACAAAATAGACCTTTTTTTTCTTTACTGTGTTCCTAATTTTTTTTTCTGTGGTCCTAATAAAGAAGATGATCATCTTGCCGGAGAGACAAGAGAAGGGTGAACTTCTCCAGACTGGTGGTAAGGCTGTCCTCCTGGCATTACAAGTAATCTTTGCTTCCATTTGGGAGACTGGCATCATCCCAACTGACTGGAAAACGGGACTTGGATTGCAGCAAATACAGAGGGATAACACTGCTCTCGGTGCTGGGTAATCTCCTTGCTAGAGTCGTCCTCAATAGGATCTGTGATCACTTGCTCACCTATCAGCAACCGGAACAGTTTGTTTTTACACCTAAGAAGTCTACCATCAACCGCATCCTGACACTGAGGGTTCTCATGGAGCTCAAACACGAATATCCGCAGAGTTTCTTTGCAGCCTTTGTCGATTTTCACAAAGTGCTCAACTCAGTTGATCGAGCTGCCCTTTGGGACATCCTGAGGATTCTCCGGATCCCCTCGAGGTTGCTGGATATCATGGCCAGCCTGTACACTGGTACTGTGAGTGCTGTGCAGAGTGGAGGCAGGACCTCTGCATTTCCCCAGTTGATTCTGGGGTTCATCAGGGGTGTGTTCTTGCTCCTACTCTGTTCAGTGCTTGTATGGACTGGGTGTTGGGCAAGGTCGTGGGGTCCAGCGGCTGTGGGGCATCTCTTAGTGAAGAAAGATTCACGGATCTTGACTTTGCTGATGATGCTGTAATCTTCACAGAGTCAATGGTGGCTCTGATCGGGGAATTCGCTAGGCTGTGTGAACGATAGGGGGCGCCCTCGCTCCCTTGAACCCCTGTCCACGACTCCAGACACCAGGTAAAAGTCCTCAAGTTGACTTTATTTTCTTGCCACAGTGTACAAAGCACACTCTCCTCCACAATACTCATTAACAACAATAATAATAACCAATAAACCAATCCTCCAGCTCCCAGACGCGTTGCCACCCTTCCACCCAGCTCAGCTCGATGTCTGGGAGTTCCCACAGTCCTTTTATACCTCCTGACCCGGAAGTGTTTCTGCCCAATAGTCCACAAGTCCTTTTCCCTTCCGGGTCAGGGTAAATAGTCCCTTTCTTCAACCCGGAAGTCCGTCGCTCTTCCTGTGACGAACCTCCGGGTCACAGGGCACGAAGAAGCCCTCGGTCCTCCCTGCAGCTCCCTCCTGTGGCCCCCACGGCATCCAGCAGGGCTTTGCATAAAAACTCCAATGTCCATGATGCCCTGCTGGTCTTCTGGGGACCTCCTCGCTGCAAGGAGGGCTCCACCTGGCGGCTTGGGGGTATTGGCCGGGATAAATGGCCGGCCATCCATTACAGCTGATATGGTGGAGCACTTTAAAAAACTGCTAAAAACACATTATTTTAACATGGCTTTCTCATAACTTCATTTTAATTTAATCCTGATGCTCTGAATATTCAATTAATTTTCATTACTGTTCATGGTGGCTCCAAAATCCGTACTAACCCCTACTCTCTCTTTTATTGTTTTTCCGGTTTTCTGTGGTGGCGATCTGTGTCACCACCACTTAATCAAAGCACCATGATGTCCCTACATTGACGGATTAAAGGTCAGAAGTCCACGTGATCATCATCATGAAGTCCTTCCATGAGAACCCTGAATACAATGAGGACTGATCATTTATGTTAGGTAGCCTAGAGTGGGTTGGGCGGTCTCATGGCCTGGAACCCCTGCAGATTTTATTTTTTCTCCAGCCGTTCTCCCTGGCCATCGGACCTTACTTTTATTCTATGTTAATTAGTGTTCTCTAATTTTAATTCTTACTTTGTCTTTTTCTCTTTCTTCATCATGTAAAGCACTTTGAGCTACATTATTTAGCTATACAGTATAAAAATTATAAAAATGTGCTATATAAATAAATGTTGTTGTTGTTGTTGAGCGAGGAGTCTGAGTGTCTGGGCTTGCAAGTGTCCTGGATTAAAACCAAGATCCATGTCTTTAATGACGTCTTGGGCACAGCCATCAGCAGTGTGTCTTTTTGAGGAGAGAGTGTTGACCTTGTTGAGAGGTTTACTTACCTTGTCAGTGACATTCATGTCTCTGGTGACTCTTCCTATGAAGTCAATAGATGGATTGGGAGAGCATGGGGGGGGGTCATGAGGTCGCTGGAAAGGGGTGTGTGGCGCTCCCGATATCTATGCAAAAGGACGTTTATAGTGCTGGTGCTATATGGTTGCCAGACATGGACGCTATCTATTGACCTGAGATGAAGACTGGACTCCTTTGGTACTGTGTCTCTCCGGAAAATCCTTTAGTACTGTTGGTTTGACTTTGTGTTGATTGAGTGCTTGCCCATGGAGTCCCGAATGAGACACATTACCTGCATTGTGAGGGAGCGTCAGTTACGGCACTACGGCCATGTGGCGTGTTTCCCCGAGGGTGATCCGGCTCGCAAAATCCTTATTGTTGGGGACCCGAGTGGCTGGACCAGGCCAAGGGGTCGCCCACGTAACACCTGGCTGCGGCAGATAGAGGGTCATTTCTGGAGGGTGGGACTGGACCGCGTGTCTGCCTGGGGGGTTGCCAACCAGTATCCCGAGTTGTTTCGCTGTGTAGTGGGTGTGGCAACACGTTGTACCAGTGCATGCTCCCCAACTTGAATTGGCTTGACTTGTGGTTCTAATACTCTTCTGAAGTAACCGAAAGGATAGAATGGATTAATGCTCAAGCCTGGAGGAAACATTGAGGGTGTTGGACTATAAATGTACAAACACAATTAAAAAGTAATCCCTCATAAAAATAATGTGTAGTGTTATCTAAAGGTAATTGTCAGCCCCACGATTAAAAAATACTTGCTGATGCATATTCGAGTTTATGTTACGATAAAACAAATAACAGAAAACGATTGTAACTGATAAGTAAACAGCACAACAACTAAAAATAAATGTAGATTTTACTTAGCATCTGTTTATAAACATGTCACATAAAGAAGACAAAACATTTTAATCCATTAATGGTCACAGAAAAAATTCAGGCTTCACATGTTTTAGAGCCCTGTCCACATTCCTCATTATTTTGTGACAGAAGAGAGTCTGTTATAGAATGATTACGTGCTGCAGTAGTGCCAGAAAAATCATAATTTAATAGTGTTTTTCTTTGTTAGGTGAACATATATACATGGAAGGAAAACCAATAACTACTTACAATTGGCATTCTTTTGTCTTACATTGATATAAAACTGAAATATAAAGTAAAATTGACACAGTATACTCTGTGGTGTATTGGGGTCTCACCTACAATATGCTCCTGCTTTACATGAAGGACAGGTTCCTGTTTTATACAAACCCTATAATGAAATAGGTATATTGAAAAAAAAAAGCCTAATTAAATTGATTTGTATTCATAGCTGAATAAAAGTGTGTATATATTGTTAAAAATGTTTATTTTTAGTACTTGCATTATTTTTTCTTATGTGAATAATATTTTTCACATCAAATGTATGTTGGATATGTCAGATATATGCCAAAACAGTATTTTAATTCTTTTTCACAATTATTTTGCAAACTGGGGGTCTATTAAAATATATGTAGCCAGGCTCTGAAAATCTACATCTGTCCCTGGTGTAGAGGAAAAAAAGAACATCAACCATCCGGAGGAGGATGTGGCAATGAAGTGAAGCCCCTGGGATAAACCTGAGGAACAAGCCATGGGACTCTTGCAATCCCAGCAATTATTAATCAAATATTTGTTGTTCCACTGAGACACTTATGAGATTGTGGTGACATTCATTGTAAAAATTAGTGACCACTGGTTGTGTACCTGAGGTTTTACGGCTACATGGTTTCCTTAAGTAGCCAGGTTTTGAGTGGTTCAGATATTTAGAAACAAAATGTTTGTAGTCTCTTCTACTGGGCTCTTTGCTATAAGGATATTTTAAACATGTGACAATGTAATAATAGTAATAATAATAATAATAATAATAATAATAATAATAATAATAATAATAATAATAATAATAATAATAATAATATACATTTTATTTATATAGCACCTTTATAGCATGTTGTAAGGAATAAAAGCCCTAAACATAACCCCATGGCACATATTTCAACAGGTAAAATGGAGGGACCCATGTAGAGTGTGGAATTTGATTTAACAATGTACTTTGTATGCAGTAAATGACTGACAAATATTTAGTGGTAGTGGTTTACTTTGCAACATAAAACAGGGCCTGTACAGTGGAAGCTTTGGTAGATGGCTTTCTTTTAAGCTTTTTAAGCCTATGAAAACCAAACAACAGTACAGTGAACAGATCAGAAACTCTGAACCCCAGGCATTCACAGATGTATGCCATCTGATGAAATTGTAGGAGCTCAGTCCATGCTTTTATATCCACTTAGGGACAGGTAACTTTTATCACAACCATTACCCAGTTGGTGACCTTGGTGTTTCAGCATTAATATCATTTGATAATACACATTTCTCTCACCCTTTAGACCTAATGGCCTTGTAAATCAAAATTACACAATGATTGAAAGACCAAAATGGAAAGTGTTAAAGAACATATTATTAGAGTGTTTAGTCTTGATTCTACATTAGTTGGGAGAATTAATATTGTTAAAAATGAATATCATTCCAGTTTTTATCAGGGCATCCTTATATAAGTTGACAAATCCTTCTTTAAAAAATTACACACATTTTACATTATAATTTCATTCAATTGGAACATGACAAGGCCACAGATAAAAAATGTGACTGTGGAAGGAATCAGAAAGAACTGAAACCCTGTTGAGTTGGTTAGTTATGAAATTAAAATGCTTCTGTAACTCTTCTCTTTATACTTTACTCTTCACCCTAGTCATCATTAATTATCATCAACTAAGCAGAAATGCAATAGTTCAAATCACATTTAGAATTTGGTACCAATGCAGGAAAAGTTGAAAGGCTGAGTTGTTATTGTTAATTTGTCCCTTTCAAGACAATCATGTCCATAAACCACCCAATGCATACTGATATTGAGATTTCTAGATCTTCTTTGTTTGAGAACATTCTGTATTTGAATCCTATAAAAAACAGTAGTAGAAATGTAGCCTTTCGTTAACACATTTATTTTACTATAATTACATACAAGGTAGAGACTTTTCTAAAAAAATTTTAGCTTGATCTTTCTTATCTTCCTTCAAATTTTGCTGTGGAGATTGTATTGTTTTTTTATAATGAATATATAGGCATCACCTGCAAACTATAATATTTTAAAGCACCCCTAGAAGCAGTGTTGGGAACAGAACTTTACAATTAGAATTTCATCCATCCATCCATTATTCAACCTGCTATATCCTAACACAGGGTCATGGGGGTCTGCTGGAGCCAATCCCAGCCAACACATGGAGTAATGCAGGAACAAACCCCAAGCAGGGCGCCAGCCCACCACAGGGCACACACACACCAAGCACACACTAGGGACAATTTAGGATCACCAATGCACCTAACCTGCATGTCTTTGGACTGTGGGAGGAAGCCAGATCACTCGGAGGAAACCCACACAGACATGGGGAAAACATGCAAACTCCATGTAGGGAGGACCCGGGAAGCGAACCCAGGTCTCCTTACTACAAGGAAGCAGTGCTACCCACTGTGCCACCATGCCACCCCAGTATAAGGATTTCAACTTGAAATTTTGGAAGTATGATATAAGTAAAATTTGGTGAAGTAATGCTGGACAAAAGAAGAATATATGCATGCTGCATTCAGAATACAGAAGATGAGGTGGAAAGGTAAAGGTGCAAAAATGCTTTATGGGAATGATAGAAGGTATAAGTTTTTCTAGTAGGGGATGATCAGTTGCAATGAATATACTTGTGAAAAAAATGTGGACAGATAAGTAGTGGCGGTGAAGAGGCTGAGTGAGCGTTTCGGAGTAATGAGCAGTGACTTGAATGGGCATGTTGGAACCAGTGTCATAACATTAATTGGATATAGGAAAATGATTAGTCAGAGGCATGAGGAAAAATATGAGGAAGTATACACAGATGCTAAAGGTCTAGAAGTTGAAGGAAGTGTGAGAAGAAATTTACCTGAAACATTGGTAGAAAATGCAAATGTTTAAGAATAACCTGATTTGAATGGCAGGTGAAACACATTGAAGAATGTCTGGTTGATATCAATACAAGAAGTCTGCAGTTGGATAAAGTCACCAGTGTGAGATAAGGAAACATGGTGCTGAAATGCTGAGGGAGAGATGGCAATTAATGAAAACAAGAGAAGCTATAAGAATATAAGTGGCAGAAAACAACGGGAAAAGTTGACAGTGAATTACAGTATAGGATAAGGCAGTTTTAAGCGCACATGAAGCTAAGAGAAGGGAGTTTGAAAGTGAGGTGCAGAATAAAGTAAAAATTAAAATGTGTTCAGGATCTTAAAGCAGATGGCAAAAAGGTAGGATTTAGTAATTCTGAATTGTTTGAAATACCTGTATGCTGAAGAGAACATCATGATCAATAGTATTAGAATTAAGGATACCTGGAAGTAGCATATGGAGAAGTTGCTGAATGAAGAGGACACATAACGATGTTCATCAAGAGAAACATGATGGCCTGAGCTGAAAGCTTTCAAAATAGGTGGTTACAAAAGCTTTGCAGAAAATGGAGATAGGTAAAATAGGTGGCCCAAATGTGGCGTGTGTGATAAAACTGTCAGGAGAAACTACATCTTAGGGTTGATTTTTTGGAAGGGGGGGGCACAAAAAATGTAAAGGTGTGAAGGAAGTCTGTAAATAAGTGTGACTTTTGTTTGTAGAAAGTATGTGAATACTGAAAGTAAGTGTAAATTTAAATATAAGCAGTTGAGTTTTTTAGAGAAAGGAAGAAAATTCTACTACTGAGGTGACATATTTAAGCCGGAGCAGGTACAGTTATAATAGCATGGGTAACAGGTGCATGGAGGAAATTCTGGATGCTGTCCCCCATTCTGATTTCTAAAGTCTATAGCATCGAAGGGTAAATTTATTAGATGTGTTTGAGTATTATGCTCTTAAGGGAGTGAGCCATGAGTGATAAAAGCAGATAATGAATCAAAGCTTAAAAAACACAGTTAAAAATGATCAGGTGGATGGACATACTTTGATTATCCATTTTACCTGGTTCCCCTAGTGTTTACTACTTTTGGGTGTGCATGGTCATGTGGATTGGCATCTTGGATTGAGGCTGCTGCATGGTGGTGCAAGGGTGGTGGGGGTGTCACAAGAGCCAACATTGGCACATGAGGAGGAGCAAGATTAGAAGGACATTGTGAACATGCACAATGGTACTGTAGTCAATTTATAGAGAGGTGCGCTCATGTGGTGGGATCCTGGGGCCTCATGTATAACGCCGTGCATAGAATTCACACTATAATATGGCGTATGGACAAAAGCGGAAATGTTTGTACGCACAAAAAATTCCAGATGCATAAATCTGTGCATACGCCAACTTTCACATTCTTCTGTTACATAATTCTTGGTCAGCGTGAAAAGTAACGCACATGCACACGCCTGCTGTCCCGCCCCCACTCGTCCCAGAATTATGCCTCTTTGAATATGCAAATCAATATAAATAGCCTTTAAGCTCAGTTTTCTGTGAAAAGACAATGGCAAAAGCATGGGGGAAAAATAGAAGAATTTCAGCGAATACCAAGTGGAGGCAAGGAAAAACGTACTATTTGTTGGTTTAAACAGTGGTATAAACAACAAAAGGAAGTTGATTGAGTGACATAGAGTGTTGGAGAAACTCAAGTTCACAAAATCACACAGTGCCCGAAATAAAAAAGTTGTCACATATTAAAGTCGCAGTGAAAAGGCGAATCGTAGCCCACCATCTGAGTGTCATATAAAAGCTTATTAAGATACAGAGAAAAAAAAATAGGTACACAGTGGGAAAAAAGCACAAAATGTCAACTTTAATCTCAAAATTGCCACTTTAATCACGTAGTTTATTTTGTTATTAAGTAGAACATCATAAACTTCATCTTAGAATCTTTTAATTTACTAATTTCTCAAATCCCATCATAACTAAAGTAGCACGTTAAATGTTTTGTTTTGTAGTTGATCTTCTATGTGCTCTATGTGTGTGAATCACTACCTGCTTCTGGGCTTTTTCTTCCTCCGACAAGACACAGAATCCATTACATTCGTAATATTACAGCTCTCCAAATAAATAAAATATTGAGATGTATATGTGATATCATTTTCATGATGAAAGGAGTTAAACATGGGAATACAGTGGCGCAGTGATTGTTCATGTCTCACACAAGAAATTGCTGTCCTTCCTTTTCTTTCTACAAATACCCAATGGCCGCACATTCAGCTCTGTAATAGATGTTAAGCTATCTGTAAGCTTAGAACGCTGATTCTTCAAAACTTTTAAGGACCATTGAAATATCTTCATAGTACGTGTTTAATTATTCTATCCATCTATCCATCCAGTGTTGCGCCAGCACCAGCAAGAATACAGCGCGAGGCAGGAACAATCCATGAACGGAGTGCCAGATCCTTGCTAGTGCAGCGACACCATGTCTTGGCATGTTTAATTAACAATATAGATTATTTAAATGAAGTTAAAGTTTTATTTGTATAATATAATAAACATTTCAGTGCTTTTCATCTTAAAAATAATATCGTCATTGTATGTAAATACGCGCTTTATAAAGCAGCTCAGGTTGTGCAATATTATAACTGTAGTGCAAGTTTACAGTGTGGTGATTGTACTTATAAGTACAAACAGTTCTACAAGGAGCACTTGATGGACTGATTGAGTGTGTTTATAGTTCTTGGGATGAAACTGTTTTCTGAACCTCTAGGTCGGTATAGGAAAGGCTCTAAAGCGGTTGCCATGTGAGAGTAGTTCAATAGACAGCATGTCTGAGGCAGCATGTGCTTGACGCTGTATACCGACAATTCTCTTCCCGATCAGCTGATGTAGATCTGTGATTCCGCACTCAGATACAGTGAGTGGTGCAGTGAGAGTAATATGGAAAAAGATGATCCGCTGTGGCAAACTCTAACGGGAGCAGTTGAAAGAAGAAAAAGAAGGTGCAGTGAGAGTAACAACGCTAAAGCAGCTATGGTATTTGGAATACTTTGGCTATTCCCTGGACCATTATATTGTTACAGGTTAATTACAATCAGATGCCTTAAACTAATAAACAATATGCAGCTAGTTTCAGTGTATATGATAAAGCTGCGTCAGGGATGTGAATCTAAAAAAGAAAGGGTAACCACACAGGAACAGTAGCACTGCTTTCACGCTGGGTGCCGGCATTTTGCAAAACCGAGTGGAGAACTTGCGTACCCCAAAGTTGGAGCTACCATGAAAATGTGTGTGGCTTTAAGCCAAGTTTAGGTTTTATACATAGCAATTTGAGCATGGAAACGTTCATATGCAACATTTTTGTGCTCACACACCATTTATATATGAGGCCCCTGGTGTCACGTGATGTGATCAGCAGTATAAAGGTGATTTGGACCAAGGAAGAACAACCAGATGTGAGAGAGATTTAGTTTAGTGAGAGGCTGATAAACCTCTATGAAAGTGAAGGAAAGTCAGTTTCTTTACTAGATGACTGGAAATGGGAAAGAACTATTAAAATGGATGAAAAAACATTTGCACAGAATATGGATGGAAGTGCTTCTAAAGAATACTCTCTTTTTTAAAATTGATTTTCTTGCACACCTGGGGAAATTAGCCCCTAAAAAGACATTAATGAACTTTATATTTGTTTTATTTATGTATTATTAATGCATCAAAGTTTCTGCATGATTACACTGTACTTGTAGATTAGTATTTTTAAAATGCTTTTTCTAAGATCCTCAAAATAAAACTATGTGAAGTTAGCCCTCTTGTGTCAGCAGCCTACTGATTTACTGGTCCTTACTCTCAATACAAGGTCAGGTTTTTTTTTTTTTGAGAAAGCCAGACATCACATTCGATAGCAGAGCTGGGGTGCAGTTTTAGAGTATAACATAGGTGGCTTTATAAAGAGAAGTAAAGATTGTTCCATCCAAGAGGACTGAAGGATTCACAAACATCAGGAAGAGCAGATGGTTGTAGCTGCAGAGAAAGCAACTGCAGGTTAGAATGTGGTGGTTTTGGAGCAATTAATGGAACAATTCACCTAATCCATTTATTAACAGGGGAGGCTAGACTGGCATTTTCTATTATGATTTGCTGAAGCAGGCTATATTAGAAAAAAATAAAATAAGTCTAAGGATAGAAAAACACAAAAAAATCTGTCAGCTTATTTGATAGACCAGTGTAATAAGTGGCTGAAACCCCAGAATAATTGTAAATGAAAATAATTGATGTAATTGTATTGAAGCAGTTGTTTCAGGTCTTTGATTTTGTGATTCAGATTTGAATAAAGGAGCATTGTCACAAAACATCAAGTAAGGAGTAATTAGCACATATTAGCACAACAGATCTGGCAACTAGAAAATAGAAGAGCTGGAAGAGTGAGATGTGTTTGTGCAAGCTTAGGTATGTCTGGGTTTGTTAGTGGCCATGGTCCTGCTCTTGTAGTAAAGGCCTCTGCAAATGAACCATCTGGTATGGGATATTATAGTTATGGAGAGAATGGACATATTAGGAGGGAAGGTCCTAATAAGAGAAAATAAAACAGTAATTTATGTAATGTGCCAGCTCATTGCCTGTAGAGGATAAAGAAAAGGTGGTGATTGTGTAGAGGGAAACAAAATATAAAGCTTTGATACAAGTAGCATATACTCCTTGATGAGCAGGGATTTCCAAGCAGATGATTCAAACAGGAAAGCGGTTCTGAGGTATGTGTAAGGAGAAGAGGTCACTGAGTTGATCAGGAGACCTGGGAGGAGAAATATGTCTTATACATGGATTTATTAGAGAATATGCCATTTCCTAGGGCTGTATGTGCCAGGCAACAATCTTTTGCAAAATGAGATGTTGGATGTCCCTTGGGAACAGGCATGTGATGGTGAAGGTTGGTTTTTGGCTCCCACTTCTGCTTTGGGGGCCTCTTGAACTAGACACCGTCAATAACTTAGCTGGATGAGCTTGGCAGGTGAGGACAAAACATACAAAGTAATGGGAAGGAATAAAGATGCTCAGTGCTTTTTTAAAAAAAAAAGTGCTCAATAAGTGCAGTGCTCCAAAAATCTTCATCAAATAAATAATTCATAAAAACAGTATCAGTCCGTGAGTTTAAAATCCTGATTAAATTGAGTTAAAAGTAAACAGCCATTGGGTCCTTCAAGTCTTGCCCAACGAGATCAGCACCATCTCCCCACCTCACCCATTGCTCGCTCAGCTGGCAGAGATACTAGCATCCATAGTCCTCACTTTCTGACCCCCATCTTAGCCGCTTCAAGTGGTGTCAGCCAGGCTGCTTGGGGTCAGTTGTCTGCCCATCTTCCTTCACGCTCTTGCAGTCGACCCTCGGATCCCTAGGGAGGACACCACCTCAATTGCACCCACTCCTCGAAAATTAATCAGTGGGAATGATCTGACCTATGAGCGCCGATCCTTTGCTCCTTCATGGGCCAACGACCATGCTGCCTCTCATCCTAACTGGCTGGCTAACTCATTCTGCCACTCTCCCCAGTGTTGTTTGTCATGTCTCTGTCTCATTTTTTCCTCTTTCTTATCTGCCATTCTTCTTTATTTTCTTCTCTAGCACTTGGGCTTCCTTTAATAAACCAGAGAACTGGCACAGCTGTGGCAATCAGCAGCTCCCGGCACCAATTAGGGTCATGGGTGAACCTGCACCAGTGCACTAAGTACAGGGCCATCCACTCCCACATTGTGGTTGGGAACCACTCTCGCCATGCTACCACGCCCCCACCCAGAGAAGCGGATGTGGTAATTATTAAATAAGCCAACCAGCTGCTGACCTCAATTTACCACAAGGCCAATGAAAAAGAAAACAAGTAAACAAAAGGGACTGGACTTGCTTCCTTTCAAAGAAGAGGACAGAGGTGGCATGGTCCATAAAATCTATACTAAGAGGAAGCAGGAGAAAGTCTTGGGAAAACACTAACAAGAGAGGATAAGGATACCTGTCACTGGTCTTCTAGGGCAAAGCCTTGATTTACCTGATGTTATAGGCACCTCAACATTATGACACAAGCTTAATCCTGTTTTGATCAACCTTGTTATTAATAAAGCATTCTTTATCATCAAGATGAGTGTGGTGAATGTATAGTATTACTGATGGGTTTGATAGAACAAGCATTAGGATAAAGGCACATCATACCTTGGGCTGGCCATTTAGGAACAGTAAAACCAGCAAACTGTATTACAAAATATGTTTTGGTGAGGATGGTCCACAGATATGGCTAGAATTTGTAAAACCTGTGTAGAGTGTCTGAAGGTAAGTCCAATCAAAAGTGCTGATCAAGCACCATTGATACTCTTACCAGTAATTGAGGAACCATTCTCAAGGCTTGTGATGATTATGCTGGGTTCATTAGCAAGGAGTACATGAGGGTATAAATATATTTTAGTAGTGTGTGACTATTCTGCAAGATACCTGGATGACTGTCTCCTTAGAAAGATTCATGCTACCTAAGCAGTACAAATTCTCATTCAATTATTTTCACAAATATAGGATTTCCCTGTGTGATGGAGTGACAGGAAGTCAAATGCTGATTTAAGAGAAAGACATAGTGTGGAGGCAATGAGTGTTGTGCTCTGGAGAAACAGACTTGATGGTTTAGACATGTGGAGTGAAAGATACAGGATAATTGGGTGAAGAAGTAGATGAACTAAGCCCAAGAGGAGGGCCAAAGAAAATGTGATTGGAGCTGGTGTTAGATAATGTGAAAAGAATGAGTCTCACCTCAAAGCATATCCACAACCTTGGAGAGTGAAGGAAAAATATGCGAGAGGGAAAAAAGTTAAACTGGGTAAAACCAGATAATGGTGATGACGATGACAATGATGATGATGGCGATGGTATATTCAGCTTGAATTAATCTATCATAGGGCAGCAGTAGCTCAGTCGGTAGAGCGGGTGGTCCAGCAATCGGAGGGTCGCAGGTTTGATCCTGGCTCCCGGCATGAGAATGCAGCTGTTGTGTCCTTGGGCAAGACACTTAACCTACCTTGCCTGCTGGTGGTGGTCGGAAGGATTGGTGGCGCCAGTGTTTGGCAGCCTCACTTCTGTCAGTGTGCCCCAGGGCAGCTGTAGCTTATCATCACCAGCGTATGAATGTGTGTGTGAATGACTGTTGTGTTGTAAAGCGCCTAGGGGGGTTCTTGAACTCTAGTTAGGCGCTATATCAAATACAGGCCATTTACCATTTACTCTCAGACTATTGAAAAAAAATCTGGGACAAAACTCCAATGGTTGGGGTAATAATTGGGTTGCATGTTTTGGTATTGTTGCATGTTAAGCTCTTAATAGAATAAATTCCAATAGGTATAAATTATAATTGTTGACAGAAGGGCCATATTACTAATAAATGTTTTAATGATAGGAAAGAAAACAGTAATTTGTGTGCCATGTCTGTTACCAGCCTCATTGTCTGTAATGAATAATGCTTTTTAAGAACTCCTATAACTCTGTAATAGCACCTTTCTGAGAAATAACAAACAGGATTGCACTGCTTAATTAATTATTTTTTACTTTATATTGCTAGTGTATGTCTTTCACAACTGGAAGACTCCTAACCCACCTAAAACTATGGAACAAAGTTATTTTACTTTTCTTACAGTTAGATAAAAATCACATTTACATTACAAGTAATTGTTCTAAACTTCTATAGAATTTGACCTTAGTTGATTAAACATGTTGAACCTCTTTTAACCACTGATTTGTTGTAATTCTTTTACTGTAATGCATTTTACAAAATCAATAAAAGTTATTAAAAAAGAAAAGCAAAAACACAGTATAGGAATTTATGGCCTGCACTCCTGACACAATTCTTTTCTATCAGAATATCAGTACACTGGTACCCTTTGCCTTTGAAGCATTGCCAGGCCTAAGATAAAATGATATCCCCTATGAATGGCTGTGTTTCCAAGTTGAAAGAGATACACAAGTTATTTTGGCAAATTTCTTGCCAGACTGTCTGACTGTTTTGTATAATTCTAGTGAGAAAAATGCTGAAGTAAAAACCCCTTGAGGAAACCTTCACTTTACAGGCTGTGACTAGCCAAAGAAGTGAAAATCAAAAAAAAAAAAAAAAAAAATATATATAAAAGATGGTAGTACAAAGGTGAGAATCATTGGTCACAAAGTTACATTTATATCAAATTCAATATGTAAATACAAAATTGAATATAATCAAAAACTTTAAGTAACAAACAATACAACAGCAAAGCAGATTTGTAAATTATACTGAAGAAAACTTTGGGACTTGCGGCAAATTTTAAATGAAAGAATATGTATGCATCTGACACACTGTGCAATAAAGAACAGCTTGCAAAAATTGTTCATGCAACAACAAGTGAAAAATTCATACACATTATAATTACGCTATTGCTATATTTCTGGATATAAAAAACATGAGCAGCCATTGCTCAGTTAATGTAGAATAGTCCACTGTACATTAAAAAATGAATTATTTTGTTGAAGTAATTAAATAAACAAAACTTTAGAAAACAGCAAGTGTTTGTGTATGGGTAAAACAGGCAATAAGAAAAGAAGATAGTTGGAGAACAGTCAGGTGAAATATCTCTTCATACTGAGCAATTGTGCTGACCACCATGTGCCTGTGGTGTATTTGTAGAAAATGAACAGAAGCATGAACACAAAATAAAGAGAAAAAAGTTCTATAAGTTATAGGTTTATAGGGCCATTATTTTCCTGTGTACATGTGACAATAAATGTTCAATACATTTTACAAATATGATCTCTTTTTATCTACTGTAGGTTAATGAAGAGGAGAAATTGACATGCATTTTTTAAGTTATGTATTTACAAGGAAAAAAAAGAAAAAGTCTGCAATGAAAAGTCTTAAATTTAAATTACAGATTTTCAAACTTTTACCACACATTTTAATCAATGCATTTTTATTATAATATAATTTTATATTAAAATAACCTGCTAATAATGGTACCTTTTCTTTCTCTAGCTGTATGCTGTGGACATTATCTGTGGTTAGATCCCATGACAATATGTGATCAATCATTACAGGTATTAACATATTGTTAAGTGTTACAGTGTTATTTAGAATCAGTATTAAAATGTTGAAAGCTGAATAACATTGGCCTATTTTCGTCTGAAGAAGTTTTACTTAAGACCTAACATAGTATTATTAGTGACAATTAAAACACTGTAGCTCTATTTATGTTTATTAAACCAGCTATTTCAATGCACTCTACTTTATGCTGCTGTGAAATATGAGTAGTTATACTAGGAACAGTGGGTACAAAGGATGGACCAACCTATCACAGGCCACATTATTAATGAAAAACAATAAATTATAATCAATGCAGTATTTACAAATGTCCCTTAAAGGTCTTCTTACAGAAATAAGTATTATGTACCCTTTTCATAAAAATTTGCATTACGGATATACAGGTACAGGAAATTAGCCAAATGGATATGTTATAGGCTGTATATTACAAATTATTTTACATCTGCATCAACTATATATATATATATATATATATATATATATATATATATATATATATATATATATATATATATATATATATATATATAATGTTGCATTGTTCATTTCCGCAATATCCATCTGGAATGTGCAAGACTTTAACATGTCTTGACTTTTCCCTAAGTGATGTGTATTAAAGGGAATAGGGTTGTGCCAATCAATATTTTACTAATGGAATTACAATAGTAATAATAATAGTGATAATAATACTGTTAGATATTGTATTTAGCTGAATAAGCGCTTTAAAAGGGATTAAAACACTGTCAGATATGTTTAGCGTAAACAAAAACGACATCTCCATAAGAATCCGAGTCCAGCTATTAAATACTCATTTGAAACTATTATGATAAATGGCTAATGATGTTTAAGTCTAAAGGTAAATTAATCTGAACTAAGATTACAATCCGTAATATTTTATAGGACGTGCATATTTTTAAAGGACAAGGATTAAAAATGGAAAATAAAGTATTTTAATTAGTGCGAAGGCGAACTGCAGTTACTCAAGTTTATTCTATAAGTGTTAAAATATTTCAATTTACTGTTAGGTGTCCCCATGTGTTCGTTGACTTATACCCTTCATTTCTTCTTAATGTTGTTTATTTATTTATTTTTATTGTTTAATTTGTGTGTTTGTTTATTTTTCTCAATTACAGATGATAAATATATAAGTAGGTATTTGCTTTAATGAAAGTTTTCAGAATCTACTGGTCAGCACCATGTAATTATGTGTAATTTATTTATACTATAGATTGAAGTATGTATATACATTTAAATATTTCTAGTTTTTTCGTTATCCTTGATAACACAGTTTTACCTGGAGTTGTGAAAATTTATTTTGAACTCTAAATTACCATATAACGGTAAACAAACTGGAAAAATCCCCACACTTCTTTTACCGCTTCAGCCGTGAATCCCAGGAGACCCCCAGGCAGACCTCCACCCTCCTCTCTCTAGGTTTTACTTCACCGCGCTTGGATGAGCGAGCCGCAAATATTATGGCCATTTTGTATAACCTCCAAAAGTGTCTGCTTGTGTGAAGTCCTCCTACACTGAGAGCGGTGCTGTGTCTGTTTTCTTTCTAAGAGTACGTAGCTTTTTGTTTTTATCTCCATTTTAGTGAGCATTTACGCATTAGGACATGACAGACTGTGAGACAGCCTAAATCCGTGACAGACGCTCACCGGGATGGGTTATGATTAATGATAATTCCTTGGGCAGGTAATGCGATTTTAGATTAAGAAAAAATAGAAAGCCTGGTGCTGTTCAAGCAGTGTTAGCCTTGGTCTATATTGTTCTTATGTATGGAGACCTGTTATTAATAATTACGAAAGAGCAGTACTGTATATGTCGGTGTCGACTAATTTGATGTAAACGCGTGCAGATGTCAATTATTGCGGAAAGCGGAGACTTTAGTCCAGACGTTTTGGTGGCGCACATAAGCAGTCGTGTTTACATCGTAGGGATGAAAGACAAGGACTATGTTAAAATGTGATCATCCTCGATTCAGTCTGTAAATTGATGTGTAAATCTTTTCGTATAAAGTTGATGTAGTGTCATTGCGTATCATTTTGCGTATAGCGATCATATGTTTACAAACTGCTGCTGCATGTAAAAATGTTAACGTTCGAGGCATAGCTTGGCAGTATGAAGAGCGTAACAATTTACCTTGAACCTGAACGTTTTATACACCTTTTTCTAGATGCTGTTTGCTGTAATCATGCATCATCCTAAAGTAATAAATATTATAAAAGAATAAAGTTTTTATTTTCTGTCACTGATTGTCATGTATTTCAAGTAAAATTGCAACTGCAGCTACTAAGGCGCGGTCCTAAAAGCAAGTTTAATTTTATCGTTAACTGTAATCCGATTTTACTTGAAGCCTTATAAATTCTTAAATTGTAAGTGTGTGAGCATTTATCTTAACAAGAATTAGCATCAGCATATTGGGGTTACATCTTTCTTTCTTTCTTTCTTTCTGCAGTTTGCCTAGATTCTCCTCCTTATTCGGACTTAAACTAATTAAAAACGTTTAAACTTAGGCAGGCAATACTGCACCCTTCTCAAGATGACCCAATAGTCATCCAGAAAAATACACAGCCTCAGACATAACAGCTGCTTCTGGGGCTGATGAGATTAATTATCAAGATAAAAATGATGATTTATACCAATTTTAAGGTACGTAGCATTATACGCACATTTCCAAACTGAAATATATTCCCTAAAGAAAATTATTTCCAATTAATCCACTCTCACCCGTTTCGTTATAAAGCTTTGGATCCAAACTACAGCAAATAAAAAATGGCAGCACGTATTTTGTCTTCACTAATTAATAATCGTGTCAATAAAGAATATACGACTCCCAACTTGAAAATTGTGGCATGTGTTGGATAAACTGTGTATTATTGTATACATAATTAGGTTCTATTAATCTGACAGAATTTAATTTTTTGCGTATCGTAACTACACACGTTTTAGGCTTAACCTTTTCTGATATGTTATTTACTTCCCCGTGTACAGTAAACGTATATTCTATTGTAATTTGTCTAATTGTATCTTATTTTATGAGCCGATACAATTCTTGGCAGCTTAAAAGTTGTGAAAGTCCTGGGGCATTTCGATTCCATAAATTGTTTAATTTCATTTATTTTTGCTTTGAGAATCCCTTGAAGATAAAATTGAGAATAAAAGCCGCTATCTGAAGTATTGCTTAGTAATTTGATAGATGGAAGTGACGGGGATTGTTGTTTAGCTCCGGTGTTTTATATGTTAGAATGGTGAAATAATCATTTAAAATAACAATGAACTTGGCTATTATTTTACTTTTTTGCAGCTTCTGTTAACGAAAAGTATTGGAAACCCCCCCTATAGCCGAGAACAGGCGCGACTAGCGCGCAAGATTCTAAGTACTGTACTTTTAAAACATCGCTAACATAATAATGCTTTGTACAGGCGGAAGAAATGTTTTTAATGAAAGTAACCCGTACTTCCCAGCTGTATTATGCAAATTATACTACAAAAAGACTACCTCGTGATATCTTTAATTTAAAAAAAAAACACGCGCTGTATAGCTAAGTCATTTTACACTTGTTGAGTCCATCAGAAGCTGTCTTTAAGACATACTGAATGCCGAAATGCAAAAGTATTCAGACCCTGGATGGCTAACAACATTTTTCTCCGTTTGCTGCATTGGCACATGTAAATGAACGGTTTCCGACAGTCAGCGAATCTTTACTGGAAAAAAGCGAGTTTCGGTGAAAAAACGTTAAGTAACCCAAACAGGAAACCTAAAAGTCGTAATTGCACACGTATTTAAACCTTTTTGTGGCAAACCTGCATGAATTCAGGTGCAAAGAATAACTGTAGCAGCCGCACCACTAGCTAATTAGTTCCCATGACTTCGCAGTTAAAACGTCTCGTTGAGGTTTCTTCGTCAGGTAATTAATCAGTGAAGAAAACCATGGGGCTTTCAATGTAAGTCAAATTAGTCATTGAAAAGCATGCACAGGAAGGAGAGCAACAAAGTGTCAAACATCTGTCAATATAGCCTTTCATTTGCTTATCAAGAAAGTAAAAGGTGTGCTAACCAGTTTAAGCTGGGATGTCCCTTCAAACTGAGTGTTGGAACAAGAAGTCCTATTGCTGAAGTCACGGCGACACCACTACTAAAATATGGTAAACTATTAAATTCAATGGACGTGATGAGATTAGAAATGAAAAATAACCAGGTTAATCCACAACTATTGATTAACAAGATATAATTTAAGTGCTGTACTAAACGTCAAATGGGGCAAAACACAACAAAACTGGAAGTGTTTGACTAAAGCTCATGTGTTAGGTTAGATCAGGCAATGAGTACCACTCCTGCTTTCAAACATGGGGACAGTATAATTTAAGGCAGGCTTTTAAAAGACATGTACCTATTAGGATTATGGACAAAACTGACCAACCAAAGAAAATGGCAACATTCTGAGAAAATCCCCAATGGAGTCCAAATTTGTATCCATCAGGACAGTAGCAAACAGTACAAAACCTGCTACTTAATACAAAATTAGAGAACATTTTTAAGTATTTCATTCAGAGATCTGACTTAAATCTATTGCAAAAATTTAAAAGTTGTCCCCAACTTCCAAGCAATATGAAAGTGCTTGAAAAAAATGTAAGAAGAATAAACAAAAATTACATCATTCATTTTGCAGTTTCTAGAGATACACTTAGAAAAGACTTGCACCTTCAATTTCTGCCAAATGTGCTTTCAACAAATATTGAATTCACATGTTTGAATACATAAGCAATTGATATTTTATCCTGTTTACTCATTGTAACATTTACCATATTTACTCCTAATATTCTTCTCTTTGTGCTCTCTAATTTTAGATAAAGTATTAAGTTAAAACATGCACACATCACTATTTATAACTTTACAAAACATACACAATATAAGAGCCAATATGCTTCTTTAAGGTTCAGTGACTCTGGGGTAGTAGACTCCGGGTCAGCTGTTACTCTGGGGTGGATAAGGGGGTTGGGAAGTTATTTAGGTGTTGGTTGTTTCCTTTAGTCTCTTGGGCATTGGCTCAGCATGACCCTGAACTGGATAAGTGAATTATTAAATGGATGAATGGATATTAGTAAAAGGAGACTACATTAAATAACTAGATCACGCATACAAGCTGTTAATTGCTTTTAAACTGTTGTGACAACAGACACTGCATAAGTAAATTTAACCTGTTTACTGTTTTATAAATAGAAGATATTCTTTTCACATTTATTTACCATAGATGGTTAATTTTTTTTAAACAAATCACATGCATATTTCACATATCTAATTAAAAGTAAATATAAGGCCTACCTCTCTATGGATTAAAGGTGCTTTTTAAAATGGGTGGGTGTATTAGGTTCTTTTATTGAAAATGCGATACCTTGTATGTGTAAATTAAAAAATTCACGTCCAATGAAACCATTTCCTTAACACACAATGTTATGGTTTTTTAAACATGCTTACAGTATAAAATGGTATGAGTTCCGAGACCTGCAGATCGGTAAATTGAGAACTAGTACCAAAGTAAGTAACCAGTTGCGGACATGATGCCATCATACGACAATTCTATTTTCTTTCACGGTATTTTAGTGCCGCATTACTGCCTGGTAACGCATATTTTGAATTATGGGAGAAAACCAAATTCGTAAATGATATTTACCTACTTTAATTATCGTTTATCATATAAAAAGTAGTTTAGTGTAATAACCAAAGCGATCGTTTAATTGGCAGTCTTCGATGAGGCAAATCGATCAGTATTTAAGAAATAATGTTGATGGGAAAGGAGAGCGGCACTGTGGCACATGTGGATAGGAAACTGGGTTTAAAACGCTGGGAAGCAACTCTTCCAATAACATTTACACGTTTTTCCCATGGCAATGAATGTTTGCCTCCGTTATACTAAAGAGATACACGTTAGTTTAAGAGCGCTAAGAGAGTTGCCGTGCGATGAACTGTCGTTAGATGTATGAAGCTGCAAGGGTAGGCTGTAATCCTAACCTGCCCTAGCCTGAATTTGACTTCTGTGATATGGAAATTGATTAGAAATATACAGGTAGCAATGTGACCTTCGGTCATTTCATGTTGACGCTTCTCTTAAAAGCGTACCAGGCCTAAAACAAGAAGAGTTTACTTTGCTGTATGAAATACAGCTCACAGTCTAGTCATGATGCTGAAGATGTCGATCCGAACAAGCAACCTGGCTAGCGTGCTATTATGCGCCGTAATTCGAGTATTCGTGAAATCCGTTCATGGTGTACTGAACCATTGTACGTATCCAATTTACCAGGCGAAAGCATATCATCACAACATTACGCAGCAGACAGCTACTCGAGTTTTACGTAGGTGAACTTTGAAGTGATCGTTCCATAATACACTTCGAGCACACACGTGTAGGCACTTTGACTGCAAACTTTATTGGTAGGCTATATTAACTGAGACGTAGTAGTAGGGTGTTGTACAGTGTTAGGCATTATGGATGCAACGAGAAGTCAAGCAAAATGACGCCTTTTATTGGCTAACTAAAAAGTTCACAATGTACAAGGTTTCGAGGCAGCTCAGGCCTCTTTTTCACGCAAGATCTGAAGAAGGAGCCTGAGCTGCCTCGAAAGCTTACATATTGTAATCTTTTTAGTTAGCCAATAAAAGGTGTAATTTTTCTTGACATCTCATTAACTGAGATGTAAAATTCGCCCATTTTCACAGGTGCAGCCAGATTCCTGTGGATGTAGCAGAGGTCATCTTCGCTGGTACATAACGGATTTTTTTTTGTACTCAGTATATTAGTTTTAGGCTGTGTCGTTTATATTATTAGTGTCCAACACTGTACGGAAATTTTACTTTTAAAGCCGAGAGCACCATTTCTTTGTTTTTCAAAGGTGCAGAGTATTGAGCCAAATGAAAATACCGTGCAATTTAACATGCATCTTTTTCTCTAGAAAATTTGAATAGTTGCTAGTAAAAACTGCCTCGTTATTTATATAATTGTCAGAAGCTGAACTTTTCTTTAAATTTCTAGTTTACTCGCACGCTTGAAGTACAATGCCTTTCCGTATGTTGGTGTATTGATTTTAATGCTCTCGAGAGCACTTACAGTTTTTGACATTTTTCGTTGTGGGTTTCTTCACAAAGACAAAATACACACAGTGCTTTGAGAAAAGGTCAATGACACGTCTTTAGTTGAGTGTGCGGAAGTGATTCAGAGTTGGATGTGTTCATAGAAGCAGTGGCATCTGGCAGACTTACTGTAGATAAAAGTCCAAAACTAATATCGCTAGAAGAAACATTTAGTTATGTTTAGTTGTATGTTCGGTTTGTTAGGAGTTACTGTATTTCTTTATTTGAATGATACAATCAGCTGTAGTAGCTCCGAAATTGTGCTGGTTGTTGCAACTTAAATAAATGCGTTTTGCACCTTGAAGTCCTTTTAGGAATATAATTCTGTAAAATACTATATACTTTTGTAGTTTACCCTTTAATAGATTTTACATTATCTACACTTAGGCAACATATTTTTGAGGAACGATTTTTTTTATGACAATGAATGTAATACTGCCCTGAAAAAGCAGAATTCAAGATTTACATTTTTAACAGCTGTAAAACACCAACTTTCTTACTGAGCTATAATTTTAAATTTGTACTAACATTTTGTTTTCAGTGTATTTTCCTAAAAATGAATAAATGCACTATAGTCAATCCAGCAAACAGCAAACATTATTTAATATAAAACCTTTCTGTAAGTAATTTACAAGAACAGAGCTATGGTCAGTTGTTTACATATACATTTTAAAATTGGTGCGCACAACAGATTTAGTGACTTTCAAAGTGAGATTGGTGTGGAGATTAAATGGGCAGCATTGTGATTTACAGTCCAGTTCCTGAGTTGTTAGGCCATACAAACCACCTATAGCTAAACTGAAGTTATTCAATAAATATTTCTCTTTTGACATATTTCAAGCTGATGGTTTTTGGAATCAGTGATGTGAATATATGGTGGTATTCTATAGAATATATATATTCTCTGAATGGGTTTTGAAGGCAGTGAATCCTAAAATCACTGATTACTTCAGGGCTTTCAGCACAAAAGAAATTATCTGTCAAAGTGGAAACAAATGATGAAATAATCTTTAAGAAATGCTATAAAGTTAAACTGTATTTAAATGCAATATTAAGTGAATAGAACACTTTTTGCAAATTATTTCACAAAAATATACTTGAATCTAGGTGAGACACATTTGGCAGAAGAGCAAATGTCTTTTTAATAAAGGCAGAAAATTATTGATGACACAGTCTGAATGATACCAGTTAAAGCAGCCTTTGAAATAAATAATTTCAGCAATTAATAATATAGCCTATGATAACATTCATAAACCTTCTTAATCCTGTTCAGGGTCACATGGCCCAGAGCCAATCTGGGCAGGACTGGGTGCAAGTTATGAACCAGCCCTGGATAGGGAGCCAGTCCATTGTAGGGTCCCCTCACGCTCACACAATGCTAATTTTCCTAGCATGGATATATTTTGACTACCCAGATGAACATCCACACAGACACAGAAAATACATGCTTTACAAAAAAAATGATGATATAAATTCTACTCCCTAAATATGTAAGTCATATTCATATGGACTTTCAGATTAACGATCAATAAATACATGAAAATACAGTGTTTTATGACTAATACAAAATAATTGTTGTCCTTCCCTGTACCATACCATGGCCAAAAATACACAGGTTTCATATTATATGAAATGTTTAAATGTCATTAAAATTGCAAAGCAAGGTTTTTTAAAATGTGAATCTTCAAAAAACATTCAGAACTCATTATATAATCTTATGCATTTTAAATTTTATATTTAAATCTGTTTTAAATTATATAGAAACATGCTACATCATCTGTAGAGGCTTTTTTGTGGTATGAACTGCTTGTGTCAGTTCTATGTTTTTTGAATTAAACCACTTAGGATTAGTCAGCTTATAATGGAGAAAACGTATTAAGACACTTACAAACATTTGCTGTACAAGTTACCAAATATTTATTGATGTGTAATGACATAGCAAAGCTTCATTTGAGGGTATGGTTATACTGTAGGGAATAAATGTGAAAATCTGAAGACATTATATTGTATTATAATAGTGAGCTATTCATAGTTATATTGTAAAAAATCAGTCTGATTTAATTCCTTGTTATACTGCAAATCTTTTGGTGCATATAGGCTACTTTACTACCTTCTCCTGAGATTTATTTACGGTATCCAATGCTTGCAGTACTCTAATGTGTTTAACATATTAAACATACTTACTGCTCGTGTGATTTATGTAAAGGTATCTCCATTTTTACCTCCTGATCATCCTTGTCGTAACAATTTATCTGTTTATTTAATTTCCCGTTATCTTAATCCTGTATGATAGAAGATTTAATCCACACTTTTCTATTTATACGTATCAAAACCATTCAGATGCCCCATTATGTAATTAGTCAATTCACCTATCTCCTTATCCAGGTCAGGGATGTAGGAAGCTGATGGCTATCCTAGTATGTCATTATTATTTGTAATACTCTTGCAGATTGTGAGAGTATTGACATCAATGTCCAATGAAAGCATGATGTAGAACTCAAGTAGGCCACACAATGCAGTAGCAAATCAAATGCTAGAGTAATCACTTACGTATGGTAGCCTCTCTTAAAATCAATGTGGACAAAAACATATACTCTACACTTTTATGAATGTTCTGCAAGGTTTCTGACAAATATTTTGTTTGTAGCCTGAATGAAATTGATAAATAAAAACAGTGGTGTTGAAAAAATAAAAAGGAAGTGAAAATATTTGGTGTTCAGGTTTTAGCTGCTGATATTTGATGTTGTTCTGAAAGCCATGATCTTGATTTGCCCATTTAAACCATTGAATGAGTTTGATTATACTCTTGCAGTACTTTTGATAAATGGTGAACGATTCTTCAGAACATTCACAGGCTAAGCCTCTGGTCTTTTAGAGCTGTGGTGTTTCATATTACTTGTCCTGTGTCTGTCATCATGACATTCCTTTGAACACACCGTTTGGCCCACCCCATGGAGTTTTCTGTGGTCATTTCTCTCAAATTCAGTTGCTTGGAAGCCACAGTTATCTTGCTGCCATTCAAAATTTGCCTCTTTACTGGTCATCTTGAACAAGTTCCTAATGTTATGTCTTCATAGAGTTTTTCATGGTTTTCATTAATTTTCTAGTATTAGTATTTGTCTATTTGTTCACTTTTGCTATGTTAATCTACTGATTTTTGCATACCAATTTGGTTGTTTTAATGTGTTTAATTTTTAATCCCACTGTTGGTATTTTAACTACATGCTTATCAACTACTAACCTTTTTCTTTTTTTATCTGTTAACTCCTCAACCTATGGTTGTCAGTTGTATCAGTGTGTATTCATCCTTTACCCACCTGTACAGAAGAGTAAATGTAGATTTGTTTAGGGTTTTGCTGAGTGTAAAATGATATAATAGTGTACTAGACTATATTAAAGGCTAAATACACTGAACAATCCCTCATATTAAGCCTCTTTCAAGCGACCAGGACTCTGTTTAAACACTTTGTTTATGTTCCTGTTTGTCAGAGTGAGGAAAATGTTTTGCCATGGTGTGTGTTTAAGCATGGCAGATTAAATTAATTAGTTAAATATTGAATTAAGGAAGTGCAACCGTAGTTGGTCACATGTATATCATTAATAATAAAGTGAATTTAAAGTCAGAAATTTACCTTAATTAAACAATTGTCTGGAGTTAAAACTAAGAATCACAGAGGTTCCCAGAGACCAGGTTTGAAAACCCTTGAGTAAAGGGTTCCCAGTGTCAGAGCAGAGGAGCCTATGTGGTTGCAAATTTTCATTCTGTTTATTACTTACTTTTATCTGGACTTTCATCTTAATTTAACAAACTGTTATTACTCAGAATTTACCATCATTGTGTCAATCCAGTTTTACCGGATTTTAAAATGTAGTGTTAATGTTTTATAGATGTAAATCATACTTTTAAATTTATTCTACAATGTTTTGGTTGCTTATGACATTATTTAATAATGAGCACTCAAGCGGAAATTATGCTGAAGTAAAAGCTCCTTTTTAGTATTCATTGTTATTTGTATCTTTTTCTGCACTGTACTGATTGTCACTATTTGTGTAGAATTTAGGAAGCAAAATACAGAAGGGATGAATTTAAAGGAAATTAAAAAGAGGCTCATGTGTATTGAAAGCTATGGCAAAAATGCAAATCTTTCTGAATTGCTTATAAAAAGCAAATCCCCCAAGGCAATGTCTGAGTACAGAATGAAGGAGAAAAAGACCAACTTATAAAAAAAAATCCTGAAAGCACAAGTGAGTGTTAGATTATGAAATTTAAATGCAAACCAGCAGATACAAAAATCAACCTTGCAGTCCACTTGTCTTTATCCAAAACCATTTTTTGGATTACCTTCATCCAGAACAGTGTTGTGTGGAGCAGGAACCATTCCTGATAGTACCATCCAAAAAAAGCGTTATTGGAACTCCAGCCTGTCTTATATACATCAACACACAAACAAGATGAGCCAATGTAGAGTGACCAAAAAGTAAAAGGAGGTTGGGAGAAACCAGTGTTTTTGGAGAAAACTCACATGGTCACAGGACAAACACAATAACCTAACTCAGAATCACCAGACTGGGAATCAAATTTATGACCCAGTTGTTGTATTTCAGCAGCACCAATCTACCATCCATCAGTAAGTTTTATGTTTTCCCAGTAACTGTTTCCTCAGATAGCCTACAGGTTAGGAAATTGAACTGTAAGTCACATGGCAGTCAATTCCTGTTTCAAATAAGAGAGAGCATGTATATCTATAAAACATGTCAATACCTTTTCAAGACCTGAAAAATGTGGATAGGCGCAATCAGAGCCATCCACAGCAACACCCAAAAAATAAAATGGCAGTTCAAATGAAAGGTAATCGAAGACTCATTCTGAGCCACTTAATTTCCATAGTTCAAATCTGTAAACAATTATCTTGTCATTTGTGAGACATTTTTCATAAAATCAAAAGTTAAATAAGTAAATAATAGAA
This sequence comes from Polypterus senegalus, assembly GCF_016835505.1. Taxonomy (NCBI): domain Eukaryota; kingdom Metazoa; phylum Chordata; class Cladistia; order Polypteriformes; family Polypteridae; genus Polypterus; species Polypterus senegalus. The sequence goes on from NC_053154.1 coordinate 158,374,131, forward strand.
TACAGGGACAGTGAGGAAAGTTTTAGAAATGCAACTTGACAGTTTATTGATGTGACAAATCTTGAGGAAAAACATTTGAGCACTAGTAATGATTATACATTAAATTTCCAGACCAATCAAGCAATATACGTTTTACATATCTTTCACATACCTTACCCTTCCATCTATCCGTTGATACATCCATAACCTAAATGCCCAATTCATTGTTGCAGAGAGTTAATTCTTGTTCTGAAAATACTGTCCTGCAAAGCAGGGTCTAATAATCATTGGGGAGCCATCCCATCACTGGGCACCATATGCTTGAGGTGAAAATAAATTGAAGCTAAACTACTCAAAGCAAAATGTTAAGTTCAAGTAATCAGTGACAATGAAAATCAAATTTGATAAAGCATTTATGCTGTGGTTGTGGCATTACTAAACATCAGTCTGCTCAGTGACATCAAAGTATATCTTTACTGTCTTGTATTATATTATTATTAATTGAGGTTTAATAATGCTGATGTGTAAGCCATTGTTGAAATTAAAGATTAATAGGCTAATTGATGGGTGCATGGTCTTGTGATAATTAATCCCTTAAGTGAGCAGCTGCAGACTACATACTTCTTCATTTACAGTAAAAGACAAATTACAGTATGATTAGAAGTTGCCCATATGCAAATAATTTAAAATCTACCAATCAGTCAAATAATTAGTCAAAGAATCAACCAACCAACTAATCAAATAATCAGCATTTTTTTTAAGCAAGAGCTCTTTATTATGAGTAATGTCTCAAAGGACTTCACAGATCAATTGTGAATAATATTACAAGGCAAAAAAGTACACAAAGTGTCAAAATGCCATTTAGGGGATATAATATAGACTAAAGGAAAGCATTGCTTCCTGGAGAGTGGGAAGAAGACTGTGTCTGGAGTGTGTCCACTTGTCACAGAAAAAGTAAAATGAATTTTTGGGTCAGTAATTTGTTTTTGGTATGCAAATATCATAAGTCCATGTGTTGTTTAAAATGAATATACTCAGGTTATCCGCTATGCACTGTGATTAACTAATGCTTGGCTTAGGTTTGATTCCTGCCTTGTGCCATGTATTACCTGGAATGGATTTTGGTTCCCGAGGCACAGGGTTAAATGGGTTGGAAAAATAATAGATCAAGGTAATCCATTCATTCATGTATTTTTTCAGTTCAACTGGGGAACTTGGCTGTATACATTTTTTAGAATGGATAGAAGACGGGTTAAATCATTGGAATTTGATGCAAGCAATAAAATTGCTGCCTGCTCTTCTGCAAGAAAACTTTTTTTACACTTTTTTACTGTTGATTTCAGTTCAGATGATCAGCATGCCTTAACATTGTACTTCGCACAAGATTAATTTGAATAGCATAATGGTGTGGGGGCTTGTGCTGCTCTGTGAACTTTGCCATGCTATCTTTGCTATTTTTGTTGCAATTTCTTTTTGGGTACCCTGGTTTCCTTCTACATGTTAGTTTCTGCTTTACCTCTAAATTATCCAGATCTGTACAAGAGTATGCCCTGCAATGGACTGGAGTCTTGTCCCGATTTGGTTCCTACCTTGAATTCAGTGCATCTGGTACAGACTTTTGCTTTTTATCACCCTGTAATTGCATAAGTAAGGGATGGATATGGATGAACGAGTAATCTTGATGCATATATTGTCTCAGTGTTATAATCAGACAGATTCAACTAGAGGACAAGTGCCTACTTTTAAAATAAAACAGATTTTGAAAAGGAAAAATTAGATGGTTTCACAGACAGGTCAATGTTTGAATAGTAATACTTGCTGATTATAGCAGGGGGAATGTTGACTTATTGCACATTGTTCAGACAAGCAACTAAGAATTTATTTGTCCCCTGTACATGTAACAGTATTTACTTAAATATTATGATTTAGAAATTGTTTCTAAAGCAAATGGTTTCCTTCTTTTCTAATATTTGCAAATAGTGTGATATTTTGCCACCAGGTGGCACAATAAGAGCCTTCTTTCTGCCCATGTTCTGTCAGACCAGTGTTCATAAAGTGTCTGTATGCTTCACAAACCTGCATTCATTAAGAATTCTGTATTATTTAGAAGTGATGCTGTTACTCTTCATCTGCAGAAATGGCGTCTTTCCCCTTTCACAGTATTGCTTTTGTGTCTCACTGAATGATGCTTTGTTATACAGCTATGACAAGTGTGACAGTTCAGTTACAGACAAAGCCTGAGCAAATGAACTGGAGTGTCCTTGTGAAATGAAAGGCAAAAATATCTCCCCTACAGAGGGAAGCTATTGTTTAATGTTGTGCTAATAAATGGTGCTCTGATGTGCTGTTGCCTTGCATGACTTCAGGTTGCATTAGGTCATTGCTGAAATAAAAGGTTTTCCAGGTAAGCATTAAATAAATTTAATCTGGAATTTCATCATTCAATGCATTCTTTTGTAAAATAGAAATAGAACGCCAATGTGGAGTGTAATAAGCTGTTATTTTTATTATAACCCATTCATCAAGTGTAACTGTCACATTATAGATGTTCAAATGATAAGCCAGGAATAAAATGAGTTTTGGAAACTAAACTGTGACTGGTTTATGGGTCAGATTCCCAACACTAGAGAGGACATAAACACGACTGAGCAGAGTCATAGTCATTGGGGAGTCATTTAAGAAATTAGTAAGATGTTTTGTACCTTATGTTTGACCTTAGTGGTGTGTGTGTTTATGGGGGCAGTCTAAAGTAAATGTCAGACTGAGTGTGCAGCCTATATAGTAAGTATGTACTGTATAGCTCCTCAGTCATTCATCATCCACCAGTTGTTTGTCCATTTGAACTACTTACTAAAATGAAATACACCTTGGTGTTTATTATGACAAGCTACAATAAAATTACTTTCACATCAAAAAATAACCCGAGGCAGCACTCATCTGATGATTTCTCTGAAATTTCCTTTGTCTAATTGTGACACTCCTGCTCATCTTTCCAAACTCTAGCATATTAACTAATTTCTAAATATCATGCTTACTTGGCTGCAAGAAGTAGTGGCAAAATCTTTCTAACACTGCATATGGATGCAAAATGGAAAACAGTATCAATTACTTGATAAATCCAGCTTGTATGAAAATGGTTCTTATTATTTCCTTATTGTGGAAATATTATTAATAGTCAGAGGCAGCATATCTACTGTATGTATCGCAGAAGGCATGCTACAAGAAGAAACACATTTTCCAAACCACATGAAATGCATGTAGCCTTGACTTGTGTTCTTCTTGCTTTATTGTGCTCCTTTCCTTTTTTCACAGCTGGGTTCAGCCCAAAAGGAAGAAATTGCAGAAAATCAACACAGAGCAATGGACAATGAGGCAAGATCTAGTGCCCCATCTGGCACAAGTGGCACAAGCACCCCATCCCGGACACAGGCGCCCCCAGTGCCTCTTTACAGTGGTTCATCTGAAAGACAGGCTGTTCAGGTACAAAAGAGAAGAGCATTTTGTGGATTCTGTATATGGTCACGTGAGTGTTTAGATAGGCCAGACAATTTGTGTTAAATACTGCAGATAACATGTTTCTGAAACCTTTAGAAATAATCTGTTTTCCTGCAATAATTTCACCTAGCATGTGATTTATTTCCATCTAGGTCACAATAATAGAAGGAGAGGATCTGACTAAACAAATAACTCACAAAAAACATTTTACATGTCTTGTTTGAAAATATAAGTCTAAATTGCATCAGTGTAAAGCAGTGTACATGTATACATAACATTCCTTTAATGGACTAACATCACATGCTATAAAATGACTATGTTGCTGTAGTGGATTCAGAAATTTATCAGGCTCCTACACTTTTTGCAGACTTTATTTAGATTTAATTTTAAATGGATGAATGTATCATATTTCCCCATCAGTGTATTCTCAGTTTCCCATAATGGCAAATTGAATATGTGTTTTCAGAAAGTTTTTCATATTTATTAAAATGAAAAAATAATTACAAAGTTAAAAGCAACAATCTCTCATTCGTTTAAATAAACAGACCTGTAATTCAGTATTTTGTAGAAGCTCCTTCAGCAGCAATTACAGCTTTGAGTCTTCTTGGGTAAGTGTCTACAAGCTTTTCACACCTAGATTAGGGCAGGTTATCCCATTCTTTCAAGTAGATCCTTTCAAGATCTGTTAGATTGTATTGAAAGCTTCTGTACCTTGCCATCTTCTGGTGTCTCTGCTAATGTTCTATGTGATTTGGTCTGAGCTTTGGCTGGGTTGCTCAATGACTTGTCCCAAAGCCACTCCAGTGTTGTTTTGGCTTTTGGTATGCTTTTGTTGCCCCAGTTTGATATCTTGTTCACTCTGGAGTAGGATTTCTTCAAGAACCTCTCTATATTTTGCTGAATTCATCCTCCACTCTATTCTGACTAGCCTCCTTGTTCCTGCCACAGAGAAGCACCTTTATAACATGATGGTGCCACCATGTTTTGCCATAGGTGTAGTCTTAGACAGGTAATGGGTAATGCCTGGTCTTCACCAGACATACTACTTGGACTTCTGCTGAGAGTTCAATTTTTTTTCACTGGACCAAATAATCCTTTTCATCATGCCCCCTTAGTCCTTTTAAGTGCTGTTTAGCAAGTGTATCTTCCATCTAGACACTCTACCATGAACAACTGATTAATGGAGTACTGCTAAGGTGACCATCCTTCTGAAAGAATCTTCCATCTCAGCAAAGGAATTCTGAGTCTCTGTTATAGTGACCATTGGGTTCTTGGTCCTGCTCCTGACCAGTGCCCTTCTTGCCTGGTTAATGAGTTTGGACAGATGCCCATTTGTAGGAAGAGTCCTGGTGGTTTGAAACTTGATCCATTTCACAATTATTGATGCCACAGTGCTCCTAGGCACACTCAAACCTTTGGAAATAGTTTTATACCCTTGTCCTAATTTATGCTTCCCCACAACTTTATTGTGGAGGTCTACAGGGACCCTGAACTTCATGACTTGTTCTTTTCCTGACATTCAGTTTAAATTGTCTCCACTGTGATGTTTCCAGTGGACATTGTTATTTACAGTAGGTTTGAGGGACTGAACAACTTAGTTCACCACAATAAGACTGAAAAAATATGCGAGTGCTTGTGTTTCTGAAGGCTTGGATAATGTACATAGCACAACTGTAAAACTCACAATTTATGCCAGTCGACAAAAAGAGAGGAGAATATCCCAGGACTGATGCGTGAGTGAAGCGACAAGGCAGTTGACTCAAAGGGCACTTTAGTCAGGGCAACATTTTCTTGTTTTTATGTAACACAAAAAAGTTGGTATGAACCTTAAGATTTATCACACGTTCAGTACCTTATTTATGTACTCCCTCTAAAAATGGTGATAAAATATATTAAAAATTTCAAGTTTGGTATAACGTAGTTCACAGTACCTTGGCACATTGCCAGCATCCGAGAATCAAAACAGTGCATGTGCATTTCAAAGTCACATGCCAGTCCATAGCACTGACATACAGTTTTCTTGATAACTATCGTGATTTTGCAAAATTAATAAAAAATAATTAATGAGACTGATGCAACCTGAACCTCAATCTGAATAGCAGCTAAATACCAGCTTTACATTTTATAAAACATGCAGAAACTGATTTTTGTATTTCTCATTTCTGTAAGTAGTATTGAATTTTGGTTATGGGTGAAAACAGTTTACATCAAACTGACATGCCAATACACATAATAGCATTGTTGGGTAGCTTGGTATTTAACATGCCAGCATGCCAGGTGGCTTACAATAATGGTGATAGCACCATTGTAACTTTTTATTTTATTCATTTTTTTAACGTTGCTGACCCATAAACTGTAACCATGTAAATATATTTAGGCCCTTAATCTAAACAGAATAGCTTAATATCATCAAAAATTAAATGAAATTAAAACATAATGCTTATTTTTTACATTTACCCATGATTCCTTTTTACCCCATCATAATTAAAGTATGCAAGTACTGCAGTGTTATTATCCAAGAATACATTACGTCCGTTTTTCTAGCTATGGAGAATATTTTTAGCACAGCAGGAGCAGGAGTGAATATGAAGAGTACAATTATCAAGTCATTGATGGCGCTGATGCAAATTTTAATGTAAGCCCATTTGAGAGATGCTTATATTTTAAATTAAATTCAGCTTTAGCAGTGCCTTTACATTCTACAGTTGCAATCCTGTTTAATTTGACTTTGTCATGTCTGTTTCTCGTGTTCTACACCAATTTGAGGATTATTATTTTCATTATTATTGCAGGATTACTATCTACATGTTGTAGCCTATAATTTTTGCCCTCCTCCTCTCTATGTTTATGAAAGGTAGGTGCACATGTATGTCACATAGTACATATTCTGATTATATATTTTTGTAAAATTTAGTTAATTTCTGGAATCTGTTTAATGTGTCAGTCAGAGCCGATGTCTGTTAAAAAGTCTCACAAGTTTGAAACAAAGATGGTTAGACAAATGTGGGGGGCGAGTTTCATATTAAACATTTGAATTGTTTTTAGTGCATATTTGCATTTTATTGTTTTAAAGCTAATCTTTTATTATTTTAGATTTTTTTTTCCAAAAGTAAAATATTTGTTTATTTTTTTGTTCGTTGTTTAGAGAATGCACTGAATCATGAAGCCTGTATAGCAACATGTAATATATGTGAAATAAGAGTATCATCCCATGCTTAAGTAAGGGTAAATCTTGGATTAGTGGCTAAAAAGCAAAAACAAATCACTTTGCCTTAGGCAGCATTATTCAACGTGCTGGCCCTGGTATAGCTAATCTAACACACTATGTTTTCTAAAGATAGAAAGGTACTCAAATATCTAGATAGATTAAAAGTCTTTGGCATATATCTTATCATTAAATATGAACTTCTTATATATAAATACTACAGTTAAAAGAATTATTATTTGATATTCTTCCTGGTACTTTCATTGGCACTTGAAATCTTGGTTACTGTGAAAGAAATAACAGGACAAGGTTAGAGGTTTGGGGCACCTTAAGGCCAACCTCATATAATTCTAAGCAATAAACTGAAAGAAAACATGTTTTATGATGCAAAAAACAAGTTGTAGACTGACTAGAATAGCGGCTCTTCCAAATTTAAGGCATTCTGGAAGGAAGCGGCGATGGAATGGTGTCAATCATCCTTTCTGCAGGAGGGAAAGAAGAGAGATCATTAATACACACTGCCTCCTCCTCTCTTGGCGGAGAATTACCATCACCCAAGCCTTCGAGCTTTTTTTAATGCTCATGGGTATGACAAATAATCCTCCCCAGCCCAGATTCCATTGGATCAAGTGACTCAATCTCTGAGGTCATAGACATGAGGCAAAACATCAGTGTTGATGTGGAGAGAACCCTGACGATACAGGACTTTGAACTGATAAGGCTGAAGGTCTGAGAACCATCTGGCAACACAGGATTTGACTTCTTGTATAGCAACATCCAGTGTAAAGAAGAATGGTCTGTCAACAGAGTAAATTCGTGTACCAGGAGGTAGTAGCTCAGATGGTCAACAGCCTTCCTTTTCACTGCCACATACCTGGTTTCCCAATCTAGTAGCTCAAGTACATTATGTGGTGTTCAACACCATCAACACTTTTGCTTAGCACGGCACTCACATATGTATCTGAATGCTGTAAGGTCGCTTGGGCCCAGAGCAAACCAAATGGGAGGACCATGTACTGCCAATGTCCACCTGGGGTACTGAATAAGGTTTTTCCCTTTGTGGATTCCGTAAAAGAAATTTGCCAATACCCTTTTGTCATGTCCAGTGTGGTCAAATATTGAGCCTTCCCAAGCTGCTCAAGGAGTTCGTCCATGCGAGGCATTGGGTAGGCATCAAATCGGGAAACTTGATGGAAGTCATTGTAAAAGTGTCAACCTCCGTCCGGTGTTGAGACCAGAACAATGGGACTGGAAAAGGAACTAAAACTTTGCTCTGTCACACCAAGGTCCAGCTTGCATCTGATCTCAAGTTCCACTCCTGCTTGTTTAGCTTCAGAGATGCGTAAAGGGCTCTCTCTAACAATAACCCTGGGTTCTGTAAGAATGTCATGTGCAATTAATGTGGTTCTTCCAAGCCGTTCATCGATTACTCCCGGGCCAGACAAGATGGCTGTTTCCAGCTCTCGTCGATGGTGGGGTGTCTGTCATATTTGCTCCAAAATGAAGGTTATTTTGCGCAAAGAAGGAGCGAGGTTGAGCTGAGTGGGGATCAAGATTCCTTTCCTTCCAGGGCTTCAACAAGTTCACGTGATAGACCTACTCAACTGGCAGCATGCCTGGTTGTTTCACCAAATAGTCTACCAAACCCTTCCTCTCCTTAATTTCATAAGGGCCTTGCCAATGAGACAATAAATTGGGAATGACGACCATGACATGGTCTCTGGGATGGAGCTTCGGTGCCATGGTAATAACACAGAACCTGAGCTAATTGCACACATTCATGTTTTTTTTTAGGATGGATCGAATTTTAGCGAATCTATTGTGTAATTGCATAATATACCTAAGAATATTATTAGACTGCGGTTGGCTGGTGCCCTGTCCGGGGTTTATTTCCTGCCTTGCGCCCTGTGTTGGGTGGGATTGGCTCCAGCGGACCCCCGTGACCCTGTGGTTAGGATATAGCGGGTTGGATAATGGATGGATGGATGGATATTAGTAGAAGGAAATGCCTCTTTTTCCCAATTTTCTTTTAGAATATCCAATATTCCTCAGGGTTGTCGACAATACAGTTTCAAAGGGAGAGAAGAGGCCTGCGGTACCTCCTGATAATCAAAGAGTATGAGAGTGGTATACTGAGGTTTTTAAATGCTTAACTTGGAGTAATTTGGCAACCTCCTTGAACATTTCTGAAATGAATGACGTCCCTTGGTCCATTAGGATTTGTTTAGGAGTACAGGATAACTGGGACGTCAGTCTTATCTCACTGAGTCGCCACATAACTCCGCTCAAACTGACTGCAAGCACGGCATGGAAACAACTTGTGATGGGTTTTCACCATCAATGGCCAGGCTCAGTGCTTTAGAAGAGAAGGTAGATATCATTCCGCTTTTCATTTCTGACCAGTCCTATCTGAGAATCACAGGAAAACAGGGACTTTGCATAAGAGACACCCTGATCCTTTTAGTGACACCTTTATAAGCAACGATACAACGAGAGAACATGTACCATCGAGTCTCCCTGTGAATACAGGTTAGATGGGTTGTTCCAGGTTTCCAAAGTAGTGGAAGAACATATTGATGTGTAACAATAGAAATGTTGCTACCAGAATCAACAACCCTATGCTTGTGAACAACCACCACTTCATTGTGAGGAAGAGACAGGGGATTAGCAAATAAAACAGTACCCCTTTCCTTGTGCACAGCTGCAGTCCATGGGCTCATCAAAGCAGGGGCAGTTGGGGATGGTATGTCCTACCTCTCTACACTTATAAGAGCAGAGAGAAGTTGTGTTTTTCTCTTTTGGGTTGCACCTCTGGTTCCGTGTTGTGTACGGTGGGCTCCTAATTAGTGACAGGTCAAGGATGGGACTTGTGGTGATCAGCGAACTATTCCACATGCTTGATTTGCAAAGTGGTCTGTTGGCGCTTGAGGACTTCTATTATTAAATCCAAGTTCTTGTGTTCTTGTTTCTGGACTAGCCGGGCAAGGTAGTTGGGGAGTGCGTTTAGAAGTAGGTCACATGTTACCATGTAGGTAATGTGTTTTGCTGAGTTTACCTCTGGTTTCAGCCATCGCTGAACTCTGCCCCTCTGCCCCAGAAATGCTTGGGAGCGGGTTGACTTCTCTGGGCTGAATGTCCACTTGTGACACATCATTGCCTGCTGTTCCGGATTAATTCTGTGCTGTAGCAGCACCTTGGCCTTCAGTCGATCATAATTATCAGCCTCCTGCATATCGAGGTTATAATAGGCTCACTGTGCCTGTCTCCCCAAGAACTGCACCAGTATGTGTGCCCAGTCCACACATTGCCAGTGATGACTTGTGGCAGTTCTTTCAAACACAAATAGGTAGGCCTCAATATAGGGGCAATAATCCTACAGACTGTGTCACTGTGAAAGAACTAACAGGACAAGATTAGAGTTTTGTGGCACCTTGTGACCAACCTCATATAATGTCAAGCAATATATTGAAAGAAAACACGTGTTTTGGGGCATTTTGTGACCAACCCGTATAATTTAAAGCAATAAATTGAAAGAAAACACATGTTATGATGCAAAAAGTGAGTCGCTCTGACTTCTGTCTTAGGTAGACTGACTAAGATGGTGGATCCACAGAATTTAAGGCATTCTTGGTGGAAGAGAGTGATCCAGGTCGATGTCAGATGGAATGGTGTCTAACATCATTTCTGTAGAAGGAGAATAAGAGAGTTTGTTAGTACAGAGTGCCACATCTGTCTCAGTGGAAAATTACTGCCACTCATTTTTCAAGCTGTTTTCCATGCACATGCGTGTGACATTAAACTGAAAAGAGCATTTTTATTGGGGAAAAAAAGAATTTTTTATTAAGAATGCTCCCATATATAAGACCATTATTCTATACAATACTCACACATATAATATGTAAAATTAAATGCACAAAAGTATCCATCCATTTTTATCCAGAGCAGGGTCGCTGGGGCCTATTCTAGCAACTATTGAGCACAAGGCAGGAATAATCCCTGGATAAGGTGGGTGCCCATTTGGGGGGCGTTACAAAAACACTGACATCAAGGTCGTGTTTAGCATTGTCAATCCATCTAACATGTCTTTGGGAGGAAACCAGATCACCAAGAGGAAACCCACTTGGATATGGGAAGAATATGCAAACTTCACAGATGGAGCACCCAGAACTTGAATTCTGAAATTCTTGTTGTGAGACAGCGGTACTCCCTGTGTGTTACCCTACACAAAACTATAAAATCTATTTTTGAAAAATGAATGTCATGCAATATATACAGATAACATATTTACATACTGTATATATATGGTGGTTATAAGTTTAAATTTTATGTATTCTATGTCAGTGGCATTCTGAAAAGGATCATTTACTAAGCAAATAATGACACTAGACCAGTAGATGTCTAAAAACCATCATATGAGATAGTGCTCCTAGTTCAAGGTAAATTAAGTGCCATCACTTTTTAAGAAAAAAAATAGAAATGACTTAGCAATGCTAAATTAAAAGCAAATACTACAATTAATGAAAAGGCAGTGTAATGTAATAACATGAAGCAACCTCTGCAACAAACTCCCAACAAGCATATGCTATGCTACGCTTGTAAAATAATAACTTTTCAGCCTTGATTTAAGTGATAAAACTGATGAGTCTTCTCTGGTATTGGTAGGTGAGACATTAGAGATTATGGGTGCCCTATAATTAAGTGTTATGGCCCCTACACTAATTTGTTAATTTATCCATCGGATATTAATAAGGCCTGCATCTTGAGACTGAAATGTATGCCCTGGACAAAATTTAGATGCTCTAATAATGATCTATCTATCTATCTATCTATCTATCTATCTATCTATCTATCTATCTATCTATCTATCTATCTATCTATCTATCTATCTATCTATTGATCCCAGCTCCCTCTGCCCTGAATTAATGGAGAGGAAGGAATCTTAATTTACTGTTTGGGTACTTTGCCATCCTGGAGCAGATATTGTTGCGGCAGGTTAGGGAGATTTTCCAGGTTTACATTCAGGAGTGTTTTCAGTGTAGAACTCTGTATTAAATGCTTACTTATTTTGTATAATGACAAAAAAGCATGCTTGTTCTCAAAAGTCAAAAAAGCAAAACAAAGTAGTTAACCAAAAATATTGCTGATCAAAAATCCTTATTAAAAAAAAAAAGAAAGTCAAAGTTAAGAAAATGTAAAGCAGATGGTCAAAATTTAAAACAAGTCAGAGTAAAGAGGTTTTTAAAATTGTTACCCCAATGTTAGAATGCATAGAGCTCTGTAGCTCCATCTTTTGTTGAAGGGAGCTGCTGAAACTGTATATCAAATCCATGTACAAAACTATCAAAATTATGTTAAAATTTGAGAAATTAGAAATTGTGTAATACAGGAATATAATGCAATAAGAAGGAATAATACCAAAACAGTAGAAAATCATGACACATACTGTACATGTGTGATTTAGTCGCATCACATCACCAAATGGCAGTATATAGATGTTAAGACTGAACTTAAAATAATGAGTCACTAATGTGATTGATGATATATATTTTAAATTATCAACTAAAAACTGGAATATCAGTGGAATGGAATTAAAATTTAAATAAATGTTTCAATGGTTTTGAAGTTCAGTCCTGGGGACCACCATGGCTACAGGTTTTTATTCCAACTAATTTCATGGACCATTATGCTTACTTTTAATAGATCACTTTGATTAGTTACATATATTTCCAAGAATTATTGAATATTTGTATTTTACCGCATCTTTAAATTCTTAAACTTTTTTGGCATTATATACAAACTAGCCGAAGCCCGCCATAGCATACGCCGGTGTAAGAATAGGAACGGAAAACGGTGAGAAAGGAATTCAGTATAACAAAGACTTAGGAAACCACCGTCGCAGTATAACGAAAATAGCAAGGAGCAAAACCAATGCCAATGGTCGAGACAGTACCTTCCTGTAGCAGGCTACTGAAAACATAGACATATATAGATAGATGCCGCATTCACTTTGTTGCCCAGTGGACACTATACAGTAAGTCAGCACGTCTGCCCTATTGCGAGTGGTAAAAGTTCCATTTAAACTAATACAGGTAGAAGTGGAAACCGGGTTTTCTGATGGAAAAATAATAACGTTTTAAACAGTATCGTTTACATAGAACAGATTTTGGCGAATCGTTTACATGCAATTATTTATATCCATGTATACACTAAATGCGTCCGTATCCCATGGTCTTAGAGTTGGTGGGTGGGGCTCTCTGTCTTGCGTGTGCTCTCTGTCTTGCTTGCCCTTAGTTAGAGTTGGTGGACGGGCTTTGGTGGGCGTGGCTCTCTGTGTTGCTTGCCCTTAGTTAGAGTTGGCGGGTGGGGCTCTGTGAGTTGGTGATCGTGGCTGTCTGTCTTGCATGCAGTGTAAAGTCAATGTGGCTCAGAGGTGCATGTGGACTTTTGCACAGACGAAGGCGACTGAAGCTGTGTTTGGTGAATTGTTGCATGCCTCGAGAGCGACGCTGGACTCGGGAGGATGGTTACAGTTGCTGTGCATGGCTTTGTCGTGCGTATCCCATGACGCGGTAGGTGGGTTAGAGTTGGCGGGCGGGGCTCTGTCGAGTGTATCCCATGGTCTTAGAGTTGGCGGGCGGGGCTCTGTCTTGCTTGCGCTCACTGTCTTGCGTGCCCTCAGTGTCTTGCTTGCGCTCAGTGTCTTGCGTGCCCTTAGTGAATTATATATATATATACTGCTCAAAAAAATGAAAGGAACACTTTTTAATCAGAGTATAGCATCAAGTCAATGAAACTTATGGGATATTAATCTGGTCAGTTAAGTAGCACAGGGGGTTGTTAATCAGTTTCAGCTGCTGTGGTGTTAATGAAATTAACAACAGATGCACTAGAGGGGCAACAATGAGATGACCCCAAAACAGGAATGGTTTAACAGGTGGAGGCCACTGATATTTTTCCCTCCTCATCTTTTCTGACTGTTTCTTCACTAGTTTTGCATTTGGCTACAGTCAGTGTCACTACTGGTAGCATGAGGCGAAACCTGGACCCTACAGAGGTTGCACAGGAAATCCAACTTCTCCAGGATGGCACATCAATGTGTGTCATTGCCAGAAGGTTTGCAGTGTCTCCCAGCACTGTCTCAAGGGCATGGAGGAGATTCCAGGAGACAGGCAGTTAGTCTAGGAGAGCTGGACAGGACCATAGAAGGTCCTTAACCCATCAGCAGGACTGGTATCTGCTCCTTTGGACAAGGACAAACAGGATGAGCATTTCCAGAGCTCTACAAAATGACCTCCAGCAGGCCACTGGTGTGAATGTCTCTGACCAAACAATCAGAAACAGACTTCTTGAGGGTGGTCTGAGGGCCCAACGTCCTCTAGTGGGCCCTGTGCTCACAACCCAGCGCAGTGGAGCTCGATCGGCATTTACCATAGAATACCAGAATTGTCAAGTCCACCAATGGCACCCTGTGTTTTTCACAGATGAGAGCAGGTTCACCCTGAGCACATGTGACAGACGTTGAAGGGTCTGCAGAAGCCATGGAGAATGTTATGCTGTCTGTAACATCATTCGGCATGACCAGTTTGGTGGTGGGTCAGTGATGGTCTGGGGAGGCATATCCATGGAGGGACGCACAGACTTCTACAAGCTAGACAAAGACACCTTGACTGCCATTAGGTATCAGGATGAAATCCTTGGACCCATTGTCAGACCCTACGCTGGTGCAGTAGGTCCTGGTTTCCTCCTAATGCACGACAATGCCCGGCCTCATGTGGCAAGAGTATGCAGGCAGTACCTGGAGGATGAAGGAATTGAAACAATTGAATGGCCTTCACGATCCCCTGACTTAAACCCAATAGAACATCTGTGGGACATTATGTTTCGGTCCATTAGGCGCCGCCAGGTTGCTCCTCAGACTGTACAACAGCTCAGGGATGCCCTCATACAGATCTGGGAGGAAATTCCACAAGACACCATCCGTCGTCTCGTTAGGAGCATGCCCCGATGTTGTCAAGCATGCATACAAGCTTGTGGGGGCCACGGTATTAAGATACTGAAAAGCATTTTGAGTAGCAGAAATTAAGTTTTTGAAAAAATGGACTAGCCTGCCACATCTTCATTTCACTCTGATTTTAGGGTGTCTACACAATTGAGCCCTCTGTAGGCAGAAAACTTTTATTTCCATTAAAAGACTTGGCATCCTTTTGTTCCTAAGACATTGCCCTGTCTTTATTTGTATAGATATCCAACTTCATATTGAGATCTGATGTATCTAATGTGTTTCTTTAAAGTGTTCCTTTAATTTTTGTGAGCAGTGTATATAGATGCTGAAGATTAGCAAAGAGCAGTGCAGACCAAGGTGTAAATAACAGATACTAAAGGGATGCAATAACTTCACTGCTATTTTAACTTGTCTGCTGTTTAAGAAATATTGCTTACAAATAAGCAAACAAGTGAATAAGGCACTCAAGTAATCATTCCTCTTTAGTATTCTGTGTTGTCAGTACTTAGATACAATCAAAGAAGCAAACTCTATAGAACTGTGAAATAAAAAGCAAATGGCAAAAATATGCATTTAAAGTTTTGTCAAAAATACAAATATTTCAGAATTTGTTAGAGTATGACTATTAAAAAGGACAACTGACTAAATGATAAGATCTGTTGAAAGCAAGAACTATGTACTGATCGTGACATTAGTTGAAATAAAAATCCATAGGCGCAGGGATCTCCAGTACTGAACTTTTGAACCACAGGTTTACAGACTTGCTTTTACCGTGGAGAGGTTAGACTTGCTTTATATAAAAACTGGAAACAGTAAAATGGCAAAATTTCTAAAATTGAGTGTGGCTCCCAAGCATAGAGACAAAGCAGAAAGGTTTGCAATCCTAACCTTACCTTGTTTACACCAAACTGACAAACATATGAGATTCAGCTCCAAAAGTGTGAAAAATGAGGTGACAGAGATGGCAGCCAACTTACACATCTTGGGTAAATTTTGCACACACCTGTGCTTATTGTGCATTAGACAAGAGAAAACACAGAGTTAGGTCTCCATAGAAACAACCTTCTCTAAGAAGTGCTATGCAGTAATGGCAACTTTCTTTGAAAGCATATTGCCTGACGGTGAGGTAGGTGTACTAGAGAAATAAAAGCATTCTCTATCCCTCTGTTGTGTATTTCTTTTAAATAAATATTTTGAAGTCACTTGTATGTATTTATATATGTCTTCTATTGAAATGGGCATAAATATAAAATGACAAGGCACACATGCACACCTACAAAAACTTTTGAGAGAAAAATGTACTGTTTGCAGACAATATAAACACAACAGTTCCTGGAGTCACACTCCCTTTTCCTATGTATTATCAAGCTGTTTATGGGCATCATAGGAGAGAGAACTTAAACAATTAAGAAATAAAAGGCAGCAACATATGTGTGAATTAGTGTTCCAAAGGACTTAATACATAAGGTTTAATCAACCAGGATATTAAAACAGAAACCCCAGCTGAGAAGTCAGGGAAAATGAAAAGGTTAAATACTAAAATAACTGTGGGAAAATCAAAATTCAAAGCAAAAGGCAAAGGTAGAAGTCAGAAATCAAAGGCAAAAGTCCTAATTCTGTTTGATGTCAATCACCTAATGAAACAGTAAAAAATTGCTTTTTTTTAATTGTGTGAATTCAGTGTTTGGATGTTAGTGTGCTCCACTATCTTGCACCACTGTCAGGTGCAAGGCAGGAATCAATCCCTGGATGTGGTGCCAAAATGAACAATATACAATATTTAAAAATTATTGCCAAATAATTCTCGAGAATGCCAAACATTGGGAATAGAATCTGTCAGGAGAATCTTGTGATGAATCAAAAAGTCAGAAGTTTCATTAGGTTTTTAGTACAACTAATAAAGATGATGTCCAGGTGTTTATGAAGTCAAGTCAAGTCAAGTAAAGTTTTATTTATAAAGCACATTCATAACAGCTTAAACTGAACCAAAGTGCTGTACAAGATAAGCTAAAAAAAAAAACAATCTATCTATCTATCTATCTATCTATCTATCTATCTATCTATCTATCTATCTATCTATCTATCTATACAGGTGCTGATCATAAAATTAGAATATCATGACAAAGTTGATTTATTTCAGTAATTCCATTCAAAAAGTGAAACTTGTATATTAGATTCATTCATTACACACAGACTGATGTGTTTCAAAGGGTTATTTCTTTTAATTTTGATGATTATAACTGACAACTAATGAAAGTCCCAAATTCAGTTTCTCAGAAAATTAGAATATCAATTAAGACCAATGCAAAAAAAGGATTTTTAGAAATGTTGGCCAACTGAAAGGTATGAACATGAAAAGTATGAGCATGTACAGCACTCAATATTTAGTTGGGGCTCCTTTGGCCTGGATTACTGCAGCAATGCGGCGTGGCATGGAGTCGATCAGTCTGTGGCACTGCTCAGGTGTTATGAGAGCCCATGTTGCTCTGATAGTGGCCTTCAGCTCTTCTGAATTGTTGGGTCTGGCGTATTGCATCTTCCTCTTCACAATACCCATAGATTTTCTATGGGGTTAAGGTCAGGCGAGTTTGCTGGCCAATCAAGAACAGGGATACCATGGTCCTTAAACCATGTACTGGTAGCTTTGGCACTTTGTTCAGGTGCCAGGTCCTGTTGGAAAATGAAATCTGCATCTCCATAAAGTTCATCAGCAGCAGGAAGCATGAAGTGCTCTAAAACTTCCTGGTAGATGGCTGCGTTGACCTTGGACTTCAGAAAACACAATGGACCAATACCAGCAGACTCTGGGACCTTGATTTCCAAAGGAAATGCAAAATTTACTTTCATCAGAGAACATAACTTTGGACCACTCAGCAGCAGTCCAGTCGAGAAGCTTCTGATGCTGTCTCTTGTTCAAGAGTGGCTTGACACAAGGAATGCGACAGCTGAAACCCATGTCTTGTATACGTCTGTGCGTGGTGGTTCTTGAAGCACTGACTCCAGCTGCAGTCCACTCTTTGTGAATCTCCCCCACAGTTTTGAATGGGTTTTGTTTCACAATCCTCTCCAGGGTGCGGTTATCCCTATTGTTTGTACACTTTTTTCTACGACATCTTGTCCTTCCTTCGCCTTTCTATTAATGTGCTTGGAACCAGAGCGATGTGAACAGCCGGCTTCTTTAGCAATGACCTTTTGTGTCTTGCCCTCCTTGTGCAAGGTGTCAATGGTCGTTTTTTGGACAACTGTCAAGTCAGCAGTCTTCCCCATGATTGTGTAGCCTACAGAACTAGACTGAGAGACCATTTAAAGGCTTTTGCAGGTGTTTTGAGTTAATTAGCTGATTAGAGTGTGGCACCAGATGTCTTCAATATTGAACCTTTTCACAATATTCTAATTTTCCGAGATACTGAATTTGGGACTTTCATTAGTTGTCAGTTATAATCATCAAAATTAAAAGAAATAAACATTTGAAATACAGTCTGTGTGTAATGAATGAATCTAATATACAAGTTTCACTTTTTAAATGGAATTACTGAAATAAATCAACTTTGTCATGATATTCTAATTTTATGACCAGCACCTGTATATATATATATATATATATATATATATATATATATATATATATATATATATATATATATACATACACATACATACATAACAATACCACAATCATAACAATCATGTGCTATTTGGTGTTGTAATTTTACTTTTAATGCTTGTAAATAACTTCCTTTATTGATTTTGTGGATTTGTTTACATTCCTGTCTCCAGGCATTACACACTAATGACATCTTTGAATAGCATCATGGCCATCTATGCCATGATGACACAGTTTGTAATTCAGTGTGATTTGTATGATAATTCCTTTTTTTGAAATTTGTCTTACATTTGAGGAAGATGAATGTTTGTTTGAGACTTGGAGAATAAGGGAACAAATAAAAGAGAAGAGTTTTTGACCTGTAAAGGTTTAACACTGAGAGTTCAGGTTCAGTTCCTGCTGGTATTTTGACTGTTAATATGCTTTGAGGTTTGGGTCTCTGCATATATAAAGTAAAACTAGGTCTAGTAATCAATAGTTCAATTTGAGAGGCCATCATCCATATTGAGAATGAGAATGATTTCAATCTGTTTTAAGATTAAAAACTTGATGACTCAGAAAGTTAAATAATGTTGTGTTGATAGAAGGAATTAAAATATTAATATATATATAAATATTGTGGAGAGAAAAATGTTGCCTTAAGACGGGTAGAAAAAATATTTAAATATTATGTTTTCAGTCATCAGGAGGTTAGTTGAATGATGCAAGAAGTTCTAATAGTGCTAATAATAGTGCTAAAATATTATAAAAGAAGGCTGGGTTAAGGATTCTGAAAGCAAACACTGAAAGCAAATAAAACTGAAGATCAGTGATACAGTGATATTGAGAGTAATGGGAAAGGCAGGGCATAGTGAGGATGTAAGGGATTGGAAAGACTGCAGAACACACACTAAATAGGCTTAAATAACTTTACTAAGCCTGTCCTCATTCTGTACTATATGAGGTAGGTGACAGCTGTTTTGAGAACTAATGGAATCAGAAGATGGCATGGAGAGTCAGTATTCACACAGGGACCATAATCAGGAAAAATATAATAAAATAAACAAAGCTAAGAACACATACTCTTAAACCTAAAAAGGGTACCTGTAGCCAGAGTTAAGAAACATGAAACACAGATCGTCATCCGAGGTCAGAAAAACTGTTGTAATCAGTAAATTTAAAAGCTAAAAATCAGAAATTACACAAGAGTTTTTTGTTTCAAGAATACAGTCTTGGAGGACCAGTAACGTGTGACGTCACTTTTTAAAGCATCGCACTAGTTAAATCATTATGTATGACTTCCAGGAACTGCATGTAATCAATGCCTTCATCAATAAAGAAAACGTGATGGCATTGCAGGTAAATGTGAATAATTTTTTACATTATTTTAAACATAATGAAATAAAAAATTACTCTAACCAGTAGATTCATTGGCATCAGCAGCCCTAAAATTCATATGCAAATAATTAATTCAGAGGTCAAAAAAGAGTTGGAGAAAAATTGAACTCCAAAAAAAAATCATGTCCTTTTCCATTTATGTAGATATGACTGTGTGCCTTCAAGAATAGATTACTTTATATATTTTTGGTTAGTTCATGGAATGGCACAAAGGTACAGCAGGTGGTGTTTTTATCTTACACCTCTTAAATTCAGATTTTGATTTTTGGTTTAGAATCCTGGCCCTGTGGAATTTTTACATGCTCCTGCTCCTTGCATTCATGTATATTTTCTTGACACATTCCTTCACACAGTCTATGAGTTAATTCAGCAATGCAAAAAATGTATGATCTTGTTTACATGGAACTCATTCTACCTGAATTGTTGTGTATAACAAAAGTTCCTTGTAATATTATGCTCTGTGAAGTGTGTGCTAGTAAAATCTGATAATTTGATTGGCCTCAGCTTTATTCTTTTTCTACTAAGACAGTCTCTGACTCCTTTTGAAACATAGAGCACAGTAGATCATCTTCACTTCGCTCTAACCTTTGTCCTTGCACCCCGTGTTCTCTCGGAATTTCAACTATACAGAGATGGGAATTATTACTCTAAAGCATACTGAGGGATGTTTTAATTGCTTTTATTGTTTCCTTGATTAAGAAGTTAGCCTTATTTGATCTTTGAACAAGTCTTGTAAACGATTAGACAGGGCTGAGGTTTAGCTGGTTTTGATGTCACTTTTCAGTAAATACATGACCTTAAGTAAGTCTATGCTGCTGCACTTGGAATTTTGTAGTAATATTTATTTCTTGAATTTGTGCAATGTATGTCAAGCACTTGATATAAATTATGAAAGTATACCTCTAAGTTAATGCACTTTCAGATACCTGGAAGTGTACTATATATATATATATCTTTAAACCACCCTGTATATGTACTGTATAAAGATATATACATACATACTGTACATGCATATACTGGATATACAGTATGATGTATTTCTGTTTATGTTTCAATGTTGTGTTTTATACTTTTTTGTTTTTTGTTTTTCATACTGTATTTTATTGTACAGCATAGCGGGCTCAAAAGTGTGCTTGAATTTATCTAACATTTGTTTTAAGCATTTTGAAATATGCATGGAAGGCAGTAAATATAATGAAAAGAACTCTTTCTCACTTGTAAATGAGAGAACGCTCATAAAGAACAGGAAATCCTGGAGATATGCTTGCAGTGGTCTGTGGTTCATGTCAGACATGTGAGAAGTACCTACAGTGCTGAGAGAGAATGCTCTTTCACAGCAAAGCTTTCTTTGGTGGCTTAGCTAAGTACAAATACTGATTGCCATTTTAGCCTCTATGTAACATACAGTTCAAGTGTTTCTGATCACAGGTAATAGATTGGATAGACATGTCCCATCATCCATGACAGCAGCAGTACTAAATGTAGAAATTCCTGCAGGTCATCCAGCAGGCAATCCATCGCCCACCTAGTATGGCAGCACAGTATCTGCAGCAGATGTATGCAGCTCAGCAACAGCACCTCATGCTCCAGACAGCAGCCCTGCAGCAGCAGCAGCAGCAGCAGTTGAGCAGCTCCCAGCTACAGAGCCTAGCCACGGTCCAGCAGGTAAGTAGCAAACAGGCCTTGTTTGTGAGTGGTTATGTACCTGGGATGAGGACTGATTCTAGAGTATAAGATAGTATTTTAAGTAGACTCTCCTTCTGGGGATCTTTGTTTTGCGCCCCCCATGTTCACGTCTAAACTTATTGTTTCCTGTAGGTGCCTTATGCAGGCGTACCATTTTTTATTTGATGTCAGGCATTTGTTTGCTCTGAAAACCACAGGGAGGCTTACAGTTGTTGTGAGCCAGTGGTTATCTCTTTTTATTATTCTTGTGAAACTTCACACATGCAGCAGCACCCACTGTAGGAGGTGGGTTATGCTGAATATAAGACATTAACTGACGGATATTAACCTTTCGCTCTCTTTTTCTTTCTCTCTCTCTCTCTCTCTCTCTCTCTCTCTTTCTCTATCTCAATCTCTCTATCATTTCCAGGCGACGCTTTCTGGAGGCAGGCAGTCCTCATCCCCCACTGGAAGTGTCACTCAGCAGTCAAGTGTTTCGCAGACTTCGGTGGGTAGCATTTAACTCTGCATCTGTTCACATGTGGCAGAGCTCTTTATTGTGACAGCGGTGACCTCAGTATTTAATTAAGGGCCTTGTAAAGTGGAGCAGATTCCTTGGGTAAGTCCTCTGGGGTGCCTCTGGGGCTGCAGTTAAGGTGGAGTTTTCCTTCCTTCGCTCTTGAGAGTGTGATGGAGCTTCGTGCTCAATGCAATTGCTTCCTACTTCATGAAAGGTATCATGCCACAGAAAAGTAGAAAACTATTAAGCCTAAAAGCAGAAGGAAGCATTGCAGTGCTTCACATGTATTTGTCTTGCTTCATTTTTACTTCAGTTAGTCATCATTCAGGTATCAACATGCCATTGCTACTTGTGCTAATGTGGAGACCAAGCTTCAAGAAGTCTAGATTTCAAACTTGCTAACAGGTTATCTGATTCTAAACCATCTTCATCAGCTAATCTTCCAAAAGCACAAAGCTTAGTGACCCATAATGAACTAACAGTTTTTGTTTATATCTGAGATTGCATTCCAAGTCGTGATTAAAAAAGAACTTCCTGATCCTTGCCAGCTAACTGGTCAGATTATATGGAATAAACCAATGACTGATGGTTCACTCAGAGTAGTTAATTTTTCCATTACTTTTCTGGCTTAGGTACAGTACCATGAAAATGTCTTCAAACAAAACTAAAATTAGACATACAAAGAAAATAATTAATTTCATTTATCTAACGAACAAAGTTATACAACACCAACTAGCATTATCCGAAAAAGTAATTGCCCCCGTATAGTTAATTTCTAATATTAGTTCCTTGCAGAACCACTTTATTTCAGAAACATTGGTAGGTTTCCAAGCATGCCACAGGATCTGTGTGAGGATTAGAGCAGGTCTGGCCTCTCCAAAATTATAATTTTGCTTCTTTTCAGGCACTCTGTTGTAGAGTTGATTTTCTTGATTCCATGTTTTGGATTAGTGTCTTGCTGCATGACTCAACTTTGCTTCAGTTGCAGACCACAGATGGTAGATTGAACTTTTTCCTTAAGAACTTTCTTATACAGACCAGAGTTCATGGCTCAAGTCATCCAGGTCCTAAGGCAACCAAACAGCCCAACACCATCAGACTACAAAAACCATGTTTGACTGTTGGCATCTTGTTATTCTGTGGGATGCTGAGTTTGCTTTATGTCAAACAAAGTTGGAAACGTGTCAGTCAAAAATTCTTGTCTCATTTCTCCATAGAACATTCTCCTAAAAGACTTGGTGATCATCCTGGTGCTTATTGGTAAATGAGAGGAAAGCAGTTATGTTCTTCTCAGTGGTTTCTGTCTCACATCTCTCCAATGAAGCCAGTAACAGAAGAAATCAGGAAGGTGGCATGTACCTTTTCACAGCGCTTACATGAAGTGATCCTTGTTGAACTGATGTTGCTGTTTTTTTTTCCAAGTGCACTGAAGTGGCCTAAGCCAGCAGGCAACTGACAACTAATTAATGTTAACATACATTATAATTGCATTCCAGGAATTAGAAATGACATTTCAGGCGTGGTAGTACAAGATGATACAAATACTACTATAACACAGCCTCAAAGTCCTGGGTTTATATCTTTGCCTGAGCACTATCTATGTGGAGATGGCATATACACTTCTTCCATCCCATATCTGAAGGACACACAGGTTAGGATGCTGGCATCTCAAAACTAACTTGATTGGGTTAGTATGAGAGATTGGTGCCCAGTGTTGGATGGGTCTGTTGACTGTGTTCAGTGCAGCTGGGGCATGTATCAGGCTCTTGTGACCCAGAACTGGAATGAGATTTTTCATGGATTCATGGCTTTTGGAGGTACTGAATTCTCTACTAATAGTAAATATTTGTGTTGTTTCCTGTAGTAAGAAACAGCAAGATTGAAAAATAGAGATAGCCCACTGTGTAATATAAAACTTTTGCAGTTACTATATATATTTTGAAGTCAGAGGCATGCTTGTTCAGATGAGTGAAGGTAGTTCCCTTTAGGTCAACTTTTTCAAGTGAGTAAGCTGGTGGTACTTTCTGACTCAGAGTCCTGGAGTTCACAATCAGCCAGTCTATGTGAGGATGTGAAATGGAAGAAGAGTGGGGTCTTCGGTGACTTCTCAGTGGTGACTCTTGCTTGTGAAATTCCAGCATAATAATAATTGCAAAGTCTTATTTTGGGGTGGCTCACCCAGTTTTGTGCTTTTAGCAGATGTGCTGAGGGAAAAGTGTTTGAGGTTGTCATCACCACCTAGTATAAATTTGAAATGATTGACCCCTGAAACTCCTGCCTGATTATAGCATTGACACTAGTGTCTATATCAGTGCTGTCTGCCCTTCACCTCATCTATAAATCCTACTTCACTGTAACCTTTAACAATTTTATTACCTTATACAAGCTATACTAACTATACTGAACAGGACCGGAGAAAGTACAGTCACCTGCGGCACTCCTGTGTTGCTGACCTCAATGTCAGACCTGCAGTTCCTGAGACGCACATACTAAGGTCTGTCTGTAAGATAGTCCATGATCCATGCCACCAGGTCTGAATCTACTCCCGTCTCTGTCAGCTTGTCCCTAAGGAGCAGAGGTTGGATGGTGTTGAAGGCACTAGAGAAGTCAAGAAACATAATTCTTACAGCACCACTGCCTCTGTCCGAGTAGGAGAGGGATCGGTGTAGCATATAGATGATGGCATCCTCCGCTCCCACCTTCTCCTGGTATGCAAACTGCAGAGGGTCGAGGGCATGGCAGACCTGGGATCTCTGGTGGTGAAGCAGAAGCTGCTCCATGGTCTTCATCACATGTGACGTCAGAACGACAGGCTGGAAGTCATTCAGCTCACTAGGACATGATACCTTTGGGACTGGGGTGATGCAAGATGTTTTCCAAAGCTTTGGGACTCTCCCCTGTTCCAGGCTCAGGTTGAAGATTCGCTATAGAGGACTCCCCAGCTCCAACGCACAGGCCTTCAGCAGTCGTGGTGATACACCATCTGGACCCGCTGCTTTGCTGGCATGAAGTCTCCTCAGCTCTCTGCTCACCTGGGCTGCTGTAATTGTGGGTGGGGAAGTCTCTGCAGTACTCCAAGGTGAGAGTGAGTTAGGGTGGTCAAACCTGTTAAAGATGTTGTTCATTTGGTTTGCTCTCTCCACATCTCTGTCAATGGTGGCACCCCGCTTCGAGCTGCAGCCAGTGATGATCTTCATCCCATCCCACACTTCCTTCATGCTGTTTTTCTGCAACGTCTGCTCCAGCTTTCTCCTGTACTGCTCCTTCGCTTCCCTGAGCTGGAGTTTGGAGTTCCTTCTGCACGCGCTTGAGCTCATGCTGATCATCGCCTTTTAAAGCCCTTTTCTTCTTGTTCAAAAGGCCCTTGATGTCACTTGTAATCCATGGCTTGTTGTTAGCATAACAGCATACTGTTCTTACTGGAACTACAATGTCCATACAGAAGTTGATGTAGTCAGTAGTGCAGTCAACAACCTCCTCAATGTTCTCACTATGTGATACCTGCAGGATATCACAGTCTGTAGTTCCAAAGCAGTCTCTCAGAGCCTGCTCTGCCTCAGGGGACCACTTCCTGAATGAGCGTGTGGTTGTAGGTAGCTCCCTCACTTTTGGTTTGTAGTGAGGTTGAAGCAGAACCAGGTTATGATCTGCTTTCCCAAGCGCAGGCAGCGGGGTGGCTCTGTATGCATCTTTAACATTTGCATACAGTAGGTCAGTAGTCCTATTTCCCCAGGTGTTACATTCCCCATACTGGGAGAAGGCAGGTAATGTTTTGTCCAGCATCACATGGCTAAAGTCTCCAGCGATTAACAAAAGCACCTCAGGGTGCTGTGTTTGTAACTTAGCAACAGCAGAATGGATTATGTCACCTGCTATCTCCACATCCGCCCGAGGAGGGATGTAAACAATAACAACAATGATGTGTCCAAACTCTCTGGGTAAGTAATAGGGACGCAGACTTACGGCCAACAGTTCGATGTCCCTGCAGCAAGTGGAGATTTTGACGTTTACATGTCCAGAGTTACACCATGTTGTATTTACATAGAGAGCGAGTCCTCTTCCTTTCTGCCTCAGGTGGGCAGACGCAGGTATTTGCGTCTCTGTCTGCTCTAACTGTGCTTAACCCGTGTAGCTCCACGTTAACATCTGGGATGTTAGTTTTTAGCCACATTTCACAAAAACACAACATACTGCATTCTCTGTAGGTCCTGACATTTTTCACCAGCGCAGCCAGTTTGTCAATCTTATTTGGTAGTGAGTTCACATTTCCCAGGATCACAGAAAGCACCAAAGGCTTGAAATGCCATTTTCTCTGGTTTATAATGATCTCTAATGACTCGCCCCTTTGAAGACTCTAGGATGTGTCTTATTGGCTCCTTGTGACCTGTGGTCTGACATACTAAATGTCACAGTAGGTTAACATTTGTTTAGTTAACTTTTAATTAACCACTGCCATAAGATTGAAATTTTACTTTGTTAAATAAATAATTATTGACCAGTGAATGCTATTTCTCTGTCAATGTTCTGCTTCCATAACATATAAGACATTTGACAAGAAATACTGGGAAATATATAAGCATTTTGTGGAACGTCATTGAAGGTCACATTTGTGAAGTATGGCATAATTCAGAAGAGACTAACTTTGGTCAAGAATAATCCAAATGTGAGGCCCCCCCTTGGTTATCTGAATTCTCTTTTCTTCATAAGAAATATCTTTTTTTAGCCAAACAATAAACATTTTGGGAACAGATGACAAAGCTAAGAATGCATTGCTGAATGATGCCTGACACCCCAAAAGCACAACTGTGTTGATGTACACAAAGGAAAAAGGATCTGCTACTTCCATATCTTTCTTGAAAGAGTTTTTGTTTAAGACAAAGGTGTGTCCTATCAAATTCTTGTATTTTGTGTTTTTTTTCCACTCTGGTGGATAAACACTAAATAGCCTGTTTCTTTCCTGACGTATTTCATTCATTTACCTCTCTACTTAATGTATTCACTGGATTTTAGCTACTTAATTTATGGCCCTTTCAATTCAGGGGAAAGTTCAGTGTACCAAGAAGGATTCAGTTTGGCGTTTCTCTAGCTCATTGCTGTGGGTTTTAAGTTGGAAATGGCTAGCCAGCCATGCGCTAACCTTTCTCACTAGTCTAGTATGCCTACTCTTGAGAGTAAGCCTTTGTGTGATGGATTAGCTTGATGAATGATCATTTTCACACCCAAAGTGATGATTACATTTTTTGTTCAAGAAATTATTCATTGGTAAAACAGTTGTCTGCTTGGGAATCAGTATGTTAACCTTTTTGGGAGTGCTTGTGCAGGTGAATCATCAATGAAATAAAATGTTGCTTTTGGGGTGAACCTTGAATGTCTTCTAGTTTTTAATTACAGAGGCGGAAGCTTCACTGAATGAATGCTTTGAAACAGACTAAAAAATGACCAACTAAAAGGGGGTACTTCAGAATTATATATTACTTTCAGTGTGAGAAAACCTGCAATATATGCCTGTCTCGGCATTATTGGACATAGTTAGATGACTGCCAAACAGCCTTATCCTCATTTATTCATTAGGGAACATCCATTCATTTCATTACCCACTTGTCCAATTCTGACTTGTGGGGACTTGAGCCTATCCTGGCAATACCAGAGGCACCAGGGCACTAATCCATTGTAAGGTGTTCTGATGCACACACTCACCTTTGAAGAGCGAAACTGTAAATGTTATCATGGGAATATAGAAAAGTGAATTGTGTAATGGAGAAAGAAGTATTCTTCTCCTTTACATTATTACATTATTAGTGTACTTCAGCTTTTTCTGATTTGATTTGCTTTATTCATTATTTTGCATGAATAATTTGCATGGAAAAGTGTGGTTTGTTCAGCAAAAATTATCAAAAAATAAGAATCCTATAAAATATTTCATATTCATTATCTGGTTTTGTTTCAGCTTGTATTTTAACAGAGCATACTTATAAGCTTCTACTAACATTAAACAGATATTATATCCGAACCCATTAAATCTACAGTGCAAAACTAAACTCCATATCTTTTTAAACAACCATAATTACTAAAACTGAAACTAATATACAGTGGATTCAAAAAGTGTTCAGACCTCTTCACTTTCTACATATTTTATGGTGTTATAGATGCAATTCTAAATGGATACTTTAGATGCTGTTTTCCAAACTTCAAGCAGGAGTTAACCACTCTACCATAAATGCCAAGTTAATTTACTGTAGGGCTGTCGAGATGGCTTTGTTACAATGAAATTGGGTTATCGTTCACCTCCCTGATAAAGACCCCTTTTGCCCGGTTACTCAGTTTGGCTGGACTTTCAGTTTGCCACAGGTTCATTACAATCAAGTTCTAGACACATCTCAACGATTAAAACAAAAAGGCTGCACCTGAACACAGTTTGGAGTGCCACAACAAAAGGGTCTGAATACCTTTATAAATGAGAGATTTCAGTTTTTGATTTTTAATAAATTTGTAAACCTTTCTGAAAACACATTTTCAGTTTATCAGTATGAATTATTGAAAGATGGGCAAAAATGGAAAATGTATCCATTTCAAATTAAATCCACAACAAAGTGTGTAGAAAATAATGGGGTCTGAATATTTTCTGAATCTACTGTAAAAATAAAATTAAAGTGTCTTCTTGAAATAAAAAATAAAGTAAAGCTAAAATATATTATGACTGAAAAATAAAACTAAACTGAATTATGATCAGAAAAAAATAATGAAATAAAAACTAATGGAAAAAAGCAAAACTATGATAATCTTAGTAAAAATAAAAGGCATCTATACTATGACATTTGTACAGTGACATCTGTGTGAAATTCCATCCATCCATATTCTAACCCGCTGAATCCAAATACAGGGTCACGGGGGTCTGCTGGAGCCAATCCCAGCCAACACAGGGCACAAGGCAGGAACCAATCCTGGGCAGGGTGCCAACCCACCGCAGGACACACACAAACACACCCACACACCAAGCACACACTAGGGCCAATGTAGAATCGCCAATCCACCTAACCTGCATGTCTTTGGATTGTGGGAGGAAACCGGAGCGCCCGGAGGAAACCCACGCAGACACGGGAGAACATGCAAACTCCACGCAGGGAGGACCCGGGAAGCGAACCCGGGTCTCCTAACTGCGAGGCAGCAGTGCTACCACTGCACCACCGTGCTGCCCTGTATGAAATTACATCAATTCAAAGAACTGATATGGTACAGTTACAGGGTGTTAACTCATTTGTGATTTTCGAATACTTTCAGTTGCTTCATTTGTTGTTTTATGCAGTGTTTCACATTGAGAAGTACAAGAAAAAGGAAATAGAGGAGAGCACAGCGGAGTACCACAACTCCACAAGACTGGCTGGTTTGTCTCATTCCCCCATGTCTGTGTGGGATTTTCTCTGAATTTGTTCCCATATCTGAAACATGTGCAAATTAGGTAGATTTGTGTGCCCTGTGATGAACTAGCATCCCATCCAAGGCTGGCTCCGGTTGTGTACTTACTACTGACTGGATAAGTGCTGGGTTCCTACAACTTTAAAATTAAATTAGGTTCAGAAAATGGATGGATGAATGGATGGATGGATAGATAGAAGGATGGGAAAGCTAAATGTAAATAGAATCCGCTTTCAATTTTGTTTCTTGTTTAATTGTTACCTGCATTACCAGCATTTAAGTGATTATTTTTTTCTTTCACATTTCAATAGTGTTATCTGTCTCCTTTATTCAAAAATGTGTAATATTTCCTAGATGTTTTTTTTGTCTGATGCTGCTAAAAGCTATTACAATGATTACATTTTTACTTTGCTTCTTGTCTGTACAGCACATGCTTGCTAATTTGTATCAATTACAGAATGTGCATTATCACGTGTTAACAATCCCATAGGAATGGTCTAGTGGTTATTTAATCAGGCTGCTAGTTGCTTCTGTTCTCCTAAGGAACAAAATGAACAATAATTT
The DNA here is from genome assembly GCF_016835505.1 of Polypterus senegalus. Classification (NCBI taxonomy): domain Eukaryota; kingdom Metazoa; phylum Chordata; class Cladistia; order Polypteriformes; family Polypteridae; genus Polypterus; species Polypterus senegalus. Next base: position 158,403,955 of record NC_053154.1, read on the forward strand.
GTTTAAGCAAAGTTAACTTACAAGTGCGAATCAACAGCAGTATTCCTATTTTATTGTTATTCTATTATTTATTGTTGGTTTTAGGTTGGTGATGAGGATTTTTACAAGTAGCTTACTGTTGACATGTAGATTCTCAAAGAAAAAGATATCTGCAACATACCAACATTTATATCATTCTTACTTTTTCAAAGACGCTTTAGTTAAATTAGGGTAGCACATAGAACACTGAAGGGAATAATTAAAATCCTTGTAAGTTATTTTTAGACACCTTTACAGTATATTTTAACTGTGATATTTTTATCAAGATCCAAAACAATATGACAGTTCAAATAGTTTATTAAAAGGGTAAAGTAAAGGCAGTTAAAGTAGTTTACTTACATTTTATTATTTATTTTTTGGGTGAACTGCTTCAAGTGCAGTACTTTATGGCTTCTATCATAAGTGTTTCCCAGAATAGGCTTAAAAATAAAAATAATTTAAATAGCATTTAATTTTAAAGCACATTTTCATATACACAGTAGTGTACCTGTAATTGTAACATAATATACTTTACAAGTAATATAATAGAATCCCTCACTTGTTAGTTTGGAATGGTTACAACTGAAAAAGTAAATGTTGAATTTTATCACATATTTTATAGTCAAAATTCCTGAGAGGTGTGGAAAAGAAAAACTCCAGCTGGAGAATACACCGGAGAAAATAAAACTCTAGAGATTTCAGTGCCAACAGGACACCTTAGTCCATCTGGGTGTTCTACAGTAGGCATCTTAAATGGTGGTGCAATGTAGCACTGCTTTCATGTATCAAGGAAACCAAGCTTCAAGTTCCTGATGCTCCCTGTCTGTAGTTTACAACTTCTCCCCTTGTCCAGATGTGTTTCCTCTGGGTGGATTGCTATGATGTGTGTGTGTGTGTGTTCACCCTGCGATAGGATGGTGTCCTGTCCAGAGATTGTTCCTACCATGCCCTTGAGATGAGCTCCACCTTCCCTGTGACTCTGTTCTGGATAAGTGGGTTTTAAAACTAGATGGATAGATGATTATTATCCAAGGGATGAAAAGTCCTAGCAGATTCATTGCTGCAGATATCATTGCTGTCACATCCTTCAGTCTTTCCTACATGAAAATAGGCTACAGAGTACTTTGGCCAGGTAGTAATGGCCCAGATCACTACCAGAAGATTTCAGAAAGAGAAAACACAGACAAATATATTAGAAACTGGAAAAATGATATATATTTAGGACTATCTAATGATTGCATTATATGAAAGGAGCCAAACCTGTCACTGTAAGTAAATATTCGATTTTATACTATTAAACTTTTACAACAGTGTTCAAATGACATTAAGGATGATTATGTGTTCAAACTGACATTCTAAAATTTAGAATGGCAAATGTTAAAAGTCTTACACACAATTAAAAATATTGCAAAATCAATCCTAGAAGAAACAGGAACCCAACATAATGATGTTAATAAAGGTGAAACAAGTTGAAATTTTCTGTTAACCTTTAAGAACCCTGTTTCTTCATTTTGAAAAAACTGTAGCCAATCAGTTTCTTTTTCTTGGTAGTCCATATAGGAGTGTATTACAATAATCTTGTTGGCTAAAAACAAAAGTGTTAATTTTTAAGCATTTTTAAACAGTATTAAGGACTAAATTCCTGCTATGTTTCTTGAATAAAAAATAAGCATTGGTAATATGTTTAATATGTGACTAAAATGTACCTATTACTATGCCTAAACTATTTACTTTAGACTTGACCTGCAAGGCCAGATGATATCCTCACTTTTTTACCACAGCCAGTAACCCAAGTGTTTGTTTTTTCTTTGTTTTAGTTTAAGTAAATTACTCCTTACCCATTCTTTAATTCTAGTAAGACTCTGTTAGGGGTTAAGAGTCATTGAGGTGTTGGGCTCTATATGAAGGTACTGTATAGCTGTGTGTTGTCTACGTATGTAGCTATGGTATAGTTACAAACATTTCCAGATAGTTTTCTCAATGAAAACAGTTTAAAATACTTCAAGGAAGGCCTACAGACTATCTAAGACAAGTAATGGGGTTGCTGTGATCTATTGTATCAAGCACAGCGCTCGGGTCTAAGAGAACAAGGACTGATATATTATTTACATTAGTATTTTGCGATAAATCATTAAATACTTTGGCCAGAGCAGTTTATGTGCTATGATTATGTCTAAAACTTTTCAGGACTGATATTTTTATTCAAGGAATAATTTAACAGTTAAAAGACCACTTTATAAACATAGGTATGACAACAGCTGTTTTTAAGTAATCTAAAAAAAGACATCAGATTCTGTTGAACAGTTAACTATGTGTAACAATATTGACTCCATGATTATGAACGTTGAACTAAGGTCAATTACAGAAGGTTAGCTCAATTCGTAATTCCCAATATTCTCTTTCCCGGCTTGATGTTTGGTATTTGTATGGACCTTTGATCAACCATTTATCCTTTGCTAATCCCTGCCTGCCTTTATTTTTCTATCTCCAGAGGTGAATAGTTTTTGGTAAATTCTGCCTTCAAAGAGATTTCTAAATACCATTGCAGTGTGTTCTGGATATCCTTACTGGTGCTAGGTCTAGGGTGAAAAATACCAATATATTCTACTTCGCTGTTTTTACTGACTTGCTTGCCTGCCTAACAGTGATTCATGCAGGTAACATCCCACCTAAATTCCATTGCTTGCTAACTGGAAAACATTCTTGCTTCCTTGTTGCTCACTTCCCATATGTTATATACTCAATGATCCTAAATCTTTTTTGGCTTTTATGTCTGTGTAATAACTGAGATTACTTTTTGCCCAAGTAAGACTTCATAAACCACATGCCACTTGTTTATGCCCGATTAAGCAATTCATTTTATTAGGCTATTTGACCTTTATTAGAAATATCATACTCATCGCCTCAGTTGTATTTCTCTGTTAATTGTTTGCAGCTAAGCACCAGAAGTTATTCATTGCTTAAAATCTTCTGTGAAAATTTGGAAAGCAAAACATTGCTGACTGATTTATATGAAATTTTATAGTTTATGGTTAGTTGTTAATCTCCGATTACATGGTCTGCGTTTTTATTTTGATGGAATTATTGTTTGACTCCTGTAATTAGACTGTAATTATTTTCAATTATTTTTTGTTTGTTTTTTGTAATCTAAATGTTGTGAGAACAATGATGTAATCTTTATGTCATCTTGGATTATGGTTGCTGTGATGCTGCACATTACTAGGTTGTGTGACATCAATGAAGAACTTGGTCATATTCACAATGTCATGGTAGCTTTGTTATTTAAGCCTCATGCTTGATCATTGATCAGTTTTTGTTTTATTGGCAAGACCTTTCGCTTGCTTCTAGAAAACTGTCATCTGCCAATTTCTTTTCAAGGCTGTTTTTTTTTTACTTTTAGTTTTGACTTGTTTTATTACCTCAAGTAAATGTAGTTAATTGATTTAGCTTTTTGCGTATTGACCCCAGCTCTGTCCAGACTTCCTTATTTACCCTTAAAAGACCCAGGGCCTCATGCATAACACTGTGCGTAGAATTCACACTATTGGAGTGTCCTCTGCATGGTCATGTCAATTTGCATCTTGGATTGACGCAGCTGCATGGTGGCGCAAAGGTAGTGGGGGTGTCACAAGAGCCAACATTGGCACGTGAGGAGTAGCAAGATTAGAAGGTCATTGTGAACATGCGTGATGGTACTGTAGTCAATTTATAGAGGGGTATGCTCATGTGGCGGGATCCTGGGGCCTCATGTATAATGCCGTGCATAGAATTCACACTATAACATGGCGAGCGGACAAAAGAGGAAATATGCTTACGCACAAAAAAAAATCCAGAAGCATAAATCTGTGCGTTCGGCAACTTCCACATTCTTCCGCTCCATAAATCTCAGTCAACGTGAAAAGTAACGCACGTGCACGCACCTACTATCCCGCCCCAACTCCTCCCAGAATTATACCTCTTTGAATATGCAAATCAATATAAATAGCCCTTAAGCTCAGCCTTCTGTGAAAAGTCAACGGCAAAAGCATGAGGAAAAATAGAAGAATTTCAGCAAATACAAAGTGGAGGCAAAGAAAAATTTACTATTTCTTGGTTTAAACAGTGGTATAAACAGCAAAAGGAAGTTGATCAAGTGACATAGCATGTTGGAGAAACTCGAAAGCTCAAGTTCACAAAATCGCGCTGTGCCCGAAATAAAAAAGTTGTCACATATCAAAGTCGCTGTGAAAAGGTGAGTCGTAGTCTACTGTCTGAGTGTCATATGAAAGCTTATTAGGGTACAGAGAAACAAAAAAGGTGCACAGTGGGAAAAAGGCACAAAATGACAACTTTTATCTCGAAATTTCCACTTTAATCACGTAGTTTATTTTGTCATTAAAGTAGAACATCATAAACTTCATTTTAAAATCGTTTAATTTACTAGTTTCTCAAATCCCATCGTAACTAAAGTAGCACGTTAAATGCTTTGTTTTGTATTTGATCTTCTATGTACTCTATGTGTGTGAATCACTACGTGCTTCTGGAGTTTCTCTTCCTCTGACAGGACACAGAATCCGTTACATTCGTAATATTATAGGTCTCTTTATAATTAAAATACTGAGGTGTATATGTGATATCATTTTCATGATGATAGGAGTTAAAGCATGTTTTTAAACATGAGAACATGATGACGCAGTGATTGTTCATGTCTCACGCAAGATGTTTGTTGCGCCATGCACGACCTGTGATGAAATAATTTATTGCAGCAGTACTGTCTGTCAAACGTACTAACCTCCAATTCCTGTTCTTCCTTTTCTTTCTCCAAATACCCAATTGCCACACAATCAGTTCTGTAATAGACGTTAAGCCATCTGTAAGATTAGAACGGCGATTTTTCAAAACCTTTAAGGAACATTGAAATATCTTTGTAGTATGTGTTTAATTATTCTATCCATCTATCCTTCCAGTGTCGCGCCAGCACCAGCAAGAATACAGTGCGAGGCAGGAACAATCCATGAACAGAGTGCCAGCTCCTCGCTAGCGCAGCGACACTGTGTCCTGGCATGTTTAATTATTAACAATATAGATTATTTAAATGAAGTTAAAGTTTTATCTGTGTAATATAATAAACATATTTTGCTGCATTTCATCCTAAAAATGATATGGTCATTATATGTAAATACACACTTTATAAAGTGGCTCAGGTTATGCAATATTATAACAGTTCGCAAGTTTACAGTGAGGTAATTGTACTTATAAGTACAAACCATTCTACAAGGAGCACTTGATGGACTGATTGAGTGCATTTATAGCTCTTGGGATGAAACTGTTTCTGAACCACGAGGTCTGTACAGGAAAGGCTTTGAAGCGTTTGCAGTGTGAGAGCAGTTCAAATAGGCAGCATGGCTGAGGCAGTGTGTGCTTGATGCTGTATACTGATAATTCATAGTTCTGATCAGCTGCTGTACAGCTGTGATTCCCCACTCAGATACAGTTATATAAATACTCTGGTGGTGCAGTGAGAGTAATATGGAAAAAGATGATCTGCTGTGGCAACCCGTAACGGGAGCAGCTGAAAGAAGAAGAAGAAGGTGCTAAAGCAACTATTGTATTTAGAATAGTTTGACCATTCTGTGGACCATTATATTGTTACAAGTTAATTACAATCAGATGCATTAAACTAATAAACAATATACTGTTAATTTCAGTGTATTTATAAAGCCACGTCAGGGATGTGGATCTAAAAAAGAAAGGAAAAACACACTAGAACAGTAGCACTGCTTTGATGCTGGGTGTCGCTAGTCTGCAAAACCGAGCACAGAACTTGCGTACGCCAGTGTATGAGCTACCGTGGAAATGTGTGTGGCTTTATGGCAAGTTTAGGTTTTATACATCGCAATTTGAACGTGGAGACGTTCTTACGCAACATTTTTCTGCGTACGCACCGTTTATACATGAGGCCCCTGTTCTTCACTCTAGTGACTATACTGAAATTTTCAGTGCAATTTTATAGGAAGCTCAAATTGGCTCATGACAGCATTCCCCAAGTTGCGTAAGGTTAAGTCATGTTGATTAGCATCATTTCTGTGACATAGTGTTTTTCATTGGCACCGCTATTTTGTTTGTCTGATGACTATGATTATACATAGTTGCTAGGCATGTGCGCATGTCACATGATCTGTGATCTCATGGTGGTCATGTTATATAAATTGGTCACATGGTTAAAGTATTGTCTGAACTTTGTTCAAAAATAAAGAGACAACTTCACAAACATATTCTGGTATATTAGCAAATCAGTTTAGCTTAGATTCTGGTTACTGTTTTGTTTGTTTATCATTGCAAATTTAGTGTTGCTCCACCAGGCATTAGTGTACCAACCTCTGCTTATTTCGATGACTCTTTTGAAACTTACAACTGATCTCTGCCCCTTTGCTTATCATGTGCCTGTGACAACTCACATGAAAGTTCTCATTGGTCATAAACACTGGTAAAGGGTAGTATGGGCTCTTCATAAAATAGAATAGCGAACTGCTGGGCGCACAAAGACAGGGTCTCATCATTATTCTTCCTTCTCTCTTCCACCACACCTTTAATTCCCAGCTTTAGAGATTTATCCAGTAATGCTAAACACACCATTATGCAATCGCAATTGGAAAAAAAAACTTTATTATGCCACTTAAAGTGTTATCATTCAGTGTAGTAAATACTGGTTGGCTGATATACTAAAAAATAAAGTATTTACTACTGTTATTAATCAAGGAACATTCTTTCAAACCTGGAATGAATAATATTACAGCACATGATGAAGCTAACTGATAAGTTGAAATAATGCACTTTTATGAATTGCATACAGATTGGCTGAACCCCAACAGCATAAATATACAGTACTTCTTTTAGCGCTTTCAGCTCAATTTCAAGTAACTGTAAAATTTTGACTCTGGTTCCCTCTAGGTTAATGGGAGCTAAGAGGATGATGGTCACCCTTCAGCAGAGAAATGAGCACAGAGAAGAATTAATTACATTTACCTGATGGGGAGAAGCACTGGAACATAAATTATATTGTTAGATTGGCTTTTCATTTGGAACTATGCTAGCATTTTCCTGTGTGTCTTGCTTGTTTCTCTAAGCTTTGGAAGCATTCTTGCTATGCCATCTCTCTCTCTTTCTCTCTCTCTCTGTGTCTCTCTATTTCAATCTGTGTAGATCAATCTTTCAACATCTCCAGCAGCCACGCAGTTGATCAGCCGTACTCAGACTTCCAGCTCTTCAGGCAGTGGTGGCCTCACTCAGCAAACCATGCTACTGGGAAGCAGCTCCCCTACCCTCACCACCAGCCAGGCACAAATGTACCTGCGCGCACAGATGGTAAGGGAGTTATCATATGTATGGGGACAAGGAGCATACTGGGAGCATATAGGGACAAAGGCAAGGAACATATTAAGTCTGATGCCCTTTAGAAGCATGACATTTGTGACATTTACCTCCTATTTACCAAAGCCAAAAATGTTTTGTGGTGGACTAGAATCCAGCCTGCCTTGCTTCAGCTTATATTTTCACTCACTGAAACCTGGTACTGGCCCAAGAAATGATTGGATGGAGGGGTGTTTACTTTGTGGATTAGTAAAAATGAGTACGCCAGCAGCCATGTACCACTTGCACTACAGCATTGGTCATTCACCTGAAACTAAGCATGTTTAGGCCTAGCCAGTACTTGGTTTGGTTTGCTGCTGAATGAGGTTTTGGTGAGGTGATTGGGGGTGCTGTGGTTTGTGTGTGGATGCCAATGCCCCAGTACAGTGACATTGAGCCTGCGCTTTAAAAATGCAAGATGCCCTTCAAATGAGGTGTAGAACCGAGCTCCTGACTCTCTCTGGTCATAAAATATCCCTGAGCATCTTTCAAAAAGAGTAAGGTGTTCCCTGATATCCTGGCCAAAATTGCTCACCATGGCCTGGTCATTCTTCCCCATTAATCATCCCCTGTCCCTCACTGACTAACTATCTCTCTCACCCCTTCACCACCTAATAACTAATGTGTGGTGAGCATACTGGTGCAAGAATGACTGGTATTGCATTATCCAGGTGGATGCTACAAATTGGTGGTAGTTGAAGTGGTTCCCAATTATCAATGTAAAGCTCTTTGAATAGGGTAGTTACATTTATGCACATGTCATTAATTATAATAACAATAATTATTATTATTAATATTATTATTATGAAATGTATTATGTCCTTCAGAAAAAGGGCTTGATGTATTTTCAGTAAACAAGGAGCATTTTAATTCAGATTAGTGAATGCAAAGCAAAAATTCCCTGCTATTTCAACATCAGTCTGTTGGAATTATTTAAAATAACCCTAAAATATATATCTTGATATATATCTGGTATCTTCGCCATTCACACTTTTTATTGTTAGCAGATTATCCCAGCAGCTATTACTGTTTGGTGTCCCTTTTTCCTCTTTCTTTCTTCTTCTATTTGACAGCTTATTCTCACTCCTACTGCAACTGTCACTGCTGTCCAGTCTGATCTTCCTGTTGTTTCTTCTGCCTCCTCCCAGTCAACTGTGTCCCAGGTGAGCTGACCAGACACAAGCAATTTGCTGAAGAAACAAAAACTGGAGTCAAGGCAGCACTTAAACAAAATAGTTTTTTAGAGCAGGAGACTTCAAATCACTGTTGTTCTTGACACCTATTTTTGATGTAGTAGTGATTGTTAAAAGTGACATTATAATAATTAAATGACATTCTATTATAGCCAAATCCAGAATGAATAAAACCCAATTCATTTTCTCTAGAAAAAATAGTTGTACTCTATGTGGTTCATTACACTTTTGTTCCAACATTAATCATTTTATTGTATATTTTAATTTGAGTTTCACTGTTTTTTAACTTATTTGCTTAGCAGGTGATCAAACATTGTGGAATTGTGATTCCCTGTCACATTTATATTGCGTGTAATCCTAAATTGGAATGATGTGAATGCATATGTGTGTGTGTTTGTGACTGTACACTTCTGTGGATTGGTGTCCCATCCAGAATTAGTTTGTGCTTTACAAATACTAATACAATGATGGGCTCTGGCTCCTTGTAGGTTTGGAAAACTAATATATGGATGAATGGCTGTATGGTGATAATATTGGGCAGCAGTAATAAAATATACAAGAATCTAGTAAAGTAATCACAAAGTCAATTTCATCAACTATTTTTGTAATAACTTTGATAAGCTAAATAAAACTGTGTCTTGAGAAGTATATACATGAAATTGCAATTAAATTTTAGAAACATATCAATATCCATCCACCCATTATTTCATTATCCAATCTACTTTATCCTGACCGAGGTTATAGGGACCAGGGCATATTCCAACACATCAAGGCAGGAGCTAATGCTGCATTACACGCTCATGCAAACACCAATACTCAAGTACAGAGCTCTATTCAGAACAGAAGATGAATAGCATTTAGTATGGAATGAAAAAAGCAATTCATTACGTTTTCTTACTTAATATCAGGCAGAGTTATGTACAGAAAGAGCACAAATCCAATACAAGGGATACATGGGATACTTCTTGGTGATCTGATTATTAAGTTAACTTTCAAAAGCTTGTAAAAATATATGATGGTGATCTTCATTGATAGCTGTTAATTTATGCAACCAGAGAAAATGAAGTTAGGGCATCAGGTGTCATATCTTTTAAAATTTCCTTAAACTATAATATGGCAGCTTAATGGGGTGAATTAAGTTTACAAAAGTGAACTGTTTACCTGGCCACTGGTTCTTAAGCTAAACTGAATACCATGACTTGGAGATACTTTCTGATGCTGGATTGATTTCTTGAGACACTAAATTTACATTGTTTGTGATTTTTTTTTTAACAAACTCTATCTTTCTACTTCATGATGGCAAATAAGTTTTCATAGCACCCAGTCAAAATGAATGTACTTCGTTCTCACTCTTTTGTTTCTCACTGCCTTGGCTTGCTGTAACTTTCTCTTGCCTGAAGTGTTTCCATACTTTTTGCTCATGAGGCTCTGTCCATATTCCTAATGTGACAATCTGACAGACTGGATAATTTTTTTTGTTGTTGTTTTTGGGTGCCATTAAGTAATTAATTAACATTTGTATGGTAAAAGTTGGGCAGCATGGTGGCGCAGTGGTTAGCGCTGCTGCCTTGCAGTTGGGAGACCCAGGTTCGCTTCCCAGGTCCTCCCTGTGTGGAGTTTTCATGTTCTCCCCGTGTCTGCGTGGGTTTCCTCCCACAGTTCAAAGGTTAGGTGGATTGGCGATTCTAAATTGTCTTGGGTGTGTGTGTGTGTGCGCGTGGGCTGGCGCCCTGCCCGGGGTTTGTTTCCTGCCTTGTGCCCTGTGTTGGCTAGGATTGGCTCCAGAAGACCCCTGTGACCCTGTAGTTAGGATATAGTGGATTGGATAATGGATGGATGGAGGTAAAAGGTAAACAACCTACCAACTAGAAAAAGTCAGATCAAAAATATTTGTCAAATGAAGGCATCTAAACAAAAGCAGCTACAAAGTTGAAACCAGTAATATGTAAAATTCACAATTAAAATGCAAGTGTGTCCAGTAGGGAGGGTTAGCTTTTTTGAATAGACCAGATTCATTATTTGGAAAATCACTGAAAAAAAGGTGGTTCCATTTAAAGTACCATCTTAAGGCCATACCAGTTACAAAATAACAATAACAAGCCAACAAATAATAATTTTATACTTAGTTTATATTAAATAATCATTTAGCGTACAATGCACATCTAGGTGTTCCTGGAAAACATCGTTTAAAATTCAGCAGGGTGAATGCCTCTGCAGCTTTTGGGATATTCCCTATCTTAATTTTTTTTGTTAGTTAAAGTGCTCTCCATGCTCCAGCCTTTATCTTCTCTATACAGTATGTTATACAAGTTTAGTGGGTGGCAAGTTATGGGGTGCCACAATCTTCAGGATTGAGCAACTCAGCAGTTTTGGTCCCCCAGTATTTCTGGAGTGAATTTCAAGTGCCAGGGAATGGTAACACCTTTTATTACTTTAAGAAGATAATGTTTTTGTACGGGGCGGCACGGTGGCGCTGCTGCCTCAGTTAGGTTCGCTTCCCGGGTCCTCCCTGCGTGGAGTTTGCATGTTCTCCCGTGTCTGCGTGGGTTTCCTCCGGGCGCTCCGGTTTCCTCCCACAATCCAAAGACATGCAGGTTAGGTGGATTGGCGATTCTAAATTGGCCCTAGTGTGCGCTTGGTGTGTTTGTGTGTTTGTGTGTGTCCTGCGGTGGGTTGGCACCCTGCCCAGGATTGGTCCCTGCCTAGTGCCCTGTGTTGACTGGGATTGGCTCCAGCAGACCCCCGTGACCCTGTGTTTGGATTCAGCGGGTTAGACAATGGATGGATGGATGTTTTTGTACAATAAACTAATCAGTGTTTAACTAGAAATAGAAGTAAAATAAATATATAAGAACAATAAGTCTTTTTCGTAAGCTGATCATGTATGTGAGTGCAAAAATGAAATACAGAGACTACAGTGAGATATTGAATATAGATTGTACTTTAATGCTACCTACAGTCTTCAACCAAACCGAATTCATGCAAAACTAAATAAAATTAAAATAAAATTAAATTTGGTTGAAAATGAGTAATACAGATCTGTTTTCTTTCTTCTTCAGATATTATCTTACCAAAATAATTAATATTTTTGTTTCTTTAGAAATTTTCCTTGCAGACGGCTAGGTGCTCCTTTTTCACAACCACAAAAATCTGACTAGCAGCCTGTCCTTTTCACCCGATTCTTTACTAAATTGTGTCTATGTCACACACTGGAAGACTTAACAAAACCAAAAGGACCTTACAAAATATTTAACAAAATCTTTAGAATGCCAGGATCAGGACAAAAAACATGGCCAGGCATCCCTAGCTGCTAACATATAAAATTCAAAGTTACTGGGCTAATGCTGCACTATATGCTTCTAATAGGATTTAAAAGTTTTTATGGTGCTACTGAGCAGCATTGCCCCTAATGTTATTGCACAGAAGTGCAGCCCAAGTATTACTACAAAAAGATGATCAAGTTTCTGCCTCAAATATGTTACTTTCTTATTGGCCTTTTTAGTAAATACACAGTCTGCTCAGCGGTGTACATTTATTCCTTTTCATTTCTGCATGTTTATTTAATTAGAGAAACTGATGGTTTGAAGGGGTTGCCAAAAGCAATGATTATCAAGAGGTCCAAAATTAAAATTTGTGAGTGTTAGCTATACTGTATAGCTTCACAGATCTGTAAGTAAGATCAGACTGCTGACACTTCTAGAATGTTTACCCTAAATTCTGTCCCATATCTTTCATAAATGGGCCTGCAGCAGCCACCTCAGCATATTTCTAGAATGATTCACACCTCATATTGAAAGCATGAAGTGAATCTTGGCCTTACTTTTATATCTGATGAATCTGAGATAAGACTTATCATAATGATTGGCTGTTTAATGTGTGTGTATTGTTGAACTCAGCTGCAATTCTTTATATGGCTTTTTCCTCTACAGTGATATTCCTGTGTGGCTTGGAGAAAAAGTGACTTTTAAATTCTTGCTATAACGTAGTTTTGTAAGAAGTTTTGTGTTTTCACTTCTTTTTAACTAACCTGGTACTTCAGAATGGTGTCTGTGCTTGCATTGAACTGTTGAACCTATGCTTTATTTTTCACCCTGCAGGTTCAGAATTTGGCTGTTCGCACCCATCAGGCCAATACTCAATCCAGTGGTCAGAACACATCCGTTAAAACCAGCACTCAGGGGCAAACGCTACCTGCTTCCCATCCTAAGATGTCATTGAGCCCTGTGAAAGCCAGTCCAGCACCCGACTCCCACAGTGAAGGAAGCAAGAAAGGCGATAGTCCTGGAGCAGAACCCAGATCGGGCACTATAAACCGGCTATCTGCTACTCATCATTTGATAGCCCCAGGTGAGCATCTTTTCTTGCACTGATCCATTGAAATAGAATTTGTCCTCTTGTGCAACATTGGAATTCTTAGTGTAGGCACCTTTTTCTTGCAGTTTATGCTAGGCCTTGCATTATTTGCAAATTCTGGCTGGCAGATGTATCAGGTAAGAGAAGAACACAAGACATATGTCCTTATGATTGTTGACTTCATGGTCTCCTCCATGCTACCTATTGTACAGTCATGTACACTCAGTATATACTACCATTTCACTCAAACCCTTATGTGTTCTGAAAAATCTCCAAACATGGATAGTGCTCATGTAGAATTTTTCACCACAGCATATTCAGTGTGTTGTTTATTATAATACATTGGGTAAGTTATGTGCTTCTGCCCGCATCAGGACAAGGCTGCTATATTGTGTAGATATGAATAAGTGGCACTCCCACTTCACAAGATACCTAGGAAGTGCCAGCATATAGTTTCCATCACATTGCTAGTGGAGTATGCAGTGATGCTAATGAATTATAACACGAGCACCTAAAAGCATGGAAGAAATCTCGCCACCCATTTACACAAATCATAATTTAATTAACACGCTCATTGATTGAAGTGTTTTGTGTTGATCAGGACTCTGTACCAGAGACATAACTTTTCATTTCAAAGTCAGTTTGCTAGTAAAACAATGAAATATTCATTTACTTTATGGTAATTATTAGCTCTAGACATAATGTGGAAAGTGACTTGGTTGTTTTTTTAAAAAGTGCTATGGGCATAATTCACTTTTTTTCATTCTCTTGATAGCTCCCCTTTAGTACTTAAATAAGAAAATTGTCTTGAATTTATAATAATCAGCATTATTCCCATGACCATTTTTACAAAGTATTGGGGCCATTTCCCATCTCTCACAGTTAACGGTTACATCTGTTCTGTTTTTTGTGTGCCTGAAAAAATATCTAAAATACTGTCAGTTGTAAATTAGGCAGTGTGGAATTTTCCTGAATACAGTGTCTATCTACATTGTATTTTTCTATTTGGATCAAGTATAGGAGGCAGGCAAGAGCAGCTGAAGAAGACACGTCCAGAAATACAACAAATTTTGAATAACAACAAAGTTTATTTTATACAGGATTAAAATACAGGGAGCACAGGAAACACTGAAGAGCAATGAGAATAGACAGTTCTGTAAAGATATGAAAAATATTTATATTGTTTAAATATTCTCATAGTGAGTGATGGATTTCAGATCTTTGTGAGTGTTTGAGTTGTTGCCTAGCAACTAAGAAATGCCAGTGCAGAACTGCAGCTAGCTGGCTTGCTTTATGATGTGTGTTATATATCTTCCAGCTGAGACGCAAGAAGACAATAGCAAAAGCAATTCAAATCGGACGCAGTACAACAGATGCCTTGTTAATGGGCTTGCATGTCATTTTCAGTAAAAGGTCCGTAGTGCAGCAAATGCACATACTTAGTGTTTCCAGCAGGGGGGAATAATTCCCTAGCAATTCAATTTTTTTCAGCTATAGTGGTTGAATTGAATTTTCCCTGTGAACAAATGTTGGTGTTTTATTTTTTTGAGTGTTCTGCATGATGTATTGTTGTCCTTCAGCCTAAAGTTTCAGGGACCCACTACAGCTTCATTTACCACATATTGGATTAAGAAGGTTAGGAAAAGTGGCAGATGTTACTAGTAGCAGTTGGAGATATTAAACGTGAGTTTGTATAGACTTCAGCTCTCACAAGATCTTCAATTATATTACAATGGAAGTTTTCTGTATTAAAATTCAGCTTGCCTGTAGCTGATCACATGGCTAATGAATGATCAAACATCCACTAATCATTTCATAGACATCTTTACAGACAAAGAAAAACTCTTGTCTGGCTCTGTTATAGGCCAAAGTAGGAGTTCTTCACTATCTGGTGAAGATTTGAGAATGTCCAACTTTCCCCTGTAGAAAACTGAATAATGCTTATGAGTAGCATCAATCAGAGAACACTTCAGCACTGTAGGGTTATTGAAGGTCTGTGTCAGTGGGCATCTGCAAAAAGAAAAAGAATGGTTAAGGTTATTTTGATGCTGAAAAAAATAGAAGATTAAAGGGACAATGTTATCAAGTGTATCATACTCTATGCAAAGGGCAGGATAGACTGTTTCATTCTACTGTAGGACTGTATGAATTCTTGCTGCAAGAAAGTGTTTCTGCATCTGACATGTATTCCCAGGTCTCCCTCTGCTTTAGAGGAGAGGGTCAGGCACATAAAGCATATACTGCCTCATTTACATTCAAGAGACCTGATGAAGCATTACACACTTCCAGCTGGCCTCAGCTATTCCTCTAATTCTCATTTTCATGTAGGTGCCCCTACACCATGGACTTTCTGGTGCACACACTACACACAGAAGGGTATATCACCTCCTAGTAGCCCATCTATTCCTAGACTGGCACACACAGCATCTGTCTTGATGTCTCTTTCACTTTACAGAAGAACATTAGAACAGTTTTGACAAGAAGAATCCATTCAGCCCAGCCAACATGCCAATCCTGTTCACCTAATTTTTCCAAAATAACAATGAGTTATTTGCTGTGTTCCTCTGTACAAATTTCTTTCATTATTTTAAGCACTTTTATCATGTCACATTGTATTTTCTTTTTCATGCCTCCTGTTGTGTATTCAAATCTAACATTTTCATATCCTATGTTTGCTACATTACATTTATTTATATTAAATTTCATCCACTACAAATCTGCTCAAGCCACTCATTCTGTCTAGACTATAATAAATACGATGATTCTAGATTATCACCATTTCACTTAGTGCAAATGTAACCATTTTGTCATTTATATTTTTATGAAGATGCATTATGTGTAATGAAAAGAGTAGTGACCAAAGCACCGATCCCTGAGAAACATAACTTTTAACATCATTCTAACATTCTAAAAAGCTCCTCTCAACATATTTCTCTGTTTCTGGAGTTTAAGCCAATTTTGTACTTACTTACAGATTCCATCTTGAATTCCTAGTTCTTTTAGTTTGAATACTAACTTCTCAGGTGGGACCTTTGCTATTTAATGTAGAAAGTGCAAAGTGCTATACGTGGGCAAAAAAAAAAAAGCATAATTTCTAAGTACAAGTTGGGAGACACAGTACTAAAGGAAGCAAACTCTGAAAAGGATTTTGGCATTTATGTGGACATAGCATTTTCATTTTCTAAGCCAGAGGTTCTTAACAGGGGGGCCTCAGTAAACTTTCAGGAGGGGCTTCAATGTGAATGAAGATAATAATAAAATAATGGCAAAAAAATCAAATCATTAAAAATCTACAACAGACTGCCAAACTTATCTTTTCAAAATGGATCACTTTATCAATATACAAAATATTGTAGCATCTTTGCCGGCTTCATGGTGGGGACTGTCTGACGGTTGGATCTGGCAAGGGAGGCTTGGAGTACATCGGAGAGCCACCTGTCTTGTAGATCAGGGCAATATACAAAAGACAGACACAGAGAAAGTAAAAAGGGGTGACACCTTGATGAGGTAAAATAAAAATGATGCAGTTTTTCTTTTGGATGGTTTGATAGGTGGTATGCACTCTTGGGGAAATGTCACGCAGTCTAAGAACAGGATGGTGACCTGGATGGATAGATTTTATGACGCAGATCACAAAAATGACTTTAAAATTTTAAAGTTTTTTGAGAAATGGCTAATTTTCTAATACAAATTCCAATATTCTCAAATTGGGTGTTTTGTGTAGTCATGTGCTCAGGTTTAGCTGCCTTTCAGTAGCTCATGATCTTCTTAGGTCAAAATCATTATATTTTATAGCCTTAACTGATGCCATTTATATGATACTCTCTTATTTAAAATACTGCAAGAAAATCTGTCTGATCATGTGTGCTGTGGCGTGCTCCAGCATGCCCGCGCGCTCCTTCAAGACTACGGGTTGTTTCCATGATAATGCAACCCTATATATACTGTACCTAGCAGCAGCAGTGAGTAGCAGCTTCAGGCTTTCTATCTAATGTCAGTGTCAATTAGTATTACATTAGAAATAAAACTGTTAAAATTCGGGGCCTTTGAACTTATTTTTATGTAATTTCTGAAATGCCACGCCAATGTCACAATAACTGTGATATGTTTTGTTACATCTGTGGTGAGTTCACTTTGAATGTACAGGAATTATACTTCAGGTGCAATTGGTGACCAGGACAAAGTATGGGCTCCTGATATATGTTGTGCATCTTGTGCGACCAGCTTGAGAGCTTGGCTGAAGGGAGTGTGTCCATCCATGCCACGCCATGGATGGAACAGAAGGATCATGTAACTACATGACAAATGTCTCAGAATTTTCTTCCAAGAACAAGAGGAGATGGAGTCCATCTATACTAGGAATCTATTGCTGGACACTGATACGCAAAGCACATGACTTTCTGCCATGTTGCTTACGTTGTAATATCGTATCAAAGGCCTATGCCACTGGAGACGTTAAAATGTTAAATGCATAATTGGAGTTTCCTTGAAAACCATATGTGATACAGAAATTACAAATGCATTTTTGTGTTCAGTATGTAAAAATCTATCGTTTACAACCACAATTGCTGAGGAAACAACATTTTTCATAAAATTTGTTGGCGAGTGTAGCTTGCCAGTTTTCTCAAAGACACTTTAACATTCATTTCATAGTGTATGTAGATTGTATCTGAATATGAGTTAATATGAGATATACACATGTGTAGCGATTGTAACAACTACACTTCACTAAGTTTATAGTGAAAATTTATCTACTGTCAACCCCAAACTGTCTTCAGACCCTTTTCCACAGTGCCGAAAATGTCATCCACTAATAAAAGTGATTTTTACAAAAAAATGATCCAGACAAAAGATGCAGCAAAAAAATGTAATTAATACTTTATCTACAATCCCACAAAATCACCGTACATAAACCGATTCCGAAAACCGCCCACCCTCTCCCAATGTATACAGTACACAAATGTCATAAAATCATGTACCCCAAAAATATCCCACAATGTCCACTCAATTTAGTCTCTTTATCAGATAATCATATCTCCCAATATTTCAGTTTCTAAGACATGCCAGTCCCATAATAAAAGATTTATTGCTCACACTGATTCTGATCCCATCCACTGTCTAGTCCACTTCCCTCAGTGTATCAAGAATCTTCGAGGTGGCCACCCCCAAACTGCATTGGACTGGGGCTCCATCAAAAAACAGTCTTTTTCCTGGCCTTAGATAGGTCACATCTTTCCCCTCCACCATAAAGCTTGGGCTGTTTTTTTCCTTTTCTTTTCCTGCCTTTTGCGCTCCTTTTCAATAGTGCATCCGTTTCCATGGCACTCCTGGAAATCACAACAACAGCCCCATACCTCACAAAGGTCCTCCCTATCCACACCCGCCCAGCTTATGCTACAGTGTGCACAGATGGAAACAGGACTCACATAGAGAGAAAAAAGACAAACCAGAAACATACATTTTATGTGGCAGTGCTACACATGATATAACTTATCCTGATTACATTTGCACCAGACATTAAAGTGTGTATCCGAAGTTCTCATGTGTTAATTCATACAACATAGCACAGCACACCACAGCTATAGTACTATAGCTAGAATGTGAACATGCTGCCCACAATGACCCAACAAGAAAAAATTGAATTAATGTGAAATATAATACAATACAATGCAATTTATTTTTGTATAGCCCAAAATCACACAAGAAGAGCCGCAATGGGCTTTAACAGGCACTGCCTCTTGACAGCCCCCCAGCCTTGACTCTCTAAGAAGACAAGGAAAAACTCCCAAAAAAACCCTTGTAGGGAAAAAGTGGAAGAAACCTTGGGAAAGGCAGGTCAAGAAGAGACCCCTTTCCAGGTAGGTTGGGTGTGCAGTGGGTTTCAAAAAGAAGAGGGTCAATACAATACAATACACAAAACAGAACAAATCCTCAATACAGTATTAAAAAAAATAAAAAAATTACAAGTATGGAACAGAATTTAACAGTAGATGATATCACATAATATGATTTGGATTTGTTTAGAGTCCTGGAGACCTCAGCCATCAAGCTGCCCCCATTTGGCCATTCCACAGCTGAAACAGTGCTGGGCCAGCCAATCTGATGAAAGGACCCTTCTACCCCACAATTCCTGTGATCCTCCATCAGGGATGACTTTACTTTAGGCAGGCAAAACAACTTGGCAGATGGGCCTGCACCATGTGCCACATTTGAGTACTGAGAAGAGAAACAGAATAGGTGAGGGTTAGTATCCAATTATAACTATCATGTTACTTATGTTTTAGTGCTAATAACTAACAACAGAGATGCAGTCTGTACAGTTAACCGAGGGGCATCTCTTATGGAAGCAGGCAGACCATTCCACAGTTTAGGGGCCCTGTAACTAAAAGCTCGACCTCCCACTGTTATTTTATTAATCCTTGGAATCATAAGCAGACCGGCATCTTGAGATCTTAATGTGCGCTCTGGTTTGTAAGTCATGATAAGTTCAGACAAGTAAGCCAGACCTTGGCCATTTAATGTTTTATATGTTAAAAGTTGGACTTTCAGATCTGCCCTAAACTTAACCAGGAGCCAGTGTAAGGATTTAAGAACTGGATTAATGCCACTCTTGCATAAAAAAAAAAGTGTTTTAGTGTTTTAACATTATGCCAAATGTGTGACAGTCTCATAAAGGTAATGCAGATTGACACTTGCCATTGCTGCCACTCTGCTAATTTTTTAAAGACGTATAGGTGTCAGGGCTAACCAGCCTACTGCAGTTTACCTGTCTGATGTCACTTCCCCACACACTTGCTTTGTCTTTTCCACTGACGTAATTGTAGTTTGTGAAAAGAAAACAGATTTTAAAATTACTTTTAAAAAATTACTTTCTATTTTTAAAAATACATGATCATTTTATGCATAACTTAGAAATCAATACTTAGCCAAGTTGAGTAGTGAGTAGCTGTTGTTGTTATCAAAAATATTTGCAGTGGCAAATTCTGTGTTGTTAATAACTGGTCATCATTTTTCCTTAAAAAATCTGACTTATTATATGTTATGATTATGGAATTCAGGCACTAATAATTTTATTGAAGTAAAATATATAGGCTATTTTTGAAATGGCTTCTTAATTTTTTATTGTGCTTTAAAAAATACAGGCATTATTATAGCACTAGCAAAAAATATAAGTTCAAAAACAAGTACCTTTGTCAAGACTGCAGCAACCATACAAGAGAGTAAATATCATGTCTGGAGATTTCACATATTCTCATGCTTCACTGGGGGACCTCAGAGGAAAAGAGGTTGAGAACCGCTGATCTAAGCAATGCACAAAACTATTAAAAGGGTAAATAAAATTGTAGGTTATGTTGTAAAAACTGTTGAATTTAAATCAAGAGATTTTATGCTCAGACCACATAATGCACTAGTGAGACCACATCTGGAGTATTGTGTGCAGTTCTGATCATCACGCTAAAAAGAAGACACAGCAGTACTGTGCAAAGGAGTGCAAACAAGTGAATCTCACGACTTAAGGACATGTCCTACTCTGACAGACTCTGAGAATTAAATTTGTTTAGTCTCGAGCAGAGGAAAATGTATGGGGACCTAATCCAAGTTTTCAGAATTATCGAAAGGATTGACAAAGTAGGTCCTGCAGAATTCTTTCAATAGTAAACCAGCTTTTCAAGGACAGCAATGGAAATGAAGGGGTGGTATATTTAGGACTGACACCGGGAAGCACTTCTTTACTTAAAGAGTTGTGGAAATGTGGAACAAACTACTGAGATATGCAGTTAAAGCAGAAACCTTGACAACCTTTTTAAAGTATCTGGACAAGATATTGGCATAGCTTGACTGTTCAGTTAAACAAATGAATCGGCTAGACTGGATGCTCTCTCGCTTATCAAATTTGTTATGTTCTTGTGTTGATTGTAAAAGCTTTTTGAAAATCAAGATAAGCAATATCATGCGAAACTCTCTGATTGTTTTGTTGCTTCCTCATGGAATTCCAACATGATAGTCAAACATATCCTCCTTTGTCTAAACACATGCTGACTGTTTAGTAATACACGTGTTCTTGCCATGTGTAGCTTAAACTTTTGTTTACAAACTGTATGCATTATTTGATCCAATATATACATTAAGCTTACATGCCTGTAGTTATTTGGATCAATCCAATCATGCTTTTTATAAAAAGGAATAATATTTGCTAGGTTCCAGTTCTTAGGAATTTTCTTAAAGTGTGTGCTGATTTTTTTGAGTAATACACTCAAAAGGTTTATATACTGTACACACCTTTTTGAGCACTTTAGGATAGATGTTACATATTTTGTTAGATTTCAGCATATTTAATCTAAGCAGTATTTCTCCCTCTACAGTTTACAATTCACTTGACAGTCCTGGTAACCACTGGTAGCTTATCAACATCTTTACCTCAGTAAACCATAGCAAACAGCAAGTTAAGAGCATTTGCTATATTACAATCTGTATATTTCAAACTCACCCTTGCTATTTCTAATGCAGTTCACCTCCTTGGTGACTGCATTTAAATACTTCCATAATGAAATAATCTCTTTGGGTCATCTCTATGCTTTTTCGCAATATTTCTCTCTTAATGCCTTTTTAGATTTCCTATTATCGTTATTCACTTGTGGCTGTCATGCTCTCATAAGTCCTACGGTCAGCACTGGAGTTATTTCACTTGTGTACCTCATAGAATTGGTCTTCTTTTCCTTTTCAGCTTATTTTGTAGCTTGCTATCTGCCCACTGCAGAGTTTTGTTGAATTGCTTTGTGCGTCTTAATTTCAGAATGCTTCTCGAGGCTTAATGTTAAAATTAACTGTCCTTTGCCACCTTGTTTTTTTTTAAGTTTAGTAAGCAAGCAACCACCACTCAATTCATATAACTACTAGACAAATCATAATAGGGCACAAAATGACTGAAATATTTCAGTCAGTGCAGAAGGTGCTAAAAGCCAACATCAGTCATCAAGTAGGTAATGTTAAGAAAGTATATTATAAAAGATTTTTTTTCATAGTGTAATTAGTGTGAGGCAGGCCTTCATTCAATATACAGATCATAGCAATGCCATAGGCACACAGGTTGAGACATTTATGGAGGCTTGACATCTCAAATGTCTACGAACATCACATGCTAATGACAGAAAAACATAGGTTATCAGAATCTTTTATGGAGTGAACCGGGTCATTGGGATACCACTAGTGCAGAACATCCAGCTTTGGGATTGTATAGAAGTCTCAGCCTTAGGGTTGTAGATACTGACCTTGGAGCTTTTAATTCTATTGTATTCTAAATGGTGGCCATGATCTGATTTTTGGGCTGGAGTAAATGAGTAATAATCATTTCCAATGTAATGGGTAGTTGTTCAGTTATATATTGGTTCAATGAAAGAATCTGGTACTGGGAAACTTGACACTGTTTTGAACGTAGTAATTCCCAGCTTCATATACTTAATCTGTTACTCTTTAGTAAAAAGCTTCAAAATGCTTAACAGTTGCTCTTTTCACTTGCAGCTCCATACCCTTCCATGCAACCTCAGGCGCTAATTAAACATCAACCACTCCCACTATATACGTCTCCACCAGCACAGAAGGGGAACCACCACCAGTTAATCATCCAGCAGTCATCTCTCCCCAACCGACAGGTACAACCAGTGGCGATCCAGGTCTCAACCCAGGAGACTCCATCATCTTCTCAACCTTGTGTGTCAGTGCAGACCCAAGTGTCAGGAGCATCTAGTCCAATGTCTGCTCAGTCCCAGAACTGCACAGTGGTGAGCTCATCCCCTAGCCAGCCACAGCAGCAGACAGTTGTTGTTTCCCCTCAGCCTCCTCCCTCACCAACAAGTCCATCTCAAACCATCATTATCCAGCCTCAAACTATTGTCCAGGCCCAAACACAAGCCTTGATATCATCTCCTGTCCAGCAAGCTGGTCTCACCCAAGCCACTGTCATTCCCTCCCTCCTCCCTCCAGTGTCCTCTCCTGTGGTTCAGAGTTCCACCTTACCTCAGACCCCTTTGCTGTCTCAAACATCTGTCTCCCAATCTCCACAGCTGCCCCTGCCCCCTCAAACTGCTCCTCCCAGCACTTCCCTGACACAGCTGGCTCACACACCAACTGCCACACTTCAGCCTCTCCCATTGCAGTCTGTCCAGGCACTTGCAATGCAGTCGGAGATTTTGACACCTGGTCAGATGCTGGTGTCGCAGGAGGAGTTGCCTGCAGCAGAAGCCTTGGTGCAGATGCCCTTCCAGTCTTTATCTCCTCCACAGACAGTTGCAGTCAACCTTCAAGTACAGTCATCTGCCCAAGTGGAAGCTCCAGTGGTAAGACCTGTTAAGATGTTTTTTTTTCTGCAAAAACATTCTTGTGAGTGATGTGATGTGTATTAAAGTGCTATTGAGAGTGAGAGACCTAAACTTAGTCTTTCCGGAAAATTTCAGTATGTGGAATTCTACAAAATGTTTTTAAGAGTATAAACTACAACACGCAGTGTTACTAGAGTTAGCTGCATAGGCATATATTGAACATTGCTCTCTGCAGTAAAATAGATTTTAGGGAGATACATGTGATGTGGTCTGTCATGTGACCATGTCAATCACTCAATCATAACATAAAATTCTCAATCCCACTTAATCCTATAAAACCAGTTTAAAATTTCCAATTAATTAGCGTGCACATCTTTAACATGTGATAGCAAAACACAGATAAGGCCCTAATACAGGTCTCAAATGTAGGATACTGGACCTGTAAAGTAGAGCGACACTGCTTCTGTCAATCAGGTAATCCTTAATTTATATCATATTCTTGATTCAGCACACCATTACTAGGCATTTCTTCAAAGCAAACAAGAGTATCATACGAAGTAATAAGATAAAGTACTTAACACATGTTAATTTACAATGAAACAAAGTATGAAGTTGCATAAGCAAAATGGGAGAAGATTAATGTTATGAGATGACAGTAAATCAGAATCTCAATCAGTGCTCCTGGTACAGAGCAGTAAAATTAGGGCATGTAGTTACCAGTATACAATGGTATAGTGATTAGCGAAGGTTGTGCCTTATAGCTGTAGAGCCTTTGAACATTTGCAGTGCTATGCTTTCCTCCCACATCCCAAGGATGTGTATGTTGATAATCTTTAGATTTGTCCAATGCGAGTGGATTTTAGCGTCCATGTGAGTGTTCCCTGTCATGACTAGTTTAGCTTGGTGCCTGTGTTGTGTTTAATAGCTGGATGAACTGAGTTGTACACATAGCCTATTTAAATGAAAGAGAGAAAAAGAAAGATATGAGTATGACATATTCATGGAGCCCCATGGACAGAGAGTAAGAATCATAAAGCTAAATGAGCTTCAAAGCAGTGTGAATACTCTTAAGTGAATTTTCACATGTGCACTTAGCCGTGGTTGGGACTGGACAAAGGTGCATAATTTAATCCCTCAGATGTGGTTAGGGATGGGTCACCATTGTATTTTAAATAAATACTGTATTTTTAAAATCTTGTCTCTCTCTTGTCTCTCTGTTGAACTTCAAAATTGTGTGGTAAGTTTACCCTCAGCCTTTTGATGCTAGCACTCATTCCATTATTCGTAAAAATGATTGCTTGGTGCTTCAAATCTGCTGACATCAAATGTCTCCCTTTTACTGAAAAGACTGAGTAAGGGATTAGGCTACTTGGAGATTGTGTGCTGGACATTTACTTGAATACCTCTTTTCTCCTTGAAAATAGATTATGGTGAAATAGAGAGACTGACGCGGTCACAGAATCTGTTTGCTTCTTTAATCTGCTTTCTCTCTCTCTTCAATTAATCATTGGTTTTGGGACTTTGGGACAAACAGGTCTATCAGATTGAAAGTATTTGTCAAGATGAGCTAAGAGAGGACAGAATTGGCAACAGAACTCCTACACCACCTGCCCTTTCACCCCCAGCTGCCCCAGTTGAGCACAATGAGGAAATGTCTGAGCGGCCTGAAAATGACACAGGTAAGACATTACAGATTGATCTTCTGTTCAAAACCACTTATAACAGATAAGATTTTATTATCAATGTACAGTTAGATCCATAAATATTTGGACAGAGACAACTTTTTTCTAATTTTGGTTCTGTACATTACCACAATGAATTTTAAATGAAACAACTCAGATACAGTTGAAGTGCAGACTTTCCGCTTTAATTCAGTGGGTTGAACAAAACGATTGCATAAAAATGTGAGGCAACTAAAGCATTTTTTTAACATAACAGCCCAAAAAAACTGCATCCTAGGTGCAAATCCCACACTCTTTCTCTGGGTGAAGATAACATACTTGCTATTTTTTCCTTTAACTTTTCCTTTTCTCCTCTTCCACAGCTCAAAGATGCTTGTGTTGGGCTCATTAGCAATCATAAAATGGCCCAGCAGGCATGTGTGGCTATACATGGGAGTGTGCCTTATAATGGGAAGCATTCTGATGCTGAATGGAGTACTTAAATACACACACTTAACACCATAAAGTTTTTCTTTGAGTATGTAAAATACTGGACAGGAAATAGCATGCCACTATCTTAAATACCCTCTCAGCAATGACATTACAAGTTATGAAATCAGGGTCACATGATCCAAAATGTCAGATCCAGTCACAACGAAAATAGCCAACAAAACAAATTACCTCATCAAAATGGCATGATGAAATTAAACAGAACAATCAAATTATGTAGCACCTTGACAATGAAAAATAATTGTACAACAAAGGCAAAAATGAAATCTGCACAGTTCAAAATCTCAGAATCATGACGTTATGTGTCCAGTTTTCCTCTAAGATGCTAAAGACGCGTACGTTCATTTAACTGGTTGTTCCAAATTTGCTCCCTGCGAGTGAGTGTGTGTGTCAATGAGTGTGTGCCCTGAGATGGAGTTAATTCCCATACACCATGGTTGGTTCCTGCTTTGCACCCAGCACTAATTGGAAAAAGCTCTACCTTGCTAAACATGATTAAGTGGAACAAAAAGCTCCAATGGTTTACATTGCAGCAACATGGCTCTGTGGGACTCAGACTTCTTTTACAACTTACTCACTGCCTCAGTAGAGTTTGCATATTCTCCCAATGTACACTCTCCGGGTAAAGCGGTTTCGTCCAACAACCTAAAGACATACAGGTTAGATTAATTATATTAATTGGTAAATATTATTTGATTCTGTATTGGTGTGTGTGTTTGTTCCCAGTGAAGGACAGCTTTTCCCATCCAAATGTCATTGCTGCCTTGTTCCTATTGCTGATAGGATTAGGTTCTGGCTTCTCATCTGTAACAGAAAAGGTGGTTCATAAAATGAATGGTTTATATATTTAGACAATATGTAATCTAAGGAAAATAGTGCACAAATGGTATTATGTAAAGTGCATGTATGGCATACGAATAACACATTTTAAGGTTTATATGTGAGACATCATTGCTTCTTAGACAGTTTTATTTGTTAACTAAAAACCGGTAGTGTTCCTCTGAAAGAATGTAATGGTTCAGAGAACTGTCAAATAATGCTCTATCTGATAGAAAATATGAAAAAAAGAATGGACAGTCACAGTGAAATCACTGGTAGGGAATTTTGATTGCGGATTGTTTTCAAACTGTCTGTTTCATACTCCCATTGTCAGCTTTGTCTACAACAGAAATATCTCCTCTTACCATTTTGCATTCTCATAAAGCTCTTCCTTCTTTTTTATTTATAGATAACATCATTTTTTTTGAATACAGAACAATTCAAAGAACCTTTCTGCTTTGTTTCCTGCTAAAATTATTTTTTAATTAATTTCATATTACCAGTTATGAGCAAAATGAGTTATGCAAAATTGAATTTGCAGAAAACTCAGCGTTTCACTTGACAAAACAATATTGCAAAACAAATAGTGTTTTACTTCCAGTGATATTTGTGTCATTGACAAAAGAAGAAATTTGTTTAATTTCTGTCTAGAAACATTTGAATGCATTTATTACACATGCCTGTCATCTATTATTTAAATAAGTATCTCTAGCGGGAAAAAAATCACCTGACTTCTTTCTTATCATGTCTAGACTTTTGATGAACTTTCAGGTGTGTGTTATGCTTGTACTAGTAAAAGGATACCCACTTTGCCAATAATAATGACAGTCTTGGCAATTGCAACCCTAAAGATGCATCTGAGACAAATAAAACTCAAAGCTCTGTTGCATATGAAGCATGCACATCCTCAGCTTACACTGCAGGAATCAAGAAACAGGAAAGGGCAGTTGCTAGGTAACAGCTGGTGAAGCAGATTTTTGTGTAGCACAAAAAAAAAAGCAGTAATGTGCAGGACTGTGCATTTTCATATCTCTTTGTGCAGGAAATATGAAGCAGGTCACATTTAAAAATGCACTCTGTCTTCTTTGTGATGTAGACAAGAGCCATAAAATATAATTAATTTGACTGATGTGCTGAGGATTCAGGATTACCTGAAATCTGCAGCTGCAAAAAACAAAGGCAAACATGTTCATGTGTACAAGGCAATAGGAAGAAAAATAGCTTTTAGTGAGTTTTGCGTTTTGTAATTGCGCAGTTGCTTACAAATGAATTCTGCTATCACTTTTGCAAAACTGTATGTGTTTCTCTCATCACTAGATAATTTAGGTTGTTCATTTGTTAAGTAGTTCTCCTCCATTGATCTTTGCCACCACTTCCAGAGTGTAATCATACCATATACACAACATTAAATGACTAGCTTTGGTGAAATAATGCATAATTCACATCCTTGTGCAATTTAAATTCTATGAGGAAAGCTTCAGGCTTACAATGTTTCAGTAACATATTTTCTGTTCCACCATACAGAATAGCAGGGGAAGAGAATGGCATAGGTAGTGGGATGTATCCTAACTATCAGATTAACCAACAGATTCTTCCTGCCCTACTACAGTTCCAAATGAATAATTACTTTTGTCTTCATTGTCTGTTTGCTAAGATCCCCTGGATCTGCAGTGCGTGACCACCTGTGGCAATGCCTCTGTTATCAGATCGGCAGCAGATCCCTCTTACGTAAGCAGTTCACCTCCTTGTCTTCAGCCTGCACCGGTCCAGACTAGCTGCAAGCCCACATCGGCAAGTCTGTCCAGTGGGGCTGAGAACAGGCCCCCACAGGCAATCGTCAAACCCCAAATCCTCACTCACCTTATTGAGGGCTTTGTCATCCAGGAGGGCCTGGAGCCATTCCCGGTAAGTAGCTGTCAGTCAGAAAGCTCTTAACGCAAGTCTGCATTCATTATTAGTGTATAATCAGCCTCTGGCGTTATTGCTTTGTCAGGTAGAACTATTGGAAGTGATAAAAGGTGCAAAAAAATTCCAGTTGGTGTTTTCATGTACAAGTAACCCAGTGCTTCACATACTTGGATGTTTGTCTTTTATGGCTCAAGCCTGTGCTCCACTAGAATGTCTGATCCTTGCAAAGTGTATTTCCTGGAACCCTATGCTTATTCACCTTTGCTTCTTTGCCACTTGCACAGCTCTATAAAACTAAGCACTTTTCATTCGCTGCAGATATTTTCTTTTTCACTAGCTGCTTGATTTACATTGGCCTGGTGTTAGTGTGTACAGGTAAAAGTGTACAGTATACTCTGTGATAAACTGACATCCCACAATAGGTTGCTTCCTACTTGACTACTAGTGTAGGTTTCCAATTCCCTTAGGACCTTGTCTTGAAATATGCAGAACTAGAAGATGAACAAAAAGATGAATGTTACAACTTTATTTGGTCATCCATCCATTTGCTAAACCTTCTTAAACACATTTTTGGTCAAAGGGAACAAGTAAATGTGGTGCCAGGCAGCAACGAATCCTGGTTGAAGTGTTAGTCCATCAGAGGGCACACTCAAGCACACCTTCACTATTCATGCCAGACAAGTTAACCTGAATTTTCATTATGTTTTAATTCCCTTTGGGATGGGAGTTCATTTAAATCTACAGATTGTTCCACCAAACCTTTAGTTTTCATATCCCTTCTTATATGATTACATTTACTAGAAATCTTATTATTAATCAATATATTACCAGTATTACATTGTTACTGAATTTTCTCATTCAAGCAGTTCAACATTTTAGTTTTTTTTCTTTTTCTGCCATATGTATTGTAGGGTAATAGTAAGCACTAGTTTCAAATCCTGTCCCATTCATGATTTATGTGCAGTAGGCACCTTCTTCATGTGTTTCCATGGTTTTAGTTCTCCTCAGCAAGGTAAGAAAATGGATGGATGTACTTTGGATATATTCCAATTTCATGTTAAATGTATTATTTTAGTATCAAAGGCTATCTATCTATCTATCTATCTATCTATCTATCTATCTATCTATCTATCTATCTATTACAAAATTATTTCAGTCACATTTCTCTCTTCTATATACTCTTCATTTTGCCTTTTTATTTCTTAAGAAACATTTGTAAAGTAGAACATTTTTGTCTACACATATCATCAAAGTCTGAAATTATGGTGTTGTTAGTTCTGGCCTTTTCGTCCATTTTGTCTATAATTAGCCACCTTTCCTGTTTCGGTTTCCAGTGTAAAAAGTTAGGGACATTGTACCACAATGGTTAATGCTGCTGCTTCATGGGTTCAGTATCCTGGCTTTGAATCCTGTGTACTCAGTGGAGTTTGCACATTCTCCCCATTTTATGTGGGTTTTTTCTCTGGGTACTCCAGTTTTCTTCCCACATCCCCAAAAATTTGTAGGTTAGGTTAACTGATAATTCTGAATTGATCCTTTGGGTGTGTGCA
Source organism: Polypterus senegalus (assembly GCF_016835505.1). Taxonomy (NCBI): domain Eukaryota; kingdom Metazoa; phylum Chordata; class Cladistia; order Polypteriformes; family Polypteridae; genus Polypterus; species Polypterus senegalus. The sequence goes on from NC_053154.1 coordinate 158,433,672, forward strand.
TGGTGAGCCTTGGGATACAATGGCACCCCCTGTGATCTTGAATTGGTTTTGACAGGTATTTATAAAATTTTAAAATGCAAGAATCATTCAGATAGGCAGTATGATATAGTGGCTAAAATGTTGGAAACAAACCAAACATTTTCACCCTCCACCACTTTATTTACTATATATACTTGAGTAAGTCACTCAACCTGCCAGATTTCACTCTCAGGAACATAATCATTTTTCATTTTCATTTTTATTTGATCATATTTTTATAATTTTACCATCCTGGTGGTGATGTCATCTTTGATGCCATTTTGTAAAATTACTTGTAACATTTTCGTAAAATTTTCTTGTATGCCCCCATTTTGTATTTTTGTTTCTATGGACACCATTTTATGTGGCAGGTTGGTTGATATAATGCTACAGTACATGGTTGCTATGCATTTGATGCATATAACAGGTTACCTGTACATTGCATTTGTCCTATTTTATAAGATAGTGACACTGTTAAAGTAGTGTCCATAAGTGGCTGAATTTTGTTGGAAATTAAAGAAAAAATTGGGATTTTAGGAAAAAATCTTTTGTTTTTGAGCCACATTCTAGTTTAGTTTAGTTTTGTTTTTATTATGAGTCTCTTGAACTTGATGACTTACTTGATTACTCTTATGACTTACAGTATACTGAATTCAACTATGTATAACTTTCCTTCTGTAATGCCTTTTAATTTTTTGAACATTTTCTCTTCAATAGGACTTTTATTGAAAAATGAAATGGCTATAGCATTTAGATTTTAGGTGAATGGTTGTACTTTATGTTTGTAATTTTCTGGTCACTTTGGATAAAATCAGCACCTAAATATCTAAATGTCTCCATCTTGTAACATCTTCCTTAGAGAGAAGGAACAAGTCTTAAGGTTCAACCCATTCATTTCTGTATTTTAACTTCTTTATTCTATTAGCCTGGTAGCTTTCCTTTGATGTCCCTCTTTAACTTTTACTTTTATTTATCATGACAGGTAAGTCGTTCTTCCTTACTGATTGAAAATCAAGCCAAGGTATCGAAAGAACAGGGAATCAAGCAGACCAGTGTTGAGCCACCTGCCTTGATAGAGATGGAGCAGCCTGAAAATTCCACTGACAGTGAAATGGATGACATGATTACTGAGGGTCTGTACCAGTTTAAACTTATAAATGAATGAACTACAATAAGAACTTTACATTTTTATTCTCAGTGATAGTGGTGATAGGGTGTCAGCATTACTGGCTAATAGCACTAGATTCACAAGTTCATTTTGAAGCTCAAATGTGCAAATTCTCCTCACGTTTATGTGAGTGTACAGAATACTGAGGAGCTGTATGAAAAACTGGAGAAAAAAGAGGGACAGAGAATGATTTTTAGAATAGCAAAGAGTAGGAACAAGAGTGGAAAAGATTTTAGTCAGATAAAGTGATGAAGTAGTCTTAAATGAGCATGATAGGATCAAGAATAGATGGAAGAGTTACTCTGAAAAGCTACTAAATGAAGAAAATCCAAGGGTAGTATTTGAGGATGGAGTCATATAAAAGGGCTAGTATAAAAAATAAAGAGAAGAGGAAGTAAAGGAGGCACTGAAAAGACTGAAAAATGGAAAGGCACACACAATGAAAATATGGGAAAGGGTTATAGAGAGTGTGGAGAGGAGCAATTTGGTTTTATGTCAGGGAGAGGAAAAACTGATGTAGTCTTTGCATCGAGACAGCTCATAGAGAAGTATTGAGAAAAGAAAAAAAGTTTACATATGAAATTGATTTAGAAAAGGAACTTTTGATAGAGTAACACATCAAGAGGCATGGAGGTGCATGAGAGAGAAAGTAGTACCAGAGTACCAGAGAAGTATATGAGCATTGTCCACGATATGTATGTACAGTATGTATTAACTCAGGTTAAAACCAGCATTGGGGTAACAGACAAGATCCTACTTAGATTAGGTCTGCACCAGGAATCTTCTTTCAGTTCTTACTTCTTTGATCTGGTCATGGATGTGTTGAGTCATGGGAGAAAAGACAAATCCCCCTGGTGCCTGCTTTTTGCTGATAACGTTGTGCTGTGTAGAGCACCAGAAAAGAAAAAATGGAGAGGAAGTTGGAAGAATGAAGATAGAGTTTTAAAGATGAATAGGAAGATGGCAGAATATATGAGGTTTAAAAATTTCAATATCTAGGATCAGTGGTGGATGGAGAACCCGATGCAGAGATAACCCATAGAGTGCGGTTTGAATGGAACACTTGGAAGAAGGTATCAGGAGTATTGTGTGAGCGAAGAATTAAGGTGAAGTTTAAAGGTAAGGTTTTAAACACCATGGTAATACCAGCAATGATGTATGGAGCTGAGACATGAGGAGAGACAGTGAATATGTGGGAAAAAGAATGATGGGAATGGAAATACAGAGGAAGAGGCCATAGGTAAGGTGGGTAGTTAAAGAAAAAGAAGATCAGAAGGAAAAGGCCTTGACTGGCAAGGAGGTGCAGGACTGAGCTGTTTGGAGACACTAATTTTTTGAAGCTTTTTTTTGAAGCATAGAGCACATAGGCCTGCAGAGTAAGCAATATATTAATTATTATTTATTTTTAACCCTATGGATATTTTTCCCTAACTGCATTATTAAGTTTTCACACCCTTAATAACAGTGCTAATAGTTCTCTCATTTGTACCTATCCCAGGTAGATTTCAATTCGGGCTGTTACCAAGTTAAGGGTGAATCTTACATTTTAAGAGCTAGAGTTGGAAACCTATTTGTTAATTCAAGTATATGATCTGGGAGTCAGAGATGTGCATTGTGAATGAAAAGTAACTGTTTTGTGCCTGTTTTTATTAGAGGGAATTGAGGATGCTGTGACGAAGCTCCTGAAATGCGAGTTCTGTGGGAAGATGGGCTATGCTCACAAATTCTTGAGATCAAAACGTTTCTGCTCTATGTCCTGTGCCAAAAGGTATAATGTTTATTTGTACTTAGAATTCCTAATTGCTCATCCCCGTTATCATATAAAAGATCTCCTGGCATTTTTACTTCATGCACAGAGTTATGAGATGTGTTTATTAACTTATGGAGGCATGTTACTAAGGTTCATCTTACTAGAAATAAAGAAAAGCAAATAAGCAGCGTGAAAGTTAATACACTTGGGAATGAAGCCAGTAAGTTTGTTTTCACAGAGATTAGTTGCATTGGCCAGGACTATGTTAGCAGGATCAAGTTAACATTAAAACATCCTTTAATTTTGGAGTAGGGGAGTAAGATTCAAACATCACTGAAAAAGTAATTACATTTTGGAAGGTTTTTCAGTTTTCGAGTTTACAGTGTACATTTCTTTTTTATACTTTGTTAAGTTCAGAATTGCAGTAGAATACATGGTATGGTTTTAAAGTTTTATGTTGAATTCATCTAGTAGTCACATTTTTATTCCCCTTCCCCTCCAAATGAAGCAAAAATTAACAAAACACATAAGCAGTTAAAAATAGTTGAAGCCTTCAGGAAATTTAATTTGGTTGAATAGTAGTAGTATATGCATATTAAATCCAAAGCAGCATAACGTTAAAACGCTCTGCTGAATAATCTGTGAAGAACATTTTGTCAGGTAAGGACACCAAATAGAAGCGACAGAAATCAAGCAGTACAAGGTACAGAAAATGATGATGCTAAAGTTTGCCTTCTGTTACCTATGACTGAATTGTAGCTAGAGTACCATACATACAATACACTCTTTTTACATTTAAGCAACAACCATTTTTTTAAAAATTATTGTATATGTCAGACACAAACCAAACACAAAGCCATTAATCAGTATGAAAAATCAAACAAAAGTATAATATCATCTTGCATGGTAAAGACTTGACTGCAATAGAGGAGTAGAAAAATACCTCAGTATAAAAGTAACTTTGGTTTCAGAGTTTTTCAAGGATCAAGGATCTTTTATCAAAATCCATATGTTGAAACGAAATTCAGTGCTCAGGTCCCGGTAATTAAACAGTGCCCATGATAACCCCATAAAAAACTTGTTAATAAAAAGTACCCCTTAAGTAGCCTCTTAACCCTATATATTTTGTAATAAAGGTATTACAATTAAACACAGTAAAATAGAAAGTAATAACATTAATACATAAAATAAACTAAGATTACTATAGCCAGAAGAAATATTGTTGCAGTATGCTCTGTAATTAGCAGCAAGTAAAAAAGGTAGCAGTAAATAGTTTAGTACATAAAAAACTACTGAAACAAAATGTAAAGTGTAGTATAAGTCACATAGAGTGTACAGTCAGATTTAATGATGTTGTATATATACAGATAAAATATTACTGCGAGTTCTGACTAGATATACCATTCTTGAGCAGTCTAACAACAACCAGACAAGACCATTCAAAATATGCAAAACGGTCCAACAGATCATACTGTGGCTTCATATTAGAATGAGTCTTTCTCAACATGTGTTATAATAATAATGATAATTATTTACATTTATATAGTTCTTTTCTCACTTCTCAGAGTGTTTTACATAGTGATTGAGGAGCCACTTCAACCACCACTAATGTGTAGCATACACCTAGAAAATGTGACAGCAGCCATTTTTGTGCCAGTATGCTCACCATACATTAGCTATTAGGTGGTGAAGTGGTGAGAGAAATAGCCAATTAGAGACAGGGATGATTAGGGGGCCAGAATGACTAGGCCATGGAGGGCAATTTAGCCAAGACATTGGAATACACCTTGATCTTTACAAAGGATACCCTGGGATCTTTTATGACCTCAGAAAATCAGGACCTCGGTTTTACATCTCATCTCAAGGATGGTGCCATTTTTATAGCACAGTATTCCCATCACTGCACTGGGCCATTGGGAAGCACACACAGACCACAGGGTAAGTGCCCTCTGCTGACCTCACCAACAGTTTTTTGTGCAGCAGCCCAGGCATTATTCTAGGTCTCCCATCCAAGTACTGCCTGGGCCTGAACATGTTTAGCTTCAGGTGGATAACCTTTTCTGATGTGCACGTGGTATGGCTGTTGGTTGTAAAGCCAAGCTCTATTGGTAGGAGACACTCTTTGTAGAAAGACTGTTCAAAGAATACTAAAACATAGATACATTCAGTAAAATTAATAGCAATGATAAACTTAAAATATATCAATCCATTTTTTAGCCTACATCTTCAGCTCAGAATCATGGGTTACTAGAGCATGTCTTTGCACCAATGACAGGAAACATCTTTATGTATACACCTGTGCCCATTATATTAATTTGTATTTAACTGGATATTTTAAATTGTGCATAATCCATTTAGTACTTGTATTCAATTCTCTTCAATTTATTTATTTTTTAATTTGTGTGCTGCCATTTGTTTTTACAGACACATGCAGTTATAGTGCTGTTGCAATGTTTCCCTGCTGCTACCATGTGATACCCAGAAGTCACATTGTGTGACATCATCACCCAGAGGATATTTAACATGGTGGTATGCTACTCCTGGTGTTTAAGATTTTAGATTTGTATGCAAAAACTTTTGTGGTGCTGTCTAGTATAATCTTTTCAAGCTATTAGAAATGTGTGTGATTGTAACTTTGATTTTTGATAAAAATGTTTGGCTTTGGCTGCTAGGTGTTTTTGGGCAAATCTGTTGGCTTTGAAATTTTTTTGACTTTGAGTTGGCATTTTCCAACTCCTGGTCTAGATCTTAGTTTACTCTGCCAGTACATAATTGCAGCATAGAATTAAATGCATAAGGCGAACTAAACCAAGATTGGGCACTAGTTCACTACATAAATCTGTTTATGCCTATGGTAACTCATATAATGCCAGTTTAAAGTTCTCAACCAACCTACCATTAATATTTTTAGGATGTGGAAGGAAAATCTGAGTGGAAGAATAAGCTAACCCCAATGCCTTAGTTAAGATTTGAATCCTGGACTTTGGATGATTATAAATAACCCACTAGAAATTGTGCATTATACTCCATAAGCAGTAACCAGAAAAAAACAATGTCAAAATTGATGATCTCCACTTACTGTATGTTTTAAATTATATTCATACTAGGGGGTTCTCCCCATGCTCGTTTTGCTTGCCAACCCCCCAGGCATGTGTTATGCGTCAGCCACTTCATGTCTCTGCTGCTCACATTGTGAAGAGGGGGTCTGAATGCACCCCAAGGAGATGCGGTTGCTCCTCCAAAACCCCCTCTTAAACGGTGATACAATGGGAAGCAAATACAGTTTTTTTTAACCTCCTCTTTGCTCGATCAGTTGCTGGCTTGCTGCTGCTGCCGTGCTGCACGATCTGCAACTTGCGCTGCGCTTTGGAACATATAAAAACCTATACAGCAGCTGTCCTACTCTTTGTCTTTTATTTCTGGCCCCAGGTGTGGTTAAATCACTTGGCACAAAGTCTCATCTCGTGGGACGTGATTTCTTTAGATTTTTTAGTTTATAATTTAAAAATGGAATAAGAATCTGAAAATCTAACAGCATCAAATTAAAGTTTGATAAATTCTGAAAAGAATGATACCAAACATATATATGTAGGTTTTAAAATAAGCCCAATTTAAAGTGTGACATATAAGTCACATAAAAATTGTCACAAAAATTGTTGCACTTTTAGGGTTAGGATTTTATATATAGAGAGTAGATAGATGAAGTAACTGCACAAGTACCGTCATTCTGACTGGAACAGATTTCCTTCAAAGGTGGCTACTGTATGTTTACACTAATCTGTTTAGTTGTGCGTGACCATCATGTAATTTGTAAACTTTGTAGTTTTTGTTTTAGCTATATATGTAAAAAATGAAGTGCAAAACAGTCTTTATATTTGACCTAAGACTGCAAAATGCTGCACCAAGCAGTAGTCCAACAGCACATTTACAAAGAAGAACTGGGGATAATCTTTAGCATTGAGATTGCAGATTGATGTAGGATTTATTCTTAAAGGGAGAATAACCACACATATTATAAAGCTTCCCTCCAAGGAACAAAGTTTGTGGTCTGGCACAGAATCTTGGATATTAAAAGTGTTCAGTAATAAAAAAAAAAGTCTATGCATGTTTCAACCTTTATCTATGGCCAGTTTTGTATAGCAGTATGTACAGTTACAAATCCAGACATTAATATTGCAATCCTGTTACATTACAGAGATACTGCAAAAAATGTTATGTACAGAAAAGTACTCTAAATGCAATTGAATGTATGAATGTGTTTTTCCTAAGATCCAGAAAGGTATTGAATGCTTTTCATTTCATACTTTTTGATGGCATCTCTACTAGATCTTATTTGATTTTCAATATGTTTTATGTGATAATTCCTGGAACTACCAAGCTGATGTAGTAATCATTGATTGGTTCCAATCTTATGACAAGCCTGTAAGCAGTCCACTCTTTTTTGTGTGCTCTTTCTTTTAATGTAAAACAGAGTAACAAATGAACTGCAATTGAGTATGAATTGCAACCAAAGGAAATTACAATCACAGGCGTCCTGCATAGCTTGAAACAGTTTCAAATAATACCATAAGAGGGCAGAAAAAAGAACAATAAGCATCAAAGTAATTTCTTCTGTATTTAAGGGCAATTTATTATTTCCACTCATGTAGATCTAAACATGACAAAATAATTTAATTTCCCATCCTGAGTGCTCTCCAAATTTTCATCACTTTGCAAGTAACATACACACTGGCAACAATGAACACTTTAGAGGACCAGCTGTGAAAGGATTTTCAGTGCTGTAGACATCTTTTTGATGCTTGTAGAAAGAATCCAACATGGCAAATAAGTTCAGAAGGAAGATAGGACAGACAAATGGCAGTCAGGAATCCAAATGCAGAAGCAAAAGGATGAAGTAGAGATTCTCCAATATGACCCTGAGATATGATAATAAACAATACGTAATCAAATGTATGAGAATTGTGATATCACATATGTCACAAACACACATTTTCAAACAGTGTAGCAGCCACACATTTAAAAAGATTGTATGAAAGTGTACATGTAGTTGTATGCACTTCACGTCTGTTGAATTATATATAAACCATAAGTATGTAAATATTTGGCATTTACATCCAATCAGTGTAAAGTAAATCTAGTGCCACCCATGGAATTCTTTTTATAATGGAAAAATGTCAAGCTGTTGGCCCTCTTAGATTTCTGAATGGTTTCTTGTGTTAGTAAAAAACAACACTCCTATGTTTTATTGAAGACACCCATTTCTTAGTGTTATTGCTTTGATAGTATCTAGCTTAAAGTTAATCTAATTTGTGGAATGCTCCACCAGGCGTACTACTGCTGTACGCCCCAATTTCATGACCACCTGAGTTCTAATTAAAACTTTCAGTAAAATAATATGGAAAATATTGCCTCCGCCTACCTCAAATGTATGACAAACTGCTCTTTAGAAACTTAACTCAGCAGACTTATACTTAATGCAACTTGTTATTGGTAAGGCCAACTAGCATTGTGTACTCTAGCACAAAAAAGTGTTTTTTTTTCTGTCTTTGTGGTTGAGATAGTTTAACCAAAACAAAAGATAAAAAGATATGGAGTAGAATAATTTAGGAGCTACAGCAAATACGTGTAAAAGTACAACACAGTAGTGACATGTAAGCAGCTTACTGTATTCATACTTTTGTTTAAGTAGCACAATGAGCTCACATGTTCCCGATGTGGGTCTTTTGCATGATAGTCATCCCAAGTCTCACTGTAGGCTTTCAAAGGAAAATGCCATTCACAGTTCACATTCAGAACTTCAGTTGCTGTGATGTTTCTATAAAGAAAATATGCATTTGAATGTTTATATTCAATAAATAACATATTTAATGTGATAGTGCTTACTAAATAAAGATAATAAAACTGCTAATTTTGGTAAAAAAAAAGTTTTTAAATGTCCTGAGATGAGTTTAATATCTTAAAATTGGTTTGTTTTACTGCGACACTTTAGTTAATGGTTTGTCTAAATCACAACTGCTCTGTTATACAGCCTTTTGCTTTCTGACACTCTACAACTAAGTAGGAGTAAAATAGGCTTATTGTATGTCCAGTTGATGCTCACTGTGTTTCAAAGCATAACTGGGACACTTCATTTCTTGCTGTTTACAGGTTCAATGTCAGTTGCACTAAAAGACTCAGTTTATTGAAGGCAGACAAAGTGAGCCGGTGGGGTCGTAAACCTGATGGAAGAAGAGGACGCCGACCCGGTGGTAGTGATGGAAGCAACAGAGAGCATTTCCATAAACAGGTGGGTCAATCATATTTTTCCAAAATTTGGAAATAATATTGCTGAACTTAAATATAGAAAAGCAGCGCTGCAGTCAAAAAATATGGAAGTTAGTATGGAGCATTTGAAGAGGTGAGTTTCAAAACCTACTAAGTAAATTTTTTGGCGAACTTTAGGTGAAGCATGTTTGTGACTCATCAAAGGGTCAGCTATGTGCTTGCTATTGAAGTGGGCTTCAAAACCTGCTAAGTATAGTATAGTGCTATAAATTTTGACGTGAGTTCCAAAACCTGTTAAATACATAACCAGCTTAGTTCCAAAAGCTGCTAAGTACACCAGCCAATCATCTCAATATGCCACACTCAGAGTTTTAGGAAGAGACTGGCAGGTGCTTAACTACAAGTCTGCAACTGCAAAAATCTGCAAAAAAAAACTCCTATTTCACTTGACAAAAGTTCAAGTGGCGGAAATAACAAGAAGCAACATAAACATAAAGACAACGTATTCGGGCTACTTTTGCAGTCACACTATTGTGAAACGTGGCAGCAAAATAAAAAAGTTGTCAGCTGACCCACTTCCACTGAATTGTTGTGTTAATCCAGCAAAAGCAAAGGATGTTGAAATGTTGCTTAGCAATATGGACAATCCACAATCAGAAAAAATTAAAGAGTTCTACCTCCCAATCATTGGAACAGCCAACAAAAACACTAAACCAATGGCAGACAGTGATACCAAAATATATGATGCAGACAGTGTAGAATATTGACATTCTAGAGATTGTTAATAACTTGTTTAATTTACTACTCAAACACTGCTTAACAGGATTTCATGACTTTTAGCATTACTTTTTAGCTAAATAGTTTAAAGACTACAAGTTCTGTATTTCTTTTGTTATATAATAAAAATATTATATATTAAGATCCAGAGCACTTTTGATGAAAGTTTCTACTGTACTTATAGGTTTATGGAATAGCATTGATTTAGTGTCAAAACCTGCTAAGTACGTTTTTTTCCTATTTTTTACAAAAATGTAAAATATTCAGATTTCTGAGATGTCCAGCAATTGACCTTCAGTAATGTAACAACCAACATTTTGCAAAAAGAATTTTAAAAATATCATTTCAAAAACTTAAAAATTATTTTTCTCTTTTTCACAAAAAGTTGTGTCCTGTACTTAGCTGATTTTGCATCTCAGCTCTTCATTTACTATGTGGTATATACATATATATTCTGACAGAACCACTAGCGGCTTGACAGCCACCCAACCCAACACAGACAGACACGGGAGGCACACTTATGAAACACAAGTGCTTTTATTTTATTTTTTGTTTCTTCACTCATGGAGAACGTCTTCCCCGTTCCCACGAGCCCACAACTCAGTCCAAGCACAAACAACACACCTTAATGCAATTCTCATCTTTCTTTTCTCTTTACTCTTTCTCCTCCACTCCTCTTCGGCACACTTCGTCTCCCTCCTCCCGACTCTGACTCACTGAGTACTGTCTACTGGCCCCTTATATAAGGCACCTGGAAGTACTTCAGGTGCTCATTGCCCCATTTCCGGCAGCACTTCCGGGTGTGGCGGAAGAATCACACACATGGGCTCAAGAACAGCTGTAGTGCCCCCTGGCGGTGTCCCTGGATCCCAACAGGGCTGTGTCCAACTCCATCTCCCATGAAGCTCTGCGGGAGTCCGAGGCACCACCTCCTCCCGGGAGGCTGTCATCTAGCGTTTCGGGAGTGGTAATGCTCTATTTGTTCCCGCGGTCCTTCCAAAGAAGAGGCCTCCTGGCTGGACAAGGGCCCCGACCATCCACAACAATATATATATGTAGATATATTATTATATGCCATAATAAATAATATAATGATTGTAATATGATATATGGGAAGGAGCAGTACTTAACCAGACAGGTACAAGGTATAGCAAGAAAAGTTGGTTATCTTGGTAATAAAAGAATAGCAAAATTTATATTACACTTTAAAAATTATATTATTATTTTAGTATTATTAGACAATTCTAATAAAAAATGTTATAGAATGTTAAAGAATATTCTAACCATTTTAAAGGCGGTGCTGAAAATGTTCTCCTCTGTCAGTGACACAAAATTCCCTGCACCACAGTAGGTTCATAAAAACAGGCCATAGCCCATCTGTTGAATTAATTGTCACATGGACATCTTTGGAAACTTACTACCATAGAGCTACTGTAGATCCTTCCATATCTGCAATGCGACAACCTCTGAGCTATGAACGGAAGAGTTTCTTGGTTTATGCCACTTTTTCGTCATTTACTAAACTGTAATTCTCAAGAGCACTCCCAGTAGGATATTGTTCCAATAATCCCTCCACATGTTCATTTGAAGCCTGTAGGAACCTACAACTCCACAATCAAAACACACAGTTCCCATTAATACAGTGTGTCTTCTTTCCAGCAAGCCTACAGATGCCGTAACAGAACTAACAACACAAAACGATGGTGGATAGTCCCACCATACCATGCACAAAGGAATACATAGTGGTACTGTAGGAAGCACCAAAGCTTTTTTGCTCCAACTTTATATGTACACAAACTATATAAAAAACTGTAACTGTTCTGTTTAATGGTATAAAAGTTTAGATGAAAATGCTGAAGGCTAAGGCTAAGAATTGCAATGCAACTAAATCTTGCAAGTTTCCTTGGGTACTGGTGTCTGTCACTTACACTACAATAATGATAGTAAATAGATACTGTTGTCGAATGGGTGCGTACATGAGTATAGAGGTGGAAAGAAAAACCAATACTCATGACATATTGTTATGTAAGTAAAAGTAACTGACATGGAAAGTACTCAAGTAAAACTAAATAAACATGATCTTAAAAGAAATACTCAAGTAAAAGTACATTTTTTTGACTTTAGGAAAAAAAATAAATTATTAAAATATCCTCAACTGTACATTTTGCAATTTGTAAAGCATAAGCAGAATATACATTGCAATACAGTAGGTTTTATTAATCAAAAGCCATATTCATTAAATATACACACATGCACACACTTACAACTATAAACAGTGTTTTGTAAATGGCAGTTAAATTTCAAAATCTAATTAATATCTACATTCTGTGCATAGGTGTAGTGTGCAACTAATCAGTATTATCCTTAATCTATAGAAAGTTAAGATTCACACCTCATTTAAAAAAGTAGAGACTTCATTGGAGAGTAAAGAAAAGCTTACCGTTTGACAAGTAAGGTTTTGCAATAGGAGACAAAAGAAACTAAAGTTGTACTTACACCTAAACGTGCAGAAAACATGAAGTTTTGGCACATATGATTAGAGACGGAATCTTTAACAGCATACAGGTGTTGTCCATTTATCCGATACATTGGGTATTTGTACTGCAATATACCGCATGGCCATTACGCCATTTACTATTACACTTCACGCTCTATTATCATGACTTACAAGTTACTTTAATGGTCTCTTGCAAATCTGCATTTTAAACATAAGCAATAAATTTTACTTTGCAATGACCGACTTTGAGAATGTAACATAGTAGCATTAGTTATAAATAAGTATACTTTTGAAAGAGGCTAATTATTTGCGTTTAAAAATACTTTTAAAAATACAATTCCGTACAACGATAACTCAAGTAAGGTAACAAAAGCAAATGCAATTACTTTCCACCACTGCACGAGTGTCCTGCACCATTTTCTAGCTTTCATATTCAGTGGATGGTTTCTGCTTTGTGGCCATTTTTTAGGCACCCATGACCCTGAGCTAGGTTAAGAAATTTCAGAAATAGGTAAGGAAAGCTAAATTCTATGCAAAACATTTTTATAATATAAAGATTTAAAAAGAAAGGTTACTGCTTGGTTCCAAATGACAATAATAGGCATCTCCAGGTCTTCCTAAAAAGCTAAAAATTGTAAACTTTGTACCAAAGAAACATAATAAGGTGAGTGATGTAGGTTTTACTGATCAGTACTTGCAGGGAAGCCTACTGATTAAAGTTTTGTTTGACTCTGATTTAGCTCCAAGTCCCCTATCCTGCCACTGATGAGGTTCAGCCTCATACACCACATGAAGATGCTCTTTCTCTTCCAATGACAACACGACTGAGGAAACACAGTGAAAGGGAGCGGGAACGAGAACGGGAACGGGAAAGGGGACTCAGGGTGCGTGAACCCACTGACAGTGAGAAGCTGCAATCAACGCTGAATGACCCCATTCTCTGGACAGTCGATGAAGTCTGGGCCTTTATTTATGCTTTGCCAGGTAATAGACACTTAATATTTGTCCTTTTCTTTCGGCTAACTTTTGCTTCTGCAGTAATACTGATCTATACATACAGCTTGATCTATAAATCTATAAATACAGCTTGATCTGCTGTGAACTATTTTTTCATATTATGGATAGGACCTCTTATATTTATGCAATGCGTGCTGGAAGATACTGTATGTGTATTCAAAAAGAGAGATACATAGTTTTAAAAGTCAAATTGCCTCATTTTTTTCCTAAAACTTTGCTGGCAGAAATATTAGTGACACTCATAAAAAAAAATGCATTTTTCATTTCACTGTGTTTTTCCTTTTGCCCCTTTTTCAAAAAGGCAAGTAATATCCAAAACGGAAAAAGCAGGAAAATGCACTACACTTTTAAAGGCTGCTACCCTTTTTGAAAATATGGCAAAGAATGTAAATTAGAGCCCTGTGGTGGGCTGGCGCCCTGCCCAGGGTTTGTTTCCTGCCTTGCGCCCTGTGTTGGCTGGGATTGGCTAGGGCAAACCTCTGTGACCCTGTAGTTAGATTATAGAGGGTTGGATAATGGATGGATGTAAAGTAGAGCATTGTGTGCTGTGAAAATTATGGGTCATGTAAAGAACAGGTACAGAATGAGCTGGTATGTTTAATTACCGTAAATCGGATGTAGAGAATGGCAGAGCAGGAGAAACACTCTTTAAACAATTATTGAAGAATTTACTTAAAACAGTTTATTTCTGAAATGTCATTATCTAAAAATACACTAATTCATTTTTGACTCTGCTTAGAACAGTACTGTTTTATAGAGAGCCATGACACCACAAGGTATCAGATAGGAACCAGCCATGAATGGAATACCTATCTATAAAAACACACACTTACAAGACTCAATTTAGAGACAATATTTAAACTAGCAAACATGTCATTTGGTATTGAAAGAAATCAAAGGACCAGGGAAAAACATAAGGAGAACTCCTGCAGGCTTTACATCTGCTGTGACCAGATGTCGAGGTCCTTGAAGCAGTGAGATCACAGCTCCAAACACTGTGTCACAGGGCCACCCTCCAAAAAATGAAAAAAAGCAGATAAAGGCAATAATCAGTAAAGAAAATACATTTTGAAATCAATTTCTATTAAATTTATAGTAGATCTGTGCTCTAAACTGATTTCCATTTTGAATTTTTGCTCAGGACACAGCAAGTTCTAACATAGATATGCATAATTTGTGTATCACATTGTGTCCAGCACATACTAAATGCAACTAACTGGCCCCATAGAGTACCAATGTACTCCTTTTACATCTAACATATGGGCATTTTGAATTCTTTAGTTTTTCGTATTGTCATTGTGTTCCTCAAAGATATAATTCATGAGTTAATAAACAATGGATAATATTGGACACTTATGAACATTAGAACATAAGAAATTTGACAAACAATAGAAGATCATTCAATCCATAAAGCTTGTGTGTTAAGCTAATAGCTAAACTGTTCCAATATATCATCCAGGTACTTCTTAAAGTTCATCAAGGTTTCTGCTTCAACTACATGACTAAGTAGTTTGTTCCAGATTCCCACAAGTATTTGTGTGAATTATTATTCTATTCAGTCCTAAATGCATTTTCCCATAATTTCCACTGGTGTTCTCAAAAATGGAAATCACTGCTAAGTTTAAAGAATTCTTCGGGATCTACTTTATTAATGTCTTTGAGAATTTTGAAAACCTGGATTAGGTGCCTATGTAGTCTCCCCTGGTGAGAGTTAAAGAGGAGACTAAAATGGGTTTAATTCTCAGAATCTGTCATAGTATGACATGGTCTTTAAGTCCTGGGATACACTCAGTTGCCATTCAGTTGCTCTTCTCTGCACCGCTTCAAGTGCTGCTATATATTGTATTGCATACAATAGTCCAGATGTGGTTTCACTAGTGCATTATATAGTCTGAGCATAAAACCCTTGATTTATAATGAACAGTTTTAACAATATAACATAACATTTTAATTGCCTTTTTAATTTCTTCTGCACATTGCTTAGATGCTGAAAATGGTTTGTGAACATTACCCCTAAATCATTTTTAGAGGTTGCTTCATATAGGACAGTATCTCCCATCTTGTATTTATAACTGATATTACTTTCCCCCCTGTGTAGAACTTTAAAATGTAAAATTTTTTTTAACATTTTGACATTAAACTGCATTTTCCAAGTGTTTACTCTATTCAGAAACTTGCCCAAGTCTTTTTGAATTGTTTTTCTGCCTCTTCAGTGTCTGCCATTGCTCCAGTTCTGGTGTCATCTGCAAATTTCACATGTTTACTAACTATACCAGAATCAATGTCATTAATATAAATCAGAAACATCAGTAGTACAAGAATAGACCCCTGAGGCACTCCATTGATGACCTCACTGCATGTAGAGCATTCTTCTCTTATCTGTGCTCTTTCTGTCCTGTTGGTTAACCTACTTGAGATACAGTTTTGTACATTACTTCTGATACCTAGTGCAGTCAGTGTGGGACTGTATTGAAGGCTAAGTAAATTGTATCATATGCTTTGCTTTTGTCAATTGTTGCAGTTGCCTGTTTAATAAATTTTAAAAGTTTGGCTTGGCAAGCTCTTCTTCTCAGAAACCAAATAAAGCCAAAAGAGACCAAAAAAAGATAGCATTCATTAGTACAATGAATTATAGACTTCTGTAATGGTGTAAACCAGAGAAGCCTTGTCACTGTTTCCACTGACATTCCTTAGTGCTACTGTTTTGTCTATTACCTCTTCTGGAACAATTTAATCAGCTAAGAAGCATAGTTCTCCTATTGCTGACAGAATCCTATTTATTAGAATTATTATTATTTTTATTATTTATTTTTGGTTAAGCAACCCAGAAAGGTATAGGTATGGTATGGTATATGGTATAGTGGGTCCACGGCTCAGAAAGAATGGCAGTTTTAATAAATAATCAATTGGCCAGCTCATATTCTGAGGGCGCACTCACACAGCTGCAGTGAGTTGGTGGAGTAATTGAGGCAAGATGCATCTGCACATGAAGGTGAAACCTTTCTCAATTGTTTCATCGGCTTCGTGCGATGTGCGATTCAGATACTATGCCCACGAAGCCTTATAAGAATTAGCTGGCACGAGAAAAAAAAATAAATGAAATGAAACAAAGGAAGAGGAGAGGCAGGAGAGAGAGAGAGAGAGTAAGCAGGTGTAATGTGAGGAAGCAGGCGGACGTTTGTGGAGCCCCAGGAAAGAGCGTGTGGCCAGCGCTCAGGAATCACTCCTGTTTAATGTTCTAGTAGCAGGAGCAACCACTAGGCTTAGGAGTGTCCTCTTGTGGCGAGGAGCCAACGGATCGGTGGCAATGAGAGGACAGAACGAGATTTCGCTGGATAGATCCTGTAAAGGTAGTGGTGGGTACAGGAGCAGGGCTCGGTAGCTCCCCACAGACGTCACAGGGTTGACATCGGGCACACAGGCCAAGAGAAGAAGGGTGTCTGCACCCGGTAGAGGACTTCTCCTTGGGCTGCAATGTCCAGAGAGGGGAAGCCGAAGAAGAGTCTGATTTTTAAAAGGCCACCAAAGCTCTTGGGATAAAAAGATAGTTTCCTGCCAGAATTATGACCTAATTTTAATGGATTATTTATGGATTGATTTCATTTTATGGATTATTTATTATAGACGTTGCAATGTACTTTTTGGACATTGTTGTTTATCTTAATAAAAGCACTGAGCACTTTGCACCTTCCCCTTGCTTCAGGTGTGTTTTATCCTCATCTGCTCAGCTCATCCTGGTCATGTCTATCAACGGTGTTGGGTTCAAGATGCTCCCAAAAATGAAGAGGGAGCAAGGAGCCAACCCGCACCGTCACAGTAGGTCATTCTTCATTAACATCAGTACTAGATTCAGAGATGGTTTTTATCCATACATCATAAGGCTATGCTTTTGCATTTACTGCCTGTGTTTTCATTGTCTTTTGTTGGCACCGTACTATTGTCATTAGTATGTGCATTATGTATATCTTATTGTACTATGTACACTTGACAATACAGTATATCTGAACTTCAGCTTCATGGACTGCCCTCTAGCTTCCTGGAAGTACATGTTTCTGGTATATGTTTCTCTTCATACATTCTCTGATTTTAAAGGTACACTTGCCTTTTTGCTCTTCTGGGTTCCTCACATTAAAATGTATAACATTCTCTGCTGTTAACAGTCCCTTGTCTGTCAAAGTCACAAGAGTTGCTATTGCAAGTGCACACTCTACCAAAGTGTTCTATGGCTCTACTGCTGTCTTGTATTATATTCTAGCTGTGGCAGCGTCATCTTGACCAGGTCCTCTGTAACAATACAGTACATTTTAAAGTTTGCACCCCCTTGGAAGTTTCCACATTTTATTATTATACATCTAACAGCATAGCATTAAATCAAGGTAAATTTAATTTGCCTTTTTTGACATTGGTCAACAGAAAAAGACTCATGTCAAAATGAAAACAGGGTACTGGAAAGTGGTCTAAATTAATTACAAATATAAAACACAAAATAGTAGATTGCATAAGTATTCAAGTGGGTATTTACTAGATGCACTAGTGTGTTATTCATAATGTACAGTGTCAAGCATGGTGTTTAGTCTGATGGCCAAAACACATAATTTTGGTCTCATTAGACTTAGGGAACTTCAGTCAGCTGGAAGAAAGTACTATGTGCCTTCAGCTAACTCTAGCAGAATTGTTGTATTCTTTTTTCTTAATAGTGGCCTTCCTTTAGGCACTCTCTCAGAAAGCTGTGTCTGGTAATACAATTGTACAATAGCTATTTTATGCAAAGCCTCTCCAATTATTTCCACTGTAGCTTGTAACTCCTTTGGAGTTGCCTTAAGTCATTTGATGGCCACCTTCACAAGCTTTCTTCTTGCATGATCACTTCATTCTGATGGGTGGCCTGCTCTAGACAGATTTACTGTTGTGCTATATTTTTTACATTTCTTAATGGTTGGTTTAACTTGACTCCAATGGATATTTAGTGACTTTGATATTTTCTTGTATCTATCCCCTCACTTGTGTGTTTCAGTCTCCTTTGCATGGAGTTGCTTGGCGTATTATTTTTCTCTTCATTGTGTAGGTTAGGCCATGATCTGACTCGCCACAAGATGGACTAGGGATGGAACATTTGACACCGAGGCTTTGAAGCGCACATCCTTTTAATGAAGAACACTGTTTCAAATCAGTGTACTGAAGCTTGTATTACCTATTACCACATGACTGATGATGTCTGAAGACTGGAAAATCATTGAAACAACAGGAACATTGACTGCTTCAAAGTTGTGTGTTATCCTGAATCAGACAAGCTATAAAACTGGGAAAATAGCGGTCTAGACTGTGGGAACATTTCAATCTGTGTAATCGACAGTAAGTTAAATGCTGTACTATACAGTTCTTCTGTAGTGAAACTTGGAAGTGTCATTAGTATTGTAGACTACTGAAGCCACATTCCCTTTATCACTTTGCGGTGTTCCGCAAACAAACTTTTTAAACCCATAATATTGTTATTCTCCAAATGCTGATGGAAGAATAATAATCTTTCACATTGCCTCACAGCTAAACTCCCCTTACATAAAAAAAAATTGTTGCATAGTTATGACTCAGTGGCAGCTTATAAAGTATTTATAAAGACTGTAATAAATTAAATCTTTGGGATAACACATTTAAATATTTTTATTGCAGAAATTATGCTAATATGTACATTTTTTGTGACATTTTAATGACAACATGATTATGATAATATCAAAATGTTCACACAGAACATCCATGGGCTTTTAGATGCTATGCAATCAATAAGAGCTTGTATGTTAGCTTTCTTTGCTTGCTGTCTTGAGCTCATGGCTAATGTGGTTTCAGTAAACCACTAGATGTCACTTTGTAGCTCTTCACTTCTTTTTTTCTGCCACAATCAGGATGAAGCCTCAGAAGCTTCATTGAACTTCGTCCGGCCGCTACTAAAGTAGACTTTCCAGTTACAGATGCATTTATGCTATAGTCAATCGAAACCCCTTGACTACACACAGGTGATCTCTGTTTAGCTAATTATGTGACATCTTAAATCAATTGACTGCACCAGTGATAATTTAGATAATATTAGAGGGGCCTTTCACTTTCACATCAAAGTTCCTTTTTGTGTTGATCCGTGTCAAGTAAGCCCACATTAAATCCACTGTGATTCAATGTTGCGTAACAGTAAAATATGAAATCTTCCAAGGGATAAATACTTGTCATAAGTACTGTACAAATACTTAAAAGTTATGTTACTGCTAAATTATCTGATCAATGTTAACAGCAAGTAAGTCAAGTGGCTTGATATGCACACTATTCTCACAAACCAATGATTTCATTTCACAAAGTACTTTTTCTCTTTTAGCAATGAACTATGCACCAGATGTTATAGACTTTATATAGATGGGGTACTTTTCCATGGAACCTGTTAACATTTGTGATTGCTTGAAAGTATAGATTTCACCTTAATATGCTACTAGGTTTATTGCAGGACGAGAGTATGAGCTGTGAGAAAAGACTGAAAAAGATGAATCTTTTCATTATGGTGAAATGGGGACTAAGAATTGAGATGATAGAAATACTTAAATAATAAAGAGAATTGCTGGAAGGAAGACAGCTATCACATTAAAATGAGTTCTTCAGCAAGAGCAGCTGGAGCAAAGATTGATTTTCAGTTACGTTAGAAAGTATTTCTTCACTCAGGGAACAAACAATATGTTAGTAAATTACAAGGTATTATATTAGATAGTAACTAACTAACCTGGGTAAAACCATTGATGATAGGTTTATAAAGTGATTATCGTCACATGTTCAAAGTACAGTAAAATTCTTACTTGCATGTGTTTATCAATGTGCAACTGATCATGTTGATTATATTAGACAGTAATACTTTGGAACCTTCAAAACCCATCTGATGATATTGTAGAAAATGCAATAAGTAGGGATCATTAGCAATGTTAGGTCTGTTTATATCAATAACTTGCTTATGTTTTATGTAACATGTGACTATCCTCTAATGTCTACATGTTTTAAGTATATCCACAGCAGTTTGAAGGTTAATACCCTTTGCCTTTTTACAGCATATTGAGTAAGCAAAGTCACAGAAAATCCGATTTAAATCTCAGATTAACAACTAGCTTTAAGGCCTGGCACTTCTCAATAGAAGTGCTAGCCATGATGGAACCAGATTATACTGCTGCTGGATTATGTGAATTTCCCCTTGGGATTAATAAAGTATCTATCTATCTATCTATCTATCTATCTATCTATCTATCTATCTATCTATCTATCTATCTATCTATCTATCTATCTATCTATCTATCTATCTATCTATCTATCTATCTATCTATCTATCTATCTATCTATCTATCTAAACATAGAATCTAGTTGTTGACCACGGCCCTTTATGGGGCTTGCTGTAAATTAGATTAAATGATTAAAACAGATGGCATTGTAGAAGTTGCTTAAGTAGGTGGTATCACATCTAAGGTACATCTTAAAGTGTGTTTCCAGTAAAACCTTGGGTGAGAAAACATAGGTAAAATAGGAGTATGGTTCAGAAAAGGTTTTCCAGGGCCATCTTGGATGAAATGCCACTGTATCAATCTAATCCAGCAGTTTAATGGTGTGGGAACACATTTAAGGTGGATGTTGAGTATGTACATTGTGATCATATCCAAATCATTCATGCCCACTGTTAGTATTTGATCCAGATCAGAATATTTAGTGTGAATGTGACTCTTACTGGGTTTTCTAACTCTTATTTAAGCTTTTTTTTTTTGCTTTTTTAGTTCTGTTTTTTCTGTTTCTAGTAAGAGTTCTTCGTATGTGTAACCACTGTAGGATAATAAATAAATTAGTGTCATTTTATGGATACAATTATGTCTTATGTTTATTAGATTGATTTAGGATGTCAGTCATATCATTTTATCATCTTATTATTTATTGAAGAGGCAACAATTATTGTTTGTTTTTTTCAAAATAATAAGTCTGCTTGTGGCTTATATCATATTCAGTTAAAACACAGATAGATAGATATTATTGTTTCATTTACTGCCTTGCACTTGAATGAAAAATGAATTTTAACTGCCACAGTATATTATGTGTTCTTAGTTCAGTGTGACAAAATGACTGGTAAGGAAGTGCTGTGATTGAATTCATTGTGAAGGAAGGAGCCCTATTGCCACATTCACACTCAACTTCAGTTTGTCAACTGAATGTGCAAAGTAGTTTAAAGTCAAGAACATAAATATTACCAATCAGCCCACAAATCACATCCCAATCAGGCCTGACAAATCACATATATTGGGAAAAATTAAAGAAAAAAATCGATGAGCTCATCTGATATGATTGACATGTGACAATCAGAAAAATAAGGATGTCCAAGGAGCAATCTTCACATTTCTAGAGGTGTGCTAAAATGCAGTGATGTGGATGGGCATTTTTGAAATTTATAAATGTACAAAGATTTCACTGATAAGTTCTTATTTCTTATTCAAATCTTTATAGAATCAGAAAATTAATTTGTTCATTAAGTTTATACATAGACAGATATATTGATGCTCTACATGGATGCAATAGATAGAAACAAGATGAAAACAAAAAAATGTCCAGTTTGAATAGATGAAGTAAAATTGTTATGTTCATGGCTGCAATTGGTTTCAGGTTTATTTACCCTCTACTTGAATGTCTTTTCAGATAGTATTCAAATGTTTTCAGAGTAAGTTATTTAACCCTTGATATGTTTGTATTACTTTTTTATCTTTTCACAGGGTGTCAGGACATTGCAGACGAGTTTCGATTGCAAGAGATTGATGGCCAAGCTCTTCTTCTGCTGAAGGAAGATCACTTAATGAATGCTATGAATATAAAACTAGGCCCGGCATTGAAAATCTGTGCTCGAATAAACTTATTGAAGGAACCGTAATGGAAATCTAAAGAGACAGACAGAGAAAAGGGAGTTGGGTTAAGAGAGAGAGAGAGAGAACGTGAGAAAGAGAAAGAGAGACACCCTGTCAAGTACATGTCATTTACTGCTGCTGAGGGGAAGTGTTTCACTTGCTGGTGATGTTTTCTTTATTACTCCAAGGGAAAGCTTTGTTTGTTTCAGTTCCAATGGTGGAAGTGAACAATTTTGGCTGGTTTTATAAAGGGTGTTATACTTTTTGCAGGTGGAGAAGTAATCATTTTAAATATAATCAAATTTGAAAAGCCAAGGTAAACATGGTAGACACAGAATATAATAGTCAACATATTTATTTAATAATTTACTTGTTTTCTTTGTTGCTAATTTACAATTGTCCAATAATATCATAGATTATTCTGTCAGTATTTGAAAAGATTTAATATATACATATTTTTAGAAAAGTATTTATCTGTCTATATATATATATATATATATATATATATATATATATATATATATATATATATATACTGCATATGTGTGTATATAAATACGCACAATTTTTAAATTAATATATTTTTTTCTGCACAAGTAGATAAAATATTCTGATATATGCTCCTTCTACATCCTTCTTAAACAGAAAATTAATGTTTTAAATCATTGTGTTACTAATAAAGCTTTTTAAGTAAAATTTAGAGGATTATTTGAACATTTAAAGAATCTAGCTCAAGGAGCAAACTAGTGACACCTCATTATATTTTATGCATTTTTCTGATATAAAGAAAGGAGGAATACTCACAGAGAAATAGAAAAAGTAGATTTCATTGAAAAGTGTACTGTCCCTTTGTTTTTCCTGAGTGATGTGACACTTAGAAGATGACAATTCATAGTGTGTAGCTGGGGCCTTGACAATGGGCACAAAATGAGCCCTAAACCTTTCAATGAGACACTCAGACTGAGGGATAAGGACTGCAGTGTGCACAGAAACTATTTAGATGCAATTTTAGGTAATCCCAGACCCTGATGAATTCAAGAGCAGTGTGTAAATGTTTTTTTTTTTCTTCTTTTCATGGAGAAACACACATGGAGCAGCAGGCAACTGTTGTGTGCCAGGACTCGATGTAAAGAAGCTGTGGGCATTGAGAAATAGAAACTACTCCCACTGTTTAAGTAAAGGTTAAATCAGCCATTGCAGGGTACAAAAAGGTCAATCACACAACTTTTTTTTGGTTTTTTTTTTCCTACATTCTTTGTCTTGTTTTAACATTTTTTAAAATATTTTTTCTAGTCTGACATATTTTGTTTTGAATTCAGGGCAATGCTAATGAGTTTCACTATGACATATGGGGGCTTGTGCTATAATGAATCCCTTATCTAGAAGTGTTCTTCTTACTCTCTCTCTCTCTCTCTCTTTCCTCTCTCTCTCTCTGGCTCAGCTGGCTTTCCTCCTAGAGACTGCAGACCCCCTCTTTGGCTTCTGTAGAAGCTTTCAAGGCTGAGGTCCTCATCTTTTGCTGACTGTTTAAAGCAATGAATAACTATTTTTTTCTGATGCCAAAGTAAATGCTTCTCAGCACTGCTTCTTGTGAAGTGTTTGTGCTATTTTGGATTATCAGTCTGAAAATGGGCTTTTAAATGTTATAGGGAGGTGATATTTTCCAATATCCTGGTTTTCCTGTTTTAGGCCATGTATTTGTTCATCTAGTATGAATACTTATAATATACATTCCAAATTTATTACTTGGATTTAACTGTAGTGGAGAAATAGATATATCATCTCAGAATATTTTGTTTTGGTTCTGTTGCCTTTCAGTCCTATGACCCATTTATTTATTTTCTGAACTTACTATCTCCAGTACAGGCTTGGTGGGAACTAGAACCTGTGCTGGGAGCTAACCTTGGACAGGACACAATCACTCTTAAAGGGAAAATGCACATCTAGTGCTAGAAACCAATAAAAAGGTAGAAAACATATAGGGATGCAGAGAAAACACTTTATAGACATCACACAGACCTTAATTCACGAGGAAGCTGAACCCAGCACCTACCGCTGTGAGGCAGCAGTGCTAATCAGTGGGCTAGTTGTCTCAAACCTTTGAAAATCATTTTAAATTTGTTGTTTAATCCATTCCATGAAACAGAAAATTGACAGATTTTTTACTGTTTTACAATATCAACAACAGATGACCAAATCCAATTAGTAGTAGTATAGAAACATACATAAACACTATTCTTAATATTTTATGTTTATTTTCACACTATTTGATGATAGATTCATTTTAGATTATTGATAGAAACAATCAGTGGTGAGTTTACTGAAAACAATGCATCATGCAGGATGGCATGTCAAAAGCATGTCAGACAAAAGAGCTTAGACAAATATGTACCATCAAAAAAGTATGTCATGATAAATGGGTGGGAAAAATGCACATAGCTAGCAAAGGGTCACTGTACTGTGCAAGTTGTAGCAGCATGAACATAATTTCTAAAGCAAAGTATGGCGCTATAAAGGACACATTGCGGCTGCTCTTTAATTTGCACGCTTTCAAGGTGGCTCTCATTAGTGTATTGTATTTCTCCTCATGTTGTGTCCTCATGGTTCCATCCATCCATCCATCCATCCTCTTCCGCTTATCCAAGATCGGGTTGCAGGGGCAGCAGCTTGAGCAGAGATGCCCAAACTTCCCTCTCCCCGGCCACTTCTTCTAGCTCCTCATGGTTTGCAAGTTTAATTTGTGACAGTGCAATGTCTCTATCAGCTGTGTGCATTTGTCCCATATGATTTTGTTATGTAGCAACTGAGAGATTAATGAGTATCTTTATGATGAATGTGCATAATGTATGTGTCACTTTTTCATGTGATTCTCAAAAAAATCTTCATAATTGAATATTTTATGAGTGTATAAAGTACTTTTCTTTAATCCTACACCTTAATTTAATTAGTGAAAAGCATTACAGGATGACTGAAATACAATATATTCGTGGTATCTTGTCATTTTATATGGGGTGAAATATATTTTTGAAAAGTAAAATTAGAAATCTGTTGTTTCTAAAGCAAAATAATGACTGTAAATGAAACCCACACTTTAATAAACAAGAGCTTGTGCTTCTGTTAAAACCAATGTCATGTTACCTGACTTCTGGTCGATGGGTATGTCAGGCTTATTGACTTCAGTTGCGGCTCTCATCACCAGACTATGTCAGTTTACATGACTGAAAATCCCTGGGCATGACGAATTTAGTGACTGTGTCATGACTTTCTAGCACAGTCTTCCTTACCCCTTTTTCTCACAGCCAATAGTGTGCTGTCTGATGGAGCCAGCACAGTATGAATTGATAAAAGATATGGCTAGTTCAGATGCAGACTCTGCCCTTTTTTCTTTTTTCCATTGTGTCATGGTACATCAAACACGAGACATCACACAGATGAGCTTCTCTTTTGTTTGTGACGTCCAAAAATTCCTTTTCACTACATTGTGGTTCTGGATGATCATTCATTGGTTGTCAGCCCTCATGCACACAGAACCCGCTCCTACAACTAAAGACAAAATCGAACCTGTCTGATTTTAAAGTCGCAAGTTATTTGTGTATATGTTTGATTTATGTATTGTTATCTTTGTATAATTCTTAAATAGAGATGAGTAAGTTAATTCCGTTTTTCAATGAAAATGTCTGCACTCAGTGTACACAGGAATAACTCCAAGTACAAAGAAATGCAAACTGAGTCTTTTAATTGGAAAGCATTGGAAGATTGGAAATAATTATTTTAAAGCGTTGGTGATTATGGCCTGCCAACCCTCCACACCAGCCCCATACACACCTTCTGCTCTAAGATAAGGAATTTAGGTGTTTCTAACATCCAGTCTTATCTTCACTGGGTAAGTGGAATGTCTGTTCAAACAGCAATGTTGTGCAGAATAGTACACACAGCTATCACGGTGCACCAGAGCTCAGGTGTAAATCTGATGCCACTTGAGTTATAAATAAAGTGGAAATGCAAGTGGGCTGCTGTTGTGCTCCAGTATGCTATGAGTTTGCTGATGTTGCACTTTTCTTTGGTGTTAGTTACATGTGTCAGCAGATACGCATGAAGGTGATACCTGCTGGAATATAGCAGCCAAATCAAAAAACCAAACCCAACATATTTCATGCCTTCTGATGCACTACTGAATTGGCCCAGATCAAGGCATCTTCTGTACTTTGAGGACACTTGGCTAATTATCCATAAAAAGTATTTGGTGACTGAAAATCACCTGTAGGTTCAATGCAGAGAACTGAGTCTGCGTCAGTATCACTTGCAATAATTGAAATTAAATATTGTATAGTGTTGGGTTTGTCAGGAGGTGGTTGACGACACAGACTTCAGTGTAGGTTTTCTGTATTGTAGCCATACTGACTCTCCTCCAAATGTACAAAGTCCATTTTTTTGTCCTTCTCTTTTCTTTTTTCTTAACTCTCTTCGTAACCAACTTCAATACAGAAAATGTTAAAGTAAAGCTAGCTACAATCCTAGAACATAGATTCTTCAAAATTGCTGAAGGACATAGAATATCAACTAATGATTAACAACAGATTTTTTTATATGTAACACCGTCTTACAAATGCATTACTTAATCTCATAATGAAAATGATATCATCTAGTCAACAACTGATTTTAAGATTGAGCTTACAACATTCTTAGTGCTATGGTACTTTTGGGAATACTCACCCCTATTTATCATTGTTAACCACCATGCTTGGTAAATTTACTGAAAGAGCAAAAACAGTTGTGATGTTACATTCCTTAGAAAAGCAAAACACATTTAACATGTAATTTTATATCTAGAGAATGCAAAAATAGAAAAAAGGCCTCTTTTGAGGATTGAGTTTAATTTAAAGTGCAATTAAATCTTCAGAAGCTGTGTCTGCCCAATTTAGTGACAAACTCTTTTTTTTTCTAAGGTATTATATACAGCTATAAAACTACAATGCAGTTTTTCCATTATTTTACTGTTTTGTTTTTCTCTGTTTTTGTTAAAGTGGTATCTGGCATGTTATTTGATCTGCCCAGGGTCACACATTAAGTCAGTGGTGGAGACTGAAACTGCAGCCCTGTGATCCAGTGCCTTAACCACTAAGCCACAATGTGTGCCCGGAGGGATAAGAAGTAAAGATGTATGCGAGATGTACAAACATTGAGTCAGGAGAACCTGCAGCCCAGTATCTTAGCCACAAGGCCATGTTGTCTTAGATCAGCCACTACAGGATTATCACTCCGGTTATTACGTTTTACCTACCTTTTATGTTTTAAGGGAAATGGAATGAAAAGAGCTTATGTGTTAGATAAGAAGAGCAAAGAAAGACTTTTGGAAAAAGTGTTTAGGAATGAGGAAAAGATTAGTGTTTGTTATATAAAGCATGCTGGTGTTTAGTGGAAAACTTGGGTGTATGTGTTTCAAATTTTGTTAAAAATGTGTACTGAAAATCAATTGTTTTGGTAGACCTGAGACAGAATTCTTAAGATTACAGTGTTATAAGTTGAATCATACATGAAGTAATGAATTAGTCCTGAGGCAAACAAGTAAAAAATTAAATCACACCAATGATAAAATGAAATATTTTGAAAGGCCCCATAGTTGTTATGAAGTCATATTCCAGACTTACTTATGAATGTTCCAAGTACACAAATCAAGCACTGTGTTATAGGTTTAAAAATGTGTCTTTACAATTTTTAAGATTTGTATTTACTGTTATATTCCATGTTATTTATAATATTTATTTATTTACTGTTCATTTTACAAAAGGTACGGAAGCTTTTGTCTCTCGGCTGCAGGTTATATGTAAGTTTTTCATATTGCCAGGAGTGTTCATTGGAAGAACTTCCATCACCACTTTCTATGCTTTATTAAAAAAAAGAAAAAAAAGGTAAAAAGCTTTTTTGGACTGCAGCACAGAGAAAGCAAAAATGGCACTTTAAAGACCTTCTTTGAGTTTATAACTAGTGTTACTTAACAGTGTTGCTTAATATTCTGTTTCAGAGGTATTCATGCATGAACCGTCAGGGTGGAATTATACAATGGCTTTGGTGATTTTCCTTCTCTCTTGTTTGGCATAGGAGTGTCAGAACATTTAGGTTTCCTTTTATTTACAGAAAAAAAGGCTTTATGTGTATAGTACACTGCTGTTCCATTCTGTGATTTTAGCATAAATATGCCTTTAACTCAAAAAATGATCTTAATTCATTGAGATTATTCACAGTTTCCTTGTCATGTTAAGCATTTTAATTATTACTGGAAAAAACAGAGTTAGCAATCATAAAATGTCAGCCTGTGCTAATTCTTATAGTTGCAAAAGAGGTTACTGTTCCTTGTAGTGTTGGCATGGATTCATTTGTTACCACTAATGTATCATTTACAGTTGTTTAATCAGAATGCAGAATTACAGCATGTATATTTCAAACTTTTGCCTCAATGTGTGTGCATTTACACTAATAGGATGGAAAATACATTTATTTTTTTATTATAAAGATATGTGACATATGAATTTAGAGAATGTAAGAAGTTTTAAGTACAGTATTCATTATTTCCTTAAGTGTATAACAATGAGCAGCTTTCTTTACCACAATGTCATTTACATAAAAAAATACAAATACTGTAATTACTTCTAAAATCACTGGAGTTCAAAAACACAGACATCATGTTAGCCACCTTGTCAAATCAACACTTTTTTAATTCTTCATTTATTTAGTACACAAAGCTAAACTCAAACCAAGATCTTTCAGTATAATTAGAAGGAAATATTAAAATTGTATTAAGGACTGTTTTAAATATTTTCCTATGTGCCTGAAAATGTTAATGTTGTTACTGCTGTCAGTGGAATGAATATAATAAAACTTTAATTCCAGAAAAAAATCTCTTTTTTAAATCCTAAATGCATCTTTTACCATGTAATTAGAATATTACTGAAAATGACTCTAAATAAGTATATCAGGATATAAGTACATCCTCCCTGCGTGGAGTTTGCATGTTCTTCCCATGTCTGCGTGGGTTTCCTCCCACAGTCCAAAGACATGCAGGTTAGGTGCATTGGTGATCCTAAATTGTTCCTAGTGTGTGCTTGGTGTGTGGGTGGGTGTGTGTGTTGTGCCCAGTGGTGGGCTGGCGCCCTGCCCGGGGTTTGTCCCTGCCTTGCGCCCTGTGTTGGCTGGGATTGGCTCCAGCAGACCCCCGTGACCCTGTGTTAGGATATAGCGGGTTGGTAAATGACTGACTGAGGATATACAGTATGATGAATACCATCCATTATCTAGCACATGTTTCTGCAGAGACGGTCATGGAGATTTAGCGTGGCTGCAGGTTTTTGTTTTAACTGGATTGATTATTTAGAAACTGATCCTTATCAATAGCAGACCTTATTAATTTTTAATTATCAATTATTAATTTTATGGCTTGTTAGTGTTTTCATTCTGCCATGTTAGCTCATTCTTATATCGTAGATCTTTTTATTTCCAAGGATGTTATTCAAATGATTTGTAGCTTGAAATGGCTGAGTAATTTTCAGTCCTTTACTTTTTCCTCTTTAGTTTCCTTCCAGATATTTTAATAAAGCAGAGAGTTTACAATAAATACACCAAAGTGTGAATAGAAGCAAGTTAGATGTAGAATTGCTGGTCCCTTTGTTATTTACATCTTATTTCTAATAAGCAGCCGTTAAATACAGTGAATACAGTCGTTTAAGACAAAATGGAGCATTTAAGAGGGGGCAGTCTTTTAACAGGTGAGACGACTAAAATGAGGTATAAAAATGTTGCTTGAGCAATGAGTGCTTCAAAAGCAATAATTGGCTTCTCATTTAAGAAACTGATCTTAAATTAAATTACACTTAGGTTACACAGGAACCAACCATATCCAGGATGCCAGCCAATTGCTGAACATATTTATGGGACAAATATGAATAACTTATCCTCTAATATACATGTCATTAGGATTTGGGTGGCATACTGGAGTACCCTTAGAGAGGAAACACACAGAGATGATGGGGAGAATGAGGACATTTTGCACATACAGTATACTGACCAAACTGGGATCTGAGCACGGTCTTCTGGAACCATGAAACAGTTCAACTCTGCTGTGCACCTTTTTAATGAAAAAACCTGTTACTTCAAGGGAATAAGATATACTGTATTCTTAAATTCCTGCATATATCTTTAAAGGTACTGATTTACATATACAATATTATAACTTTAAATGTTGAACTTTTTATAAGTACTCAAAAGTTGCTCATGAAATTTATGAAAAGGCTTTCCATTTCAAACCCTAAATTTCTCCACTTCCCCTTCCTGATACCCCTGAGTGCTCAATACACGGAAGATGTGCTTCACACACCAACATTTCTGTATATTTTACAAACCCACATCTCCTTGTGCCTACACACTTTAGTGTCCTTCTGAAACAGACACTCCAGATTCCGTGTGCTTCACCCGCTCGAGCCTCCTTGTGCCACCTGCACACAAGCTCTCAACTAAACAGTAGCCTGCATTTATTTTCCTCTTAACAATGAAGTATCTTTCTTTGTTCTTTTTCCCACAAAACATTGAAAGTTTTCCTTTGTTCATTTTAACATAAAATTTGAATGTTTCTTACTGTTCTTTTCCGAATCAACCTTTTTGCCTTTATAATCTTCATCTTCTTTCGGCTGCTCCTGTTAGGGGTCGCCACAGTGGATCATCTTCTTCCATATCTTTCTGTCCTCTTCATCTTGTTCTGTTACACCCATCACCTGCATCTCCTCTCTCACCACATCCATAAACTTCCTCTTAGGCCTTCCTCTTTTCCTTTTGCCTGGCAGCTCTATCCTTAGCATTCTTTTCCCAATATACCCAGCATCTCTCCTCTGCCTTTATAATATTTGTAACAAAAGCCTCAAACCCAAACTAAATGACTACCATGGTGTTTCATTAATTTCTCTCCAAATGGCTAAATCCATATCCTTCCAGAATCAATGATTAATTTAATAAAGTTATTAAGTGATTTTGTAATCAGTAGTAGGAAAAATGTATATTTAAAGAAAAATAGTACTTTACAAAACAAATACAGCCAAAAGGAATAAATGTTACAAATCAGGATATGAGAATTTTTGTTGAGTAAATAAATTTTTTGACTCAATTAAGATTTTTTGGTACTGGTGAAAATCAAGGATTCTGGGTGTATGGTTATTTTGATTAGTATTTGTCTCTGGATCAATAGATGATCTTTTTCATCCTTTTTTTTGTTTTCCGTGGACACTGTCATTTTGTTAGAACCATAGTTTTGGGAGGTCGCAAAGTGTAACATCAGCTGTGCAACGCTTGATAAACAGGGATCACATGTTATGCAGTGTTCAAGATCATGGATTCAGAAGAAAAGAACACATCATGTGTGACGTTAGCTTTATTAGGATTCTGCCTTCTTGTAATCCTCCTTTTGAATTTGATTATTGTGTAGTGTTTTTGCCTGCGTGGAGTTTGCATGTTGCCTGTGTGGAGTTTGCATGTTCTCCCCATGTCTTTGTGGGTTTCCTCTGGGTTCTCTGGTTTCCTCCCACAGTCCAAAGACATTCAGGTTAGGTGCATTGGCGATTCTAATTTGTCCCCAGTGTTTGCTTGGTGTGTGGGTGTGTGTGTGACCTGCAGTGGGCTGGCGCCTGGCCTGGGGTTTGTTTCCTGCCTTACGCCCTGTGTTGGCTGGGATTGGCTCCAGCAGACCCCCGTGACCCTGTAGTTAGGATATAGCAGGTTGGATAATGGATGGATGGATGGATGTAGTGTTTTTGTTTTGGTGACAGGTTATAGGCTCTTCTAGTTTTGACCACTGCTTCATTGTAGTGTTCCCTTCCATTAAATTGTACAAAACTGTTGTTGACAGTACAGTAAAGAAATCAACCATGAAATTAAACGGTGTAATAAATAAGACAGTACCCTACTCTATGAAGTTTGTATGTTCTATCAATTTATTTTCTACTGAGTTCTACAGTCTTCTACCCATATTCTAGATATGTCAATCTTAGGATTGTAGATGCCTCAGTGGTACAAGTAAACCCAAGGGTAGGACAGGCATCATATTCACAATTAGGTTCACCCTTTTGCCCAGTGCTGCCAGTGACTCCCTGTTCAGAAAAGTTTTACATTTTTGAATAGCTGCATTATGCAACATAGCCAAAGAAAAATGTAACCTGCCATTATAAAGCATATTTACATTACAAACCTCAAAAATCTTTGAATTTCAAGGGTTTTCTTCCAACATGGAATCATATTCATGAGAATGATAACAAAATACTTTTTGTAGTGCTGGCTGGAAGCCTCAGCACAATCCTTATGGTGCTGTAGGCATTCGGTTTATGTGACATCTGGTTGGAGAGCAGCATGTAAATTCAAGCCTCAACACCAGATGGCAGCAATGTTCTACAAAAGAAAATGTGTGCAGTGTAGATAAGTCACTGGACATGGACCACTCCCAGTTGTTAAAGAATTCCTGTCAAATTTTTAAACTATAATTTGAAAGCAAGTTGGTTATCTGAATTGCTATTCAGTTTTTCTACACAGGGATACAATATGCGTAAAATCCTAAATTAATGCAGATATTTTATAAGTCTAAAGATTCTGCATGTCTGTCATGCATTATTGAATGCTGTTAGTTCTTTTGGATTCTAAATGTCTGCTTATAGTTTTTTGAAGAATATGCTCCATTTAATTAAATGATAATTTTCACAATTAAATGGGCCCTCTTCAATGAGTTTGCCTAATTTTGATGCCCATCTTTCTTCAGTTAGTCATGGTGTGGTAGCCAGGGGTGGCTCCTCCCCTTTCATAGAACACATTTCAGTTCATTTATAAGTAGCAATAGTTACATCTCAAGCGCCATGATAAACTAGAATATATTAAAATATCCAACTTCATTGTAACAGAAAACTCAAAAGAGCTTACCTGATGTATTCTTTACTGCTGTTTCCGTTTCCCCATTATCTGAAATTGTATCACCACATTAGTATGACAGTCATTCAGTTGTGATCAGCGGCAACGAAACAGTGTTGGGGTACCACCCTGGTAACCATGTTTAATTATAATGCAAAGTAAAATCAAATTGGGTGCATAATGCACAAATCAGCCAGCAGCACTTTCAGATTTCTCTTCTCCCTCAGCTTTGCAGCTCTTAATGGACTTGGGTCTTGATCGGTAATCAGACGCCACCTTTCTGTGTCATCACTTTATATGGTAGAGTGAATGGAAGTGGTGGGGATGGCTCTGGACAACATGGTCGGACAAAAGTACTTTCACTGGGTGTCTTCTATGGACTGTGAAAAAAGGATAGGATACTGTTAGTGACAGCACCCACTTTCATCCTGGAGTGGTAGTGCTTACCTCAGCCAAGCTTGACAGGGGACACCTGAACACCCATGTGTGACACAGTTTAGAGGCTAAGACAACTCTTAATGTACGATCAAATGAAACACTATTATTTTAGTGTTACCTTATGGCCTCAAGAGTACAGACACATATCCACTCTGTTAATATTAGGACTCTTGTCACATGAACAACTAAAATGGAGAAAAATGCGCACGCCATACCCTGACCAGATACAACGCCTTTAGTTGTATGCTCTAAATCTTTAAACTTATATAAGTGGATACATCAGGAAAACCCACAAAGGGAATAAAAGATGACTTCCTACATGAAACATAGGCAAACTTCTGATTGATATAAATTGGTTTTGAATACTATGATCTGTGCTGAATGAATCTTTCGATACCCAGCCTGAAAGAAGGAGTAATTTAATCACATTTACACTGACAATTAATGAAATACTAGCGTCCATTCTGGTCCTTGGGATATACTGTACTTACAGTAGTGCCCAAGGCTTAAATGCTGACACCATGACAGCAACTGCATTTTCAGGTGACCTTGGGGAAGAGGTATAAAATTGTTAGAACTGACAACATTAGTGAATCTAGAGGAATGAGATGGGGAAAGAAAAGGGGTCATTGACAGCTTGGATAAGTAGCCATCATAATGAAGGTGTGAATGGTGACATGAATAGGCACCTACCTATTCATGAGGAATGACGTCGGCATTCAATAGAAGATACGCAATATGGCCAAAAATATGAGGACACCCCTCCAAAGTGTCAGGTAACCTATTGTTAACATTTACATAAGATCATGCACATAGCCGTACAATCTCCAGTGTTAAACACTGACAGTAACTCAGTGCTCAGTGTCTTTAAACATGGCAATGTCATACAATGTCATCTTTGCCCGTATGTGAAATTTGAGTTCTGCTAGATCTGCCCCAGTCAACTGTAAGTGCTGTTATTGTGAAGATGAAATGTTTAGGAACAACAGCAGCTCAGCCATGAGGTGGTAAGCCATGCAAACTCACAGAGCAGGCCTACTGAGTGCTGAAACGCATAGCACATAAAAATCACATATCCTCTCATATCATCATTCACAACAGGGGTTCCAGACTGCCTCTGTAAGTAACATCATTACAAGAACTGTGTGTTGGGAGCTTCTTGAAATGGGTTTTCATGGCTGAGCCACTGCACACAAGCCTAAGATTGCTATTTGTAAGGCCGAGTATCAGCTAGGATTGTGTAAATCACACCACCATTGGACTCTGGAGCAGTGAAAAAGTGTTCTTAAAAGTGATGAATCCCATTTCACTATCTGGCAGACTAACACAAGGCCATCTTAACATATGGGCACAATGAGCACTGGCCCTGGGCACCAGGAGCATAGGGGCTCATGATGTTTCTGATGCCATTGTATGTTTCTGTTTTGCTGTCAAAGCATGGGCCCCAGCACACTACTTTGTTTGTGCTGTTAAGATGGCCCTGGGGTTGGTGATGCCAGGAAACACTATCTAGTGCCTACTGCAAAGTTTGGTGCAGGAGGAAAAGTGGTCTGGGGCTGTTTTTTCTGGTGTGGAGTAGCCCCCTTGGTTTCAATGCTGAGCATTGTTAATGCTATAACTCACAAAGGCATTTTAGATAATTATGCACTTCCAACTTTGTTACAACAGTCTGGGGAAGCCCCTTTTCTGTTCCAGTTTTGTCCATAAAGACTTGGTTTGACAAGTTTGGTGTGGCCTGAACAGAGCACAGACCTCAACCCTTAGAGCTTTTCAACATCAGTATCTGATCTCACAAATGTTCTTTTGGCTGAATGGGCGCACACACTCCACATTCTTGTAGAAAGCCTTCTCAGAAGAGTGATGGCTATTATAGCTGCAAATGGGGGCAAATCTATATCAGTGGTCAATGCCCAACAAACTTATATCGGAGGGATATGTCAGGTGCCCACAAACATTTGGCTCTATAGTGAGTAGTGTGTGGTTAACTTTTTTGACATTTACTCACGTCATATGTGCATTTGTGAGCTACAGGTATTAAAAGAAACTTTATGATGAGAAACTTTAGATAAGCATAATTCTATTTTCATTCGACTTTATTTGCAGGCATATATTATAATTCTTTGTGCTATATGCTCTGAGATTTTTTTTTGTAAGCAAGACAGAATTTTCCAGGTAAAGCAGTTCTCACTAACCTTGCTACATTTTGATTAGCATAAATTTTACCGTACTCTACAACAAAGAGACTTTAAACCTGTTAGAACTAAACTGTATAAAATACTTTTTAATGTTGTCTTCGAGAAAAAATAGTCAGAAAAGATGCCTCTAGGTGGCAGTAAAACCGCAGAAATCGTTTAAAAATGCAAGCTACTGTGAAGCAATTTCAGTCCTGCTACTCATACAACGCAATGCCGACACCCCTACGAACACATAAATCAAACCGACATTAATATCTTTCGCCCACTCCGACTGAAACGCCGCCACTCACTTTCAACGCCACCCCAGCACTGTTTGCCGCCTCCCGCCGTCGACGCCCGAGCCGACTGATAGGCTAAAAGTTCCTCAGGCTTATTTTCGTCGACAGTGATTGGGTGTTGAAAGTAACGGTGAAATGCAATCAAGTCGCCACAGAGTTTAGAGTAGAGATAGTCCGCTGTCTGCAACTAAACTCACCTGTAAACCGGGATTGTTGAGTCCGTTGAATATACACGACGGCTTTGTTAATTTAAATTGAGACATTTCTGAGTTACTCCTTTCATGGCGTCGGCTTGCCTTCAGCTCTCAGGCTTTTTCATCAGTTTCTTCGGATGGATTGGAATAATAATCGCAACTGCAACCAATGATTGGATTGTGACTTGCAGTTACGAGGTCACCACCTGCAAAAAGATGGACCAGCTGGGAATTAAAGGCCTTTGGCAGGATTGCGTGATGTCAACGGACCTGTACCACTGCAAAGCTCTGAGCGACATACTGTCCTTGCCTGGTAGGGATGCCAACCTTCTCTCAGAATTAACCTGTCGCGCTTGGAAATGCGTAGTAGATGGAATTCAATTCATCCAGTGCACTGCGCGCTCAGCTGTATGTTCTGTCACACACATGTCTTTCTTAACTGCTAAAATGTATTATTATTATTATTATTATTATTATTATGCAACTAAAGAAACGCCACGATCATTTGGGGGAAATTAATACGTTTTATATAATCAATTATGTACACCTCTTTTGGAAAATAGGCAGGGGTAATCAAGCAGTAACAGATATGGAAGGGTGGGCTTGATTAGCAAAAGTGGAGCAAGCTCTAGTAAGAGAGATCTTAAAAGAAAGTTTGGGACTGAAAACCTTTACATTTTTAATAACTGAAAACATGCCCAGGTCACAGTCTGGATGGGGTTTAAATGTTGTCTCAGTGTGTGTGGTGATTTTTCTCCAGGTACTGTAATTCTGTTTTGCTCCCGTATTCCAAAGATGTGCATGTTGGTTTATTTGGCATCTGTAAATTGACCCAGTTTGACTGCACATGGCCATGTAAGATAATGCCCTTCTATGGAATAGCACCAATGGGTATGTATGACTTTTGATAGACTGGCACCCATGGATATGTTAGATTGGGCCATTATATGGATGCCACCCATGGGTGTGTAAGATTGTACTATTTGATGGACTGGCACCTGTGGATGTGTAGGACTGGACACTTTGAATCACTGGCACCTATGGGTGTGTAAAATTGTGCCATTTGATGGATTAGAACCTGTGGGTATGTAAGGATGTGCTCTCTGAAGGAGTGGCACCTGCGGGTTTGTGAGACTGTGCCATTCAATGGATTGGCACCTGTCGGTGCGTAAGACTGTACGCTTTAATGGACTAGCACTCATGGGCATATAAGATTTTGTCATTCGATGGACTGCTGAGGGTATGTAAAAATGTGTCCTTTGGTGCACTGGCACACATGCATTTTGTAAAACTGTGCTCTTTGATGAACTGGCAAGCATGGTGTGTGTAAGATTATGCCAATCGATGTACTGAGACCTGTAGGTGTGTAAGATTGTGCTTGTTCAATAGAATGGCACCTATGTGTGCGTGAGACTATGCCTTTTGATGGACTGGCACCCCTGCACATAGATGACGGCTTATACTTTGGTACCCGAGTGCTGGCAATTGCCCTAACTTTTTTTAAAATTTTCCTTCAGTATTGCAATCTGATGGTCTCATCAGAGCTAAAATAATATGCAAGTAGTTTCTGGTACTTTAACAGCTAATGGAGTTGACAGTCATGTGTATCTTTTAGGAAAATGCCTCTAACCAAATTAAATTTTCATTAATTCATCTAACAAACTCAAAAACATTTGAGTAGCCAATATTGATTAAGTTCTTTCCCTTATCAAGAAATGCTGTCAAGTAAATTTTAACAAGATAAATACTTAATATCCATACATATTGACAATTGGGAAGCCTGAAATACCTTCTTAAAAATGGTGCTAGAAATACTTTATAGCACCAAATGAAATACCTGTAGTTACAAAGACATACAAAGGTATTCATCAAGTAAACAACAATGCAAACTAATTAGAAAAATCCTAGTAAATTTAAACATGCACCCACATTATTATGTATGCATACATTACAGATGTGCCTGTTTTTCTGCTTACTTTACAACTAGATAATTGTACAGTATATTCTATTCAACCCTAGATAGAAAAACTACCTGCTGTGGGTAGCATGTGTGTCTCTCACTGTGCAAGTCTTTTTAATAAAATGAAAAGCTCAATTAATTTTAACCACATGCATGTTTATACATAGTCTGTCCGTTTGTTTGTAAAGATAAATAAAACGGCAAAAATATACTACCCTATTGCTAAAAAAAGTATACAATTGTGCAAAGTAAATAAGCGTATTAACACCTGGATAGAACGTTTGAATCGTCAGACTATCTGTAAATACTACTCCGCCTTCCGCCTTTTAAAAAAATGGATTAACGTTGTTCACAAGTGGTAAGAACAGATCATTGAATTTTCTGTTAGATCCACACACATAAAACCGAACAACTGACAACTCTGTCTACAGTGAATGAGGGCACACGATAAACGAGCAGCACCGTGCAGGTCTATGGGGGTGGAGTCTTCACTATCCAATAACATTGTCGTCACGCTCTCTAGAGCCTCCTTTTCGTAGGAACCCGTTCTGGACTGCAAGCCGATAATTCGCAGGACAAGCAACCACCTGTCGTGTCTTGTAGCAGAAAGAAACAGAAGAATACTACTTCTTTGTCTTGTCTTTGCACAATGTCCTGTCTTGTTTGTGTTTTAGTTTTAAATCTTAGTTTAATTTTAAATTTTAATTATAATTTTAATTCAATTTACATTTTTTATTTGCACTGTGGACCCTGAGCTTCGCAATTTCGTCTATCTGTATACTTGTATATGGTTGAGATGACAATAAAGTTCACTTTGACTTTGAATACTGTTGGAGCGTCATTAGTGGAACTTTATTACATAAAGAATATTATATTTGTATTTCCTGTACACACTCTAGGTGAAACGATCCTGTCTGTACTTAAGTCAGCAGCTACATTGAATGTCCTTTTATTTACTGCCCCTTTTTAATTAAAGACGTAACCACACCCGCATACCCAGCAGCCAGCAGCGTTGCCAGAATTTTGTTGCTGGGTGGGCATTCATGAAACTAGGTGGGTGAATAATATTTCACCCAGATAAGATGGTTTATAGAACTTGACCATCAGTGGCTGAAGGAGGAATATCCTCTAATAAAACCCTGCTTACTGATGCACACAACGTTGGAAGATACACTCACACAAATTCAAAAATCCAGCTGTTAAAAATACAAATCCACCCTCCTTGGCTATTATAAGAAGAAAATTAAAATAATGACATTACTATTATGTAAAAAACAAAACAAAACAACTGGCATGATAGCACCCAAACTATAGACACCATTAATTGTCCTCAGTTAACAACACTGTTAAGTGAATGTTTTTTTCTCTCTCTCTAGCTCTAGCTAGGGATGATGAATAATACCAATTTGAAAATTGAAAATTGATTGGGTTGGCTGGGGTTCAGAGTGGGTGGGTTGTCACCCATCTATGCCCACCTTTGGCTATAGTACTGCCAGCAGCCCTTGCATCTTAACCTTAACAAGTCAAAAACAATAATTCAATACATAACACCAGTCTTGCTCCCATTAGATCAATTCAAACTTTCCTTATCAAATTCAGCCTCCTGGTGTTGGGAGGCTGATGTATCCACCACAACACTGCTTCACAATTTAATATTACAATATATTTATATTGGCATGCATTTAGAGCAGTACTATGGCACAGTGGTTAGAGCTGCTGCTTCACATTCCTGTTACACCAAGTCTGAAAATTAGCAATTTCTATGTGTACTTTCTACCTTTTTCCACCTTCTGAGCTTTTCCTCTTAGTACTCAGGTTTTCCCCACAAATATGTGTGAGTTAAGGAGTTTGGCCAATGTTTATCACCTTGGTATGATGAGAGTACTCTTTGATAAGTTGGCACCATATCTGGGGTTGGCCCCTGTCTCCTGTACTGTGCTGCTAGGATGGGCTCTACAGATAACCTAAACTGGGTAAGAGGACAAGAAGACAGATGGATGAATGAATTGACTTGATACTGAATAAATAAAAATGGTCCTTGTATATTATTCTGTATTCTGCCATCAGATTGGATGGTTCAGCACAGATTCTACTACAGAATGCCCAGGAGGTCATGGGTGGCTAGTTGGCCAAGGTCTCGAGGACTCTGACTGTGTCTGACTTTGTCTTTGACATTCTCCCTCACAATGGACTGTAGACTCCCAAAGGTTTGTTTTCTCCATGAATGTTGTTGACTGGAGTTTCCTCTCCACCGTTGTCCACTGCCCTTAGTGCAACAGTTAATCAACGGTCAGATATTGCTAGTTTAAATTTACGTTAATCAGTTTCAAACTACTTTATTTTCCATTCTGTATGTTTATGTCTAATAATTTTGTACATAGTAACTTGTAAAATTTATACTTGCCACTTTACCTGAGAACTTATCATAGCACCCTGTGCCTGCACTCAGTGAAGAGTGCTAGACAAAAATAAACGGAATCGTCTGCATACATATGGCATTAATGTCAGATTCATTTGGAGTATCAGATCAAAAACAGAGTTTCTTATAAATATATAGAAATATATAAATTATATACATAAGTGGGCAGTGATGTCTGTATGTGGGTGTTTATTTATTATTTATTGCAGTACTGAGATCTGTGCTTATTTTAATATTATTGTTACATAATCTGGACATCAGTCCTTGATGGCAGAGCAAGCTTTAGCATTTTTACTGTCCTACGCAAAGCTGTAAATGATGCCCTCCAAAAATTGTACAATCCGTTGACGTAATAGTCCTTTAAATGTATGATTATTGCTCTTTTACCCTTTGATATAGCTTTACCTATAATATTTTATTTACAATCTGGCAGTTAAAATGGATTATGAACCGATTTATATATTCACACATGGGCATTAAACTAAAAGAAGTGAGAGTTCAGGGTGATGTTTGTAGATGGGTGCAGAATTGGCTCAGACACAGGAGGCAGAGGGTTATGGTGCGAGGAACCTTATTAGAATTTGCCAATGTTAAGAGTGGTGTTCGACAGGGGATCAGTGTTAGGGCCGCTACTTTTTTTAAAATATAGAAATGCCTTCGATAGGAATATAAGCAACATGCTTGTTAATGCTGCAGATGATACCAAGATAGATGGATTGGCGGATAATCTGGAATCCATTATATCATTACAGAAGGACTTGGACAGCATACAGACTTGGGCAGATTTGTGGCAGATGAAATTTAATATCAGTAAATGTAAAGTATTACATGTAGGAAGTAAAATGCTAGGTTTGAATACAGAATGAGAGGTCTGAAAATCAAAAGTACATCTTATGAGAAGGACTCGGGAGTCGTAGTGGACTCTACACTATCAACTGCCAGACATTGTTCAGAAGCCATTAAAAAGGCTAACAGAATGTTAACCTATATAGCATGATGTTTAGAGTACATGTCCAAGGGTGTTAAGCTCAAGCTTTATAACACACTGGTGAGGCCTCAGTTTTGGTTTCCAGGCTACAAAAAGGACATAGCAGCGCTAGAAAAGGTCCAGAGAAGAGCAACTAGGCTGATTCCAGGGCTGCATTGGATGAGTTATGAAGAAAGATTAAAAGAGCTAAGCCATTTCAGTCTAAGCAAAAGAAGATTAAGAGGTGACATGATTGAAGTGTTTAAAATTATGAAGGCAATTAGTACAGTGGATTGAGACTGTTATTTTGAAATAACTTTATTAACAACATGGGGACACAGTTGGTAATTTGTTAAAGATAAACTTCTCAAAACAGTAGGACGTTTTCTTTAAACAGAGGACCACAGACACTATGGAATAAGCTACCAAGTAGCACTGTTATCAGTAGGACTTTAGAGACTTATAAAACTCGACTTGATGTTTTTTTAGAAGAATTAAGTGGATAGGACTGGCGAGCTTTGTTGGGTTCAATGGCCTCTTCTCGTCGAGATTGTTCTAATGTTCTGATCTTCACATTAATGTATGCATTTTCCATGGGCTAGATGTATACTGTATATTTGTTTTAGTGAAGTTCAATATTCTGGGTAAATGATGTCAGAAAACTAGCAGTTTATTAAAGATTTTAAGTAAATGAATG
Organism: Polypterus senegalus; assembly: GCF_016835505.1. Lineage (NCBI taxonomy): Eukaryota > Metazoa > Chordata > Cladistia > Polypteriformes > Polypteridae > Polypterus > Polypterus senegalus. The sequence continues at coordinate 158,476,137 of NC_053154.1, forward strand.
TAAATTTGACAGCATTTTAGATCTGAATATATTTTATTTAAAATTTGCAAGAACAAATATATCAATAATAAATAGATTAATTAATAGCTTCATGGGAGTTTCATTGAACAAATTCCAGTTTTTAAAAAGTAAACACCACTAATATGTTTAATTAGTTATTTACTACTTTAAAAATACAAATTCAAAACTAATTCTTTTCTTGACTTCATCTTTGTGATCTTTGTGAACAATTCCTTTTAAATATATTGCTTGGGCTCATTTGGTTTCTACTATAAAGGTTGCTGATTTAAGGACATATATGACTTATGTACATTATAAAGTGCATGTACAGCATACATGTGGTTTATATAGTATATATAAGTCACCCAAATGACTGCTACATTGCATTTAACTAATTTCACAAATTATTCAGATAAATACTAATACATAATATTAACATTGATACAAAACAGGCGTAATGTGCTAAGTATAACATATATAATTCAAGAAATGTCAAAGTTGTAAAATGTATTCTGACTGTTTTATTGAATAGGCCCAAATTCAGCCTTGGAGTATTCTTGTTCCCTAAATGTTGTCTGGGTTCATCAGAGGCACATAAACAATTCTTCTCAAACTGCTCATAATGGCAATGCACTATCCTTGTAAAATAAATGGAGAAATGGAAGGAAAAATTTAGGTTAGATAGAACTTTATTTGTTTCCAGGGGAAATGTTGGCCATTTACAGAAACTCTTTAAATGAATAAATACTAAATACAAAAACACTATAGTCTAAAGTCTAAAGGCGGAGTGGTGGCTCTGAGGCTAAGGATCTGCACTGGCAATCGAAAGGTTGCCAGTTCGAATCCCATAAATGCCAAAAGGGACTCTGCTCTGTTGGGCCCTTGAGCAAGGCCCTTAGCTTGCAATTGCTGAGCGTTTTGAGTAGTGAGAAAAGCGCTATATAAATGCAAAGAATTATTATTAAACACACGCTAGAATGATTTAAAAGGAAGCAAATTAAAAATAAAAAATAATGTTTGCCTTGGTAGTCCCAGTCCCAGTGAGATATTATGCAGACACATTGCTGTTAGTATAAGGGAGCCCCAGCAGCATTTCTTGACACAGTTCTGCTGAATAATTCATTGACAGAATGTCCTCAGTGTTATTGTGTCAGAGGTAAGATGTGCAGCATTGTTCATAATGGCACTCTGTTTTGTTTTCATTCTCTCCTTTGCTATGACCTCCAGGGGGCTCCAGAATGTGTCCTATAACTAAACTTGCCCTTTTAATTAGCCTGTTGATTCAGTGGGCTTCTCTTGAAGTGATGTTACCAGCACAGCACACCGCAGTGTAGAAAATCACACTGGCCATCACAGAGTTGTAGAAGATGTGAAGAGTGCCATTACCCACATTAAAGGAAAACAGTCTGCTAATAGTTCCTCTGTATACTGAGGACAGTCCAACCTGTCATTGATGTGGAACCCCAAGTACTTGAATGAATGCATCACCTTAATATTCACTCCCTGAATTCTGACGCGGTGGGCTGGCGCCCTGCCCAGGGTTTGTTTCCTGCCTTGTGAAGAAGCAGTGCAGACTCCCCCTGATCCAACGTACTTCTTACATTAAGCAATAAAAAAACACTAATGGATATACATAAACAAAATACAACAACTAGCAATAAGTAAAAAAAAAAATCATTGCGCTCACAGTGTTCCAATCTTAATGGTTACTGATTGCTTAAACCATACAGCATTTTTATTGGACCAGCAAGCCTAATTAGCTATGTAGAGCAGCAGTGTCCATACAGCTGGAACGTCTTTCTTGTTCCCAATTTATCTGTGTATTTTTTCTACCATCAACAAGATTAAAATGGGGAGACATCTGTACAGACTTTTTTCAAAACATGGCAGGATCTAATCAGTAATATTTTAAAATAAGTTTATAAAGCACAGAGAATTTATTAATTTAGGTATTTTTACAAGCCTTAAATTTTACACCGTTTGGCTTGCTCTCTCTCTCAAGGGTGGGGATCGATCTGTTCTTAACATAATTCTTTTTTTTGTAAAAACTTGATTGCTATGTATTGATTGTAATAAAATTAATAAATAAAAATTAAAAAAAATAAAATAAAATGGGGAGACAAATTCAGAGGGGCGAGATTGCGCTGGTTTGGGCATGTGCAGAGGAGAGATGCTGGGTATATTGGGAGAAGGATGCTAAGGATAGAGCTGCCAGGCAAGAGAAAAAGAGGAAGGCATAAGAGAAGGTTTATGGATGTGGTGAGAGAGGACATGCAGGTGATGGGTGTAACAGAGCAAAATGCAGAGGACAGAAAGATATGGAAGAAGATGATCCGCTGTGGCAACCCCTAATGGGAGCAGCCGAAAGAAGAAGAAGAATGAATTCTTTATTATTATTATTATTATTGTTATTATTATTCTTATTTGACAGGGTCTCACTTTTTTTGTGGAAGAGGTATCATTTAAGGTTTATTTTGACTCGTAACTGGACACGTGGCTAATTGCATATGCATTCAGCTGGCATATGAAATTAGCCATACTGTGTTGCAGGATCATTGTTATATACAGTATCTCAGTATATTTAGCTAATGGACCCCAAAAACTGAAATAGTAAAAGTTTTTTTTTAATGCATGGGTGCAAATCCAGCTGAAGTAGTGCAGGGTAGTGACATCATGAACGCGTAAAGCAGATCAGGCAGTGAAGTAAAATGTGAAATGGAGTATGTGTACTTGTACTTGTGAAAGTTCTGCACATGGCTGCTAGAGCTCTGTGGTGTCACACTGGCCCTTGCAAAGCACCATGGGCTGTTGCAAAAAAAACCCAGTTTGCCTAAGCCAGATGCACAGCAAATTTCGAGGAAATTGCTTGGCAAAGAAGTTCACGAGTGAATACAGCATATTTACTGCAAAAAATGCTTTGGCGAATCAACACTATTGACTAACATTGCCAGATTGGTCCCAAATAAATTAAAATCTGTGCCAATGAGTGTATCATGTGTGGACTGGCACAACATCCAGAGATGGTTCCCTCTGATGCTAGTGTTTGATCTTGAAAATTGAAAAACAAATTGAAAAAACTGAGTGATGGTCAGAAGAATGCAATGGAAGTTAATGTGTAGATATACTGTACCTGCCTGTCAAACACGATGATTAAGTCCAAGAACAGTGAAATGTATGCATATGAATTAGAATGAGATATTCTGTACTCATTATAAATTAACAATATATTGTATCACCCGCAACCAATTGCAACCTGACTCGTTTAACTCCTTTACACTGTTCGTCTTCTGCTTCAGTGTTATGGCCCAGAAGGACACCACTCTTTCTCTTTCATTCCCCTCTACTTGCATGTTCACTCTACTGCTCCTGAACACTGTACTGCTCCTTTTCATCCACACACATGTTGCTCCACATAGTGTACTCTCCTGCAGAGCAAGAGCGCTTCTGTTCCAGCACCTTCCACCCTCAATCCTGTCTCTTGGGCACCTTCCACCCTTCTTCCCAGGACCTCCTCCTCCTATCACTGAGATGTTTCATTTGCACAATGCACTGCACCTTCTGAAAGCACAGTGCTCAGTAGCTGTCTAGCCACATGGTTCTCTAAATCTCCAGCCTGATCATTACAATATATAAGTGGCCTTTGTGTTGTAACAATTGAAAACATACTATAACTAAATTTTGTAACAACATACAAATTTTGACAAATCAGAAGAATCCATTTGGCTTATTTGATTAGCTTATAGTTAAGTTGTCTCTCCAGACTTGTGTTTGAATTATATGATTTGGTAACTCATTTCAAATTGTCACAGTGGTGCTTGTGAAGAACTGCCACATGGTCTCCATTTTTGATTGACTTTTCCCTTCTTTTCTGTGCAAAACTGTTTTTTTCCTAATTTTTTAAAATCAAGAAATCAACCATTAAAAATCTCTTAACAACCTCTGAATATTACTACTCAGCTGTTTATCAGCAGGTGAAAACAATATAATGCAAATTTAATATGTGGGTGTTCTCACAGTAAAATGATTGTAATTTACATATTTTTAATCAAAATATTTTTCAAGGGCAGACAATACTAGTAAAATTTACCTTTATGTCACCTAATAAGTGTTATTAAAATTTTACAGCTTACGTCCAGACATCCCGAGCACTGATGATCTCAGCTTCTATCATCGGCCTGCCTGCTGTCCTCCTGGTTTTAATGTCTTTACCATGCATCAACTTGGGGAGCGAGCCAGAGTCAGTGAAGCACAGGCGTTCTGTGATTGGTGGCATACTCATTTTATTAATTGGTAAATATATTTTCATCTTATTTTAAATTGTGTTTATCATATTCAACTATCAGTTATATTTGTCTTAGTTGAATAAGACGAAGAGTGCACAAACAGTTTTATTAAGGAGTGTACTCCCTAGCTTCTCTCTGTGTCTAGAATATTGCCAAGAAGACCCAAGGAAATGTCAAAGATTGTGTTATTTAAATAATAAAATGCACCATGAAAAGGTAAGAAAAAGAATAACTTAAAGAACCAATGGAAAGGAGAGATGGCAGTGGAGTTTTTAACCAGATTGTTTAAAGCAATCTTAGAAAGTGAGAGGATGCCTGAGGAGTGGAGAAAAAGTGCACTGGTACAGATTTTTAAGAATAAGGGAGATGTGCAGAACTGTAGTAGCTACAGAGGGATAAAATTGATGAGTCACAGCAAGAAGTTATGAGAAAGAGTAGTGGAAGCTAGGTTAAGAAGTGAGGTGATGATTAGTGAGCAGCAGTATGGTTTCATGCTGGGAAAGAGCACCACAGATGCAATGTTTGCTCTGAGGGCGTTGATGGAGAAATATGGAGAAGGCCGTAAGGAGTTGCATTGTGTCTTTGTGGACCTGAAGAAAGCATATGACAGGGTGCCTAGAGAGGAGTTCTGGTATTGTATGAGGAAGTCGGGAGTGGCAGTGAAGTATGTAAGAGTGGTACAGGGTATGTACGAGGGAAGTGTGACAGTGGTGAGGTTTGCGGTAGGAGTGACGGATTCATTCAAGGTAGTTAATGGTGACCGACAGTTTGACAGACGAGATAAGACAGGAGTCCCTGAGGACTATTATGTTTGCGGATGACATTGTGATCTGTAGCAAGAGTAGGGAGCAGCTTGAGGAGAACCTGGAGTGATGGAGATATGCTCTAGAGCAGGGGTAGTCAATTATTATTTAAGAAGGTCCAGATAGAGACAATTTCCTCATGTACAGGTCCGCAGCATCATCAGAGTTTTTAATATGTGCTGGCATAACCAGTTTCACAGTAAATCTGAACATCATTAAATAACTGAACATATCATCCCCTCTTTCTTTCTCTCATATCCCACTACCTACTTTCTCTTGTTCAGTGAGAGAAATGAGCTGTTGCTTGGTCTGTCAGGACTTTAAATCTGGGCTCGAATGGTGTCAGTGCTATCCTCATGCATGTGTGAAGGTTGTCATCACTGAATGTTTTTTGTGACGTCCCAAAATCCACGCATCTCTGAGGGAACACTTGTTAGCGAGTTGTTGGCCAGTACATGAATGTGTTACAATCCTTGTTGACTGATCGTTAGTTGGCTATAAGATCACTTGTTTTCTGTAGCCTAACTGGCAAATTTAGTGGGTAACTTTTCTCAAATGTAATTTTGTACTTATTTTTCAGATTCCTGTTTTTAACCACTGCCACCATCTCAGAGCAGATGAGACACAGCAGTTTCAAGCTTCCTTTGGGAAGTATGAACATAAACGCCTCGGTTCATTCCAGATTAAAAGCCCAGTGTCAAGTTTCCGCCGTTTAGCTTAAGCCATGACGCATTGACTATTTCTTTGCTTTTTTCTCTCTTGTTTTCTCACTCCTGTATATTTTTTTCTCCATGTCAATGCTGCTACCACAAGAGTGCCAGCTGTTTTCACTCAGAATGCAGGTTTTCCGCTCCTCTATTCAGTGAAGGCCCGCCCTACTCTGCCTGTGATTGGCTGACATTCTTGCCTTCACTTTGACCAATATCAGTCTTCATGCTAAAACCTAACCAACTCGAACCCACGAAGGCAACAAGTACTGGCCAATCAGAGACACGTAGGAGGTCCCTTTCACTGATTAGCGGTGTAGAAACACTGTCAGAAAAGAGTCGCCGGTAAAAATGTAATCTCTGTCAAAACTAAATAAAACTCAATGATATGTCTGGGTCCGGACAGAACAGAGTCTGGGTCCAGACCCGGACTGCGGTCCTCCTATTAGTGACCTGTACTCTAGAGAGTAAACGAATGAAGGTCAGTTGGAACAAAACAGAATACACGTGTGTGAATGAGAGAGAGGGATTAGTGGAATGGTGAGGAAGTAGGGAGTAGAGCTGGTGAAGGTGGATAAGTTTAAATATTTGGGATCAACAGTACAGAGTAACGGGGAGTGTGGAAGAGAGGTGAAAAAAGAGTGCAGGCAGGGTTGAGTGGGTGGAGAAGATTGTCAGGAGTAATTTGTGACAGATGGGTGTACCAGCAAGAGTAAAAAGGAAGTTCTACAATATGGTAGTGAGACCAGCTATGCTATATGAGTTGGAGACGGTGGCACTGACCAAAAAACAGGAGACAGAGCTGGAGATGGCAGAGATAAAGATGTTAAGATTTGCATTGGGCGTTACAAGGATGGACAGGATTAGAAATTACTACATTTGAGTGTCAACTCAGATTGGAGATTTGGGAGACAAAGTCAGAGAGGTGACATTGCGTTGGTTTGGACATGTGCAGAGGAGAGATGCTGGATATATTGGGAAAAGGATGCTAAGGACGGAGCTGCCAAATAACAGGAAAAGAGGAAGGCTTAAGAGAAGGTATATGGATGTGGTGAGAGAGGACATATAGGTGGTGGGGTAACAGAGCAAGATATGGAAAATAAGATATAGAAAGAGATGACCTGATGTGGCAACCCCAAACAGGATTAGGCAAAAGAAGAAGGAAAGAAATGTTAAACAAGGTCCAGACCCGCTGAGCCTTTCTTAACATGTCTTGTCCTCTTTCTGCCAGGCGTGGTGACTTACCCAACTTTTGTAAAGTGCTTATCTCTCTTTCTCTGTGTGCATGTATGTATATATATATATATTTTCTCTCCTCAGGGATTAATAAAGGATATAAAATCAAAGTCAAAAAATCAAATCTTGCCTACCTGCTCCCTTAAATGCAGTCAGAGTTGGCGTTAGGCCCTCTATCTGCATTTCTAATCCTCCACAACTTTCATCTTTCTCTGTCACATTTGGAAGAAGTGACCTGCGTTCAATTCTTTAATCTGTTTTTCCCATAGTCAAGCAATATCAGTCAGTCAGTCAGTCAGTCATTTTCCAACCTGCTATATCCTAACACGCTGGAGCCAATCCCAGCCAGCGCAGGGCACAAGGCAGGAACAAATCCCAGGCAGGGCGCCACCCCACCGCAGGGCACACACACACACACACACACAAATGTGTAATAAAATAAACTGTGACTTCAAAAATGTTTGTGCTTTTTTCACTTGCTGAATAAGTCTGAGCAATTGTTTTTAAGCTAAACCTTGGAGTTTTGAGCAACACAGTAACCAGTAAGGATTCACAGGAATTTTTACCAAGAATAATGTAAAAGTGCAGGATCTTGCAGAAGATAAAAGGATCACTCCTCACCTTGAGAAAATTGGTATTTTAGACCCATTAAATTAACAAAAGGAACATCAGATGTACTATATAGCATTTATTTTATGTTTTTGCCGTTGATGAGAAAAGAAACAAAATGAAACTGATTGGCTGCAATGGATGTTTTTTGTTTTTGCCTATAAGACACCTCAGGTCTAAGGCATCACAGATGTATTGTACCACAGTCAAAGGACAAAAGAAGCCATTATTCACAAAGTAAAAATAAAAAATAAAAATTATGGATATTATTTGTAAGGCTATTTGACTTTATCACGTGCCGTTTGATAAAGGTTATATTGAATTTATACAGCACTTGATTGACACTAGAAGATCTGGAAGCAGCCTTAGGGGAGTCATAGGATGCGATTTAATACTTTCTTCATATAATTGTGGACTGTAGTTGGCTCCTTGTTTAAGAGGACAGGAATGAGCTAAAGTCTTCACAATGTGGGTCAGAGGAGGTTTAAAGAATCACTGCCATGAAGTCCCCATTTCACTTCTTGATTGCCACTCATTGTGATGTAGCATACATTTCTTCTGACAGCGTTAAACAGAAGTGTGCCAAGTTATTTTATTTACTTTATTGAAGTGTGCCTTTTATGACTGTGGTGTTCCAATTTTAAATTAGTTTCTGAGATTATTTAGACATTTAATGATTTCTGTAAGTCATTATAACACTTTAAATAACAATATGTAAATGGAAAATATTACATTTTTGTCTTGCAGCTTTATTTGGAATAATATCAACAGTGTGGTTTCCAATTGGAGCATACCGAGACTCAGGACTGATGACGTTTGGCTTCTCTCTGTATGCTGGTTGGATCGGTTCAGCTCTGTGCTTGTTTGGAGGATCTATGATCACTTGCTGTACTGGAGAGTCTCCTCAGTACAATGAAGATCGTTTTTATTATTCCAAGAAAGGAGCTCCTGCAACATCATCTCCAAACCATGCTAAGAGTGCACATGTTTAAGAGCTTTTAGTGCACATTTGCAATTGGAAAATGTACATTTGTATATTGCCTTTTTTACCAAGACTTTTTTGTTATGTTAAAACCAATTCCAGCTTTTTTTTACCAATTAAATAATAAATCATATCCTTTCTTTCTGAAGCCTTGAAAACAAAAATAACAAAAATCACCCTCTTTTATATAAAATCGTTATCTTTCCATTGTATCTTCCATTGATTTTTCTTCTATTTATCTAGTTCAGGGTCACGGGAAAGCTGGTTCTTATCCCATGAGTGTTGGGTGCAAGGCTGGAACACACTGACACAAGCACAATCACACTCTTTCCCAAAACTAAGGGCCCATTCACACCTAATTGTTTTCTGGCATTTCAATGCTGAATCAGATCACTCCTAAACCACCTAAAAAGTTATTTCCCATTATTTTCAATGACTTTGTTAGCACCATTTTTACAGCAAGCAATTTAGGAAACTCCTGCATACAACAGTTTCAGCCAAACACTTCTTCCAATGAAATCAATAAGAACATTCCTAAAATGTTGGTTAAACAAAAGAAGGGCGTTCTTGGATAAGCTGGTATTGTTGTGCATGCGAGTCCTTTGGTTGTCTAATGGCAGCTATTGAGGGAGCGGACAAGTGTCCAAATATCTTACAATCATGTGATTGAGTCAAGATGCAGGTATACATTTAGTTTTAACTAGGTTAAAGTTCAGTAAGATATTTTAACATAAGGGCAGAGTGGTAGTGCAGAGCTGGCATTCCTTCCATATAACACCAACTGTATGGGGTTTGCATGTTCTGCCCATACTTTTCTGGATTGTTTGCTATTAGTGAGTGTGTTTAACTGAGTAGTATTGCCCATTTTAACAGTGAATACTGGAAATGTGTCAGTAATACTTTTCAGTAAAGGAAAAACTAGGTTAGTCCTTCCTGTAGTAAATAACATCCAGCTCTTTTTTCAATCTGCAATCTGAGCCCATGGCTGAGTATTAGCTTCTCTGGCACCAGATCACACTTTTTCAAAATATATTTAACAAATAACTCAATTAAACCTAAACAGATACTTTAATAACAGTGGTGGACAGAGACACACATTCTAGGTGGAGCTGTTTGTTTCTTATTCAGACAGTTTCATTAACCATCCCAATAAGACTTCAATACAAACTGCAGGATACCAAGTGAAATAGTCAGTCAATTTAACTGGCATTTTAAAAAATCAGCAGATTAGTAATAATAATTAATTCATTACATCTGTATAGCGCATTTTCCACTACTCAAAGTGCTCCATGAGGGTAGGATCCGGTATGTGAACCCATGATCTTGCTACTGCGAGGACGGCAGCGCTACCATTGTGCCACCAAAAATGAAACATATAGCCTGCAGTAAACAATAAAATTAGCAAAGACACCATTAAGACAAAGTATTAGGAATTTCTAGAGTGCAATATGATGATGATGTCATATGTTAAGGTCAACTATATCCAAAGGAAAATGGGATTAGGATGGATATGTATGTGTGTGTGTGTTTATGTGTGACATCTTATTTATATAGGAATTTTGGCGTTCTGTCTTTCTGAGTGGTAAATCTCTCAGTGACTCTAGTATTAAAGTCATTTCACTCATGTTTTGTTAATCTTTTCAGATAAACGTTTCATGTCCCTAACTCCTGAAACAGTCCATGTTGTATCTGTCTTTTTAAAAAGTAAGCAATGAGAAGCAAAATACGGCATTTGCATGACTGCATGCAGATAGCCAAGCCTTTCTGCTGTGCCAATTACAGAAGAAGCCTTGCATGTAGATTTGACCTTTTTTGCTGGCCTGTTGTGTGATTTTGATGTCTGCTTGATCAGGGCCAAGTTCTTTGATTTGTAGTTTCTCTGCTAAGGTTGGAGAAGAGATCTTGAATTGAATTTGCAGGTGGCTAAAATCCCATATCTTCATTATGCATGCTCATCATTGTCAATAGCAGTTTTTGTGTACGCTGGCAAACAACATCAGATGTCCCAACTCCACTACTGGTCTCTGCTTGGGGTGATAAATTAATCACCTTTTAGGCTGATTGGCTAAATTTACATTGCTATGTGGATATCTTTTGTCAGTGATTGGCTACACTACTGCAACAACTGGGTGATTGTTCTAGTGAACACAGTACCCCAGAAGAGATATTTAGAGAGAGGGGGTGATTATAAAGTGAAGTTCACTCAGATTTGATTAATTATTATTATATATTGCACACTATTATTTCAAACACACGCATTCATAAAATGAGTAATTATTGTTTATTTTAAAAATTCATATTTTGGAAACCAAACTTAAAAACACTTTGGAGCAGGGAAGGTTCAGCACTAGCGCCCTCTATTGACCGGCTGCCACTGTTTAATAATAGGTTTATTTGACTGGATTGCAAGCAGCCCAGTCTTTTTTGCTGGTGGTGTGATTGAGGCCTGAAAAGGACCGGTGCATCGTCCACCACATCTGCTTCTTGTCTTACCCCTAGTTCTACAGCCGTAATCACTGGCTCCCTGGGAACCTAAACTGGGCTGATTAAATTTATCCCTCAGTACATGCAGGACTACAGTGACTTTGGCAAAATAGACGCACTCGTAAGAAAAATAAAATGGCCTTGCAGGAAGACGTAAAAAAATTTCAGCTTCTTCCAGACACATGTTAGAAAAACAACTAATGTCAGGATGAGATTCCTTGGGTAAGACAATGACGGAATAGATGCATAGAATGTTCTTATAAAAAAAGTATTGCAAACTTAGACTACAGCAATTAGGGATAGACAGTGTTTGACATTTAGGCTTTGGGCGGTGGGGGTCGGTGGGCTGGAGTTTAGGGGCAGACATTTTCACAACCATACTTCTACAAATTCATAGATAGATACACCATATTCCAAGTCACATAACATAAACTGTTTGTGAAATAAAGTTACAGTATAACCTAACTCTCGCAATAACAGGTTTAAAACCTTGAAATTCTGAAAAAGTACACAAGCTATAATGAAACTGAAAGGACTGATGACTTCTTTTTTTGGGCTTAATGTACTTGAGCCAAAGTAAACACTTTTTTACTTTTAAACAAGTTAGAAGATGCACGCAATGGTGGAGTAATACGGAGGCATTGTGGAATTGAATTAACTTGAGTTAGGTGGACTGTGGAGGTGTGGGTAGGCATTTGTGTGGTTATAATATGATGGACTAGTGTCCTGTCCAAGGATGGTTTCAGCCTTGTTCCTTATGGTTGCTGGGTTAGGCTCCAATTTCCCTGTGTCCCTGCTTAAATAAGTGGGTTTAAACCAGGGGTATCCAACTCTGATCGTGGAGAGCTAAAGTGGCTTCAGGTTATCCTTTCTGCTATAATTTTATGTCAATGACCAATTTATACTGCTAGTTAACTCTTTTCTCTTCATTTTAATCGACTTCTGATTTAACACTCACATCCCTTAATTGCTTTTCTTCCTTTAATTAGCAGCCAAATAATAATGAGATACAAAATGAGCCAATGCATGACCTACAAACCTGTGTCCATCCTACAATATCTGAAAATATAGAAAAGGAAAGGTATCTGTGTGTTATAACCCCGTCACTCAACCCAGATTGCGATTTGCTCAATGCTGATGACCCTTTCGATGTTACACTTGCCGGCATTAGAAATTTTGCAACAGAAGTAATGTTTCTAAAGTAATTAAACATCTAATTTTATGTATTCTTGTTTTTGTTTTGTAAATAAACGAATGTAAAAAACAGTGAAGTTTTTCTCTTGCCTGTGCCTGCGTCGGGGATATAACACACGAGTGCCTGTGGCGGGGTTATAACATATGAGTACCGGTCTCAGTATTGTTGCTCTGCTCAAGTCCACAAAACATTTTGACAGTGATCTCAAAAATGGAAATCAACTGCTTTGCAGATCTCTGCTGTGTTAGAATGAGAGTCAATAACAAGAACTGGCTTCCAATTAAGAAACTGGCGTGAAATTGGTTGGAGTTTGAGACCCCCGACTTAACTGGCCATCTGTTGATTTATTTCGCATCTCATTTTTGTTTTGGCTACCATTTAAGGAAAAAGGAAGCAAACCAGAAGACTGGGTCTTTAAAACAAGTCATTTAAAATGAAGGGAAAATAAGTTAATTAACAGCAAAAATTGGTTACCAATTAGAAAGTGATAGACCAAGATCAGAAAATGGATGCATTGATGGAAAGTTGGAGCATAATTCATTTGTTCTTTACTTCATTAAAGAGACATTTTTGTTTATTAAATATTTTGTCACATGGTGTGTTAGTTGTGTCTTTGAGGTTTGGGCAGGCGGCACATTCAAACATAAGATGTGGGCACACGGACATGCAGACATGAGTGTGCAACTTTGCCGTCATTTAAATAGCCTCTTAAGGATCTGTTTGCAGGCAGGAGTGGCAATCTGACATGTAGAAGAGAAACAACATTGTATGCCAAATATACAGTACACGCTGAAGTGACCTCTCTCAAGCTAAATCTGATTCAGTAAACTAATCTGTCATTTATGGAGTACAGAAGAATTCTCTATTTTAATGGTAGGTGACGTGCAAGACAGTGTAGGATGAATTAAATTATGGTGTTCATCGATTGTAAACGTATTTACATTAGCTGTGGCCTTAAACGTTTGAGAAAAAAATACAACGCTCTATTGGTTGATTTATTTTAGTAACATAGTGCATCCATTAGGGGGCTCCACAAAAGAGACAGAAGGTACAAGTAGACTATTTTATATAGTAAAAGATTTACAGCCATCTGTCCACATTTACATTAATTTGTTTACCAGATGCTTATATACAAAGTGGCATACAAAATATGGCCAACATAACCAAGTAGACTTCAGCCCCTGGACTGCTTTGGAACAACAATTACAGGATAAGGTATGAAAATTGATTATCACATCCATCTGTATACTTTGCTTTTCATTTCTATCTATCTATCTATCTATCTATCTATCTATCTATCTATCTATCTATCTATCTATCTATCTATCTATCTATCTATCTATCTATCTATCTATCTATCCATCTATGTGTTTCTACTGTACTCTGACGATACAACAACAACTCCTACTAATGTACACCTAAAACCTACGAGTCTTTCCTGAGAGCATCAGGTACCAGTCTGTCGCAGAGCACACTCTCTCTGACGCTCACAGAAATTTAGAGTCATGACTTAAACTATCTTGTGCATCTTTCGGATGTTTGAGGAAAACCTGAATGCCAGGGGAAGAAACTTACGACATAGACAGAATATGCAAACTTCACAAGGAAATGCACCAGCTATTAGAAAATTCAAAAGTATTGTGATCAGTGTCGCCAGTTTAATATGACTCTGTTATCAAGTAAATTAAATTAGGTTAAAATATTTCAAGTTATAAAAAGTCTTTTACTGATGTTCATTAATAAACGGTTGTGTATGTACCTGTATATAATAGCATATAGCACTAATGCTGAATTTGTTATTCTGCACTTCTGACCAGCAAAACAAATATTGAACATATATGCCATGGATGCAGCAACACACGTGAAAGAGAAATTCACTTTCCCATTGTTAATAATGTATAATTATGAATCAGAATATTGTAATTATTGTATATAGCCAACAAAAAGTCGATCCTAGTTTTTCTTTCTTGTATACTTTGCTGTTACAATAGTTAGCTTTATCAGCATCTCTTAAGATCACAAAGTTACAATTGGAAATTAATTTGGTTTTCCTGTTAAAAACTTTTGTATGTTTCAGTTAAATAAAAATATAAAGCTGGAAACTTGTTTTAAGTAAATCTGTAATCGATGTTCTTGGTGATATGATATACATTGTGTGTCATGAATGTGGGCTTTGCAAGTGTCTTGTGGAAAAAAGATTTATTGAGAAACCACATGGGCTGGTGAGAGGTTATCTGCTTAGTAATAAAACACTAGGGTCTGTGTGTCCAGTCTGACCAATCTGATTGGTCAGTTTGGCTTTAGTGTGATTTGTCAGTTTCACTTTGGTGACATCATGAAAATGGAAGTGTGTGATGTGCACAAGGAGGAGTAAAAGTGTATGAGACACACTGAGAGCGTCACCTTCAAAGATGGCAAGTATAAAACTGGACAGGAGGTGAGAAAAGATGTCTCAAAAGTAATGGCTGAATCAGAGAAGCAGGCTTTACAGAGATGCGCTCGAGAGAGGGAGCTCAGATGAAGAGATGTTAACACACACAAATACAGAGGAAAACAGCTGAAGGTTCACATAGGGCAAGAGATAACAAATATTTTTAAATGATTTTATTACCTGCCTTCAACAGGTACTGTAGCTAATACCATATATAACAGCAATTTCTGTTCCTGTTCCCAGAGCACAGGCGGTCCTGCCAAAGATGAACACCATACCCGAACTGAACCCTTTCGTCCTGGGGAAGACAATAAAAAAGGAGCCAAAAACTAGGGAGAAGGTGTCACTAGAATGGCAGCACTCCTGAAGAACACTACACCGTACCTCACACTGTTCTACGAGAAACACTTTGAGTCTCAGCCCTTTACCAAATATCTTCAATTTAAAGAGGCTTTCCCAGCTGGAACCCCTGCCTTGTTTCATCTTCCTTTGTGTTTTATTACATCTAACATAAAGTAAATGAGACTGATCGAAAATATCCAAAAAGCCATAGGTGATTTATTGAGGAATCTCTCAGAAGACAAGTGAAGGGTATTTACAGGGGTGGACTACAAATAATGCAATAATATTTATGGTAAGATTTGCTTTAACATCGGTCTCATTGATTTCACGACAGACCCCAAATATCAAGGGTACCCAGCTCCGGTCATGGAGGTCTGCAGTGGATTTACACAATTAGACACCAGACCTAGCAGGTAAGGAAATTTAGTATTTACTTATATGGCTTGTTAGTGCTTTTGTTCATCCATGACAAATTTTTATAACATTCCTGAGTTTTTGTTTTTTGAGAACATTCCATCTTTATGTTTTGTGGTCCAGAGCAGATTTGTATATGTTGGTCCTTTTCTTTTCTCTCACTTATTTCAAAACATTTTATTAACATAGGCAATTCATGATGCATATATACAAGTTTAAATGGAAGCACTTTAAAAAGCTGGTGGTTCCTTTGCTATTTGCACCTCATTATTAAGAAAACAATCAACAATTAAAACCTAAATGCAGCAGTTAAAAACTAAAATAGATAAAGAGTGCTGAATTGTAACATGAGAGCTAACTAAAACTAAGCTCATAAAATGTATTGCTTTAGTAGTAATAAATAGAATGAACTTACACTGCGGTGCAGTGTTTTGCCTGCTGCTCTCCTTCTGTTTCCATCACTCCTGCATGACAGTTGAAGACACCCATCCATTGCTTCCTTCTATTGTTCAAAGTTTCACTGGCTGAGTGCCACAGTTTCCTGTTGGATGGTTATTCTTTTTTCTGTTTATAACAGTGATCACTTGCACTTCCCCAGAGTCACACTCTTAAACTTCTCTGGATGTCTAATGAAGTTGGAACAAATGAGAAACTATTTTAATTGTAGTTTTCATTGATGCTTTCTTTCATCCTTTCATTTTCTAACCTGCTTATCCAGCTCAGGACTTTTTGACAGATTAAAACAAGACTTTACACCTTCTAACTGTAATTACAACTTTGCCTAAATATACAATCTATCTATCTATCTATCTATCTATCTATCTATCTATCTATCTATCTATCTATCTATCTATCTATCTATCTATCTATCTATCTATCTATCTATCTATCTATCTATCTATCATTAACTAATATCTATCTATCTATCTATCTATCTATCTATCTATCTATCTATCTATCTATTTGACAAATAAAGCAAACTTGACCTTTTGCATATTACATGCACAAGACCCTCAATAATGGAGTTGTAAAAAAAAAGAGAAGTGCTACAATATTAGACTGGCAAATGATACACAAATATTGACTGCCATGCTCCCCATACCCACACTCTATTTATAATGTAGTGAAACTAACTCCAGTGGTCTTGTCTGCTCTTCCTGGCGTGTACACTGATCTTGCGGCAACATCTTTCTCTTTCTGTCCCTGGAGGGCCGCACTGACTACAGAGTTTCGTTCCACTCATTTTCTTAATTAGAAGCCAGTTCTTGCTTTTAATGAGACATGTCATTGTATTAGATGGTGAACTCTCCAGCTGCCGTCTCAGAAATTACCGTTCTGCATGAAACTCAGGGAAAGTGTTATTGCTCTCTTGGATTTAATACATCAACGTTAAGTGCCCTTGCCATTTGCTTTTTTATTTCAATTCACTTCCTTGTTAATTTTCTGTTAATTCTACTGCGACTCATGTACTGTACCTCTTGAACTGGAGTGCTCAATTCGTAGCCCTAGAAGACCACAGAGGCTGCACGTTTTCATAGCAGCAAAATGTCTTAATAAAGATGATTGTGTCTTTCATTAAACTCCTTGCTTGTATAACTTTTTCTTTGCTTGTCTTGGTACTTTCTAGGAGGATTTAAAATGTCATTGCTGTATGCCCTTTGCTTTCTTACAAAATGGTGGAAAAACAAGAGGCATTTAGAGATTATTTTGTCACAGCCTTAGACTTTCCTTCCATAATTAGATTAAATTAGACCAGCTCAGAGTTGTGGGGGCAAGCAGCCTACTGATGAAAAGCTTCAATCCTCAATGTGGTGCCAGTACACTACAGGACATCAGTTTAGAATTGGCTATTAACACTAAAACATATGTCAATTAGATACTGGTGCACACATGCTCAGACTTGGGGAGAACTTGTAAACTCTGCCCAATCATATAGGCCCAGTCTTCTGGAATGTTATGTTTCAATTTGAATTTTTGTGTATTTTATACTTTTCTGCTGTGTTTGTTAATTTGAATTACCATTCTTCATGTTATTTCTGTTAGTTTCACTTATTATGTATTACTTGTTTTCTCACTACTTATGTGTGCCTCCATTCCATGTGTTGCATGGGTGGAGCCCCAGGAGGCAGGGCCACCCTTATATCACAACTCCTGCGTCCTTCTGCTGGCTATGTATTCCATTCAGAAGTGTGACCCAGCAGTTGAGTGAGTATTTTAGTTGATTTGAGTCTTATTGCAAGTATTGTTTTACAAGTTTTCTTGTTATTGGAATTCTCTTTTGGCTTTTGTATTGGGACTTGTCTGCTCAGGATTGCCTTTTAAGCATCTCTTTTGGATCCAAGAAATTGTGCCTTGTACTTTTCTATTTTTATAAAATAAATACTTTATTTATAAAGATTATTTGTTTGCCCTGTTCATACAAGCCAAAGGTTTACAGTTGTCCTTAAGTTTTATTTTTGAGGCTAAAATACCTTTCGGATCTGCAAAGCTTGAGGGAAGCAGAAGGCTTCAGATCCTTTTGTCATGTCTGGGACTCCCAATCACAACATGGAACTGTGTGCCACTTTTTTAAAGAGTAGCTACATTGTCCTGAACAAATGCTGAGGTAAATCACCATAGCACTCTATTCAATGTCAGTCACGGAAGTGCTTGTTTGTCACACGTCAAATATCCATCCAGAAAAAGCAAAAAATAGCTTATTGAAATCACGGTCACGGGAAGCCTATCTTGGCAGTGTTGATCATCAATCAAGAGCCAGTCCTGGATAAAGTGCCAGGTTTACACATGTCTTTAAATGTAGGACAACAACTCACTGCAAAACATGCATTTTACAAGGAAATCTGGAAAGACACCTCATGACTAAATAAGCAGTCTAGAGGACACATCTGCATAGAAAATTGCAGCACAATAATTCATATATCACTTAAGTGGATTTATTCTGCTGCCGCACAATATAACATTCTGAATAAGCAGATAATTCATTTCAAAGCACAAATTAGACTCTAGTTAGAAGGTTGGGTGCAATGAAAACCTCCTGGAGCTACTGAAACTGAGTATCTGTCATTTTGTTGGACTTCCTGTTGTTAGGTACAACTTAAAGTCCTGTAAAACTGCATGCATTTTTCAGCGATTTTCAGTCACAGACTCCATTTACATTACTGTCACATTAGAGTAACATTATGACCGTCACTCATGTAGACACACCTAACAACTCAGTCCAGTCTGAAACTCGCCCCTACAAAGTTTGCTTTGTCTTAAGTTGTAGGGGCGGGCTTGTGTAAGAGCTGACAACCAATGAGCACTCAGCCAGAAACACAATGCATATAATGCAGCTATGAAAAATAAGGAATGTGGGTATTTTGAACCTTGAAAACAGAAGATCACCTGTCTGATGTCTTCTGCTTCACATACAATAGAATGGAAAAAATAAAAAAATTAAAAAAAGAGCAGAGATTTCAGTTGAACACGTGACCTCTTTGCATAGACACTGGCTCTGTCAGGCACCATGTTATTGGCCTCCAGAAGAAGGTGTGGTCTTGCTATACTTTGGAAATATGAAACTGTGCTAGGAAGTTGTCCAGCTGTCGTGTCATTTGACATCCCACGTGATACATAGTTGTATAATCTGGTATTCTCAGGTGACAAGATCAGAAACTGCAGTGGTCAGGGCTAGACATTGGTGACATCAGCTTTAGGCTCAAACATAGTATTCATATTGTGATATTGATATGATTTACATTGTGCATTTTTAAAGATCTCCAGTCACTTTTGATTTGAGTATGTGAGGAGCAGATTTACTTGTTTTGTGACAACGTGTACAAATTTGAGGGGGCCAAGGTGATCATTCATATGTATGATATTCTCATATTTTTGTGTATGCGAGCATACAAATGTCTTACAGGTAGGTCCACACTTGAATATACGGGCAAGGTTTTGGGTGAAACACCAATAACTTCATTTTTATTTCCTGAACTATGGAGGACAACTCTCTGGAAGACTGACGATGCCACTGTCACTACCAGATCTGCATTCTCTGCTGATTTGCACCATGCATATGCAAAACTTTTACAAATCCATATTTTCTTGGTCTGTTTCACTCTTGTGTGCATAATTCATGTCATATTCGTGCATGTGTGCTTATTTATTTATTTACTTACTTATGTATCTATTTATGTATTGTGAAGATGTAAGAAAGAGACAACACGCTCAAAACGTTTTGGGGGTTTGCCTTCCCCGTATAGTGAAGTGTCCAATAGTCTTTCTCAGACTCGTACATTCAAAGAAATTGAATCACAACAAGGACAAACCTATTGGTGAAATAGCCGGATTTATATAAGAGACAGACAGAAAATGGGTATGATGGGAAAGTCCAGGAAGCGCCATAGAGACAGGAGGGATGTAGCGGTTGTCGTACACATGAAAAGGAAATCGTCTCCGGATCTTCAAAAAGGTTTTTTTTACTCGTCTGTTTTTCTGACAAATAAAAGAGAGAGGTGTTAGTACTCCAAACCCGTTTTCTATGTTTTATCACGCTCCATTGAGCTGGTTGGCTGCTCCCTACTTGCACGTGTGTGACAGTATGAATTTATTTATTTAAAGAGGATCTGGAGAAAGCCAAATTTCCCCATGGGGGCATATAAATTTATATCTATCTATCTATCTATCTATCTATCTATCTATCTATCTATCTATCTATCTATCTATCTATCTATCTATCTATCTATCTATCTGTGACAATGTCTCAGCTAGATTTGCACAACACATACACTTAAAGAAAAAAAATGTTGCACACACATAATCTTCTATTTACACTTTAAGGCTCACTCTGAACTGCACACACAGATAGTAATATTTTTATTTCAGTACCATATTAGGTGACCATAATACCATCCATCCATCCATTATCCAGCTATATACTAACTACAGGGTCACGGGGGTCTGCTGCAGCCAATCCCAGCCAACACAGGGCGCAAGGCAGGAAACAAACCCCAGGCAGGGCGCCAGCCCACCACAGTGACCATAATACGAACATTTTAAATACTTTGTTATTCTGCTAAGATTTATTGCAGGTTGTGTCTCACAGCTGGATTAAGCATGATAAACCTGTTATAAACGTTATTGTTTATCACTGACATTGCTTCATTTTGCTTACATAGCACTTTTTGTCTATTTTTGATTACACAAGGAAGCAAGTATTTATCCACTACAATTTATATGACAGATTAAATATAAGAAAAGGTGAAAAAATAATTTCCTAGCTGTCATACTCTTGATTATAAAGTGCATGGACACATGTCACATTTCACTTTACACTCTTTTTGTCACACTGCTAAATTGTCCATTTAAAAGATATTCTTTCAAGTTTTTATTACATTGAAATGTTTTCATCTTTTCAAGAAGCAAAAAGTGTTCTTGTTGTTGGAGTGAAATTCAATGTGTTCTTGTTCTTCTTTTTGGTCTCATTATTTTTGTGTTTATTGACAAATGGCAAAAACTCTGTTTAAGAAAACAAAGCAGAACAGCAATTCGTAATAAGAAAAACAGATGATTTAGTGGGGAACTTTTTTGTATCATAAAATACAGGTAATATGCATGTGCAGTACAGATCAGGCAGTGTCGTAAAAATAATTTAGTAATCAGAGGGCGCATGCAAAATGCAAATCGGACAATAATTTATGTCATAAAATAAAAGGTGGAGATCGGACAGTGTTGTGAAAGATAATTGAGTTTACACATTATGGATGGGTGGGAGAAATGCAGAGTGAGTGCCAAGAAGTATTGGGGTGGCAACTGGTTTGCTCCTTTTAATAACTTGGCAGGTTTAAACAAAACCGGTGCACAAGGGAGCAAAGCACAAACAAATAGAACAAAAAAACCCAGCATCCTCCTTAGATTTAAAAGCTGTGGACTTGTGAGAGTGGGTCTGGATCACAGAGCTCCATCCTCTATCATGTCCAGGTCCAACTGAGATGTCACCATACAGGGATGATAGGTTTCTATTTGTATCTGAACAGAAGGGTGGAGTTAATTGCTCCCAAGTGCAGTGTTCTTGGTGATGTGGGAGAATGAAAAAGAGACAAGAGTGTTAGCAACATGAGCCCCTCTTTCCCTGCTTATAGTGTACTGCTTACCTTAGATGAGCCTGGAAGGTGCTCCTCTGATGCTCATCCTTCACAACATGCATACAATTGTCAGGTAGAGACAGAAAGTTCTGCTTCCACCCACAGTGACTTCACCCCTTCTTCTTCAGCTTCTATAAATACTTCAACCAAAGTGACTGATCTTTCACTGTTCAGTCTGGAACCCGCTTTCAACGTAGATACAACCCTTCTCAGAAATATGGAAATCTATCATGACCACTTCAGGAGCTTAAACTTCTGGATTTTAAAGAGGGTATCGTCAGGAGCCCCAAATCTTTCTCTTTTGCCCTGTCGTTTGTTCACAATATACAGTTGCAATAAAAAAGTCTGTGAACCCTTTGGAATTCTCAGGATTTCTGAAATAATTACTCCTAACAAGGTGGTCTAAACTTCAACTAAGTTACGCTAATAGACAAATACTATCTGCTTAATCTAATAATGCAAATACAATTAACTTCTTCTTGTCAATATTAACACCATCATTTATACATTCACAATTCATGTCAGTGAATGTCTCGGCTAATGTCTTCTTCAAAAGCTGGTTGTGGCCAGGAGTTCCAGTCCATCAGCTAAAACTAGATGTGTTGGTTGGAGGGTCCCAACTTTATAAAAAGGGCACATAAAGTCTGGTTACTGATAGAGTCTGCACTTCTCAAGAAAGCTCTGTCTATGTAAATTGACCAAAAGAAATATCAGATGATCTGAAGAATGCTACAAAAGAATTTCTCAAGGCGTAGATGTTTATTAGTAACAGTAAGACAACCTGGAAGAAATTCAGTTTTTTGCACTAGTGTGAAAAAGAGAATAACAACAAAGCACCTACAGAAATGTACATTTTCTAAAGTCTCTGTTCATGTGCCCAGTATAAATAAACTCTGGGCAAGAGTGGTGTTCTTGGAAAGACATTGGAGGAAACCACAGCTCTTCAAAGTTTGTAAAAGAGCATCTGGTTACAATGGTCTGTGGATCAATGAGAGAAAAATTGAGCTCTTTGGCAGAATTGTGTAATGCTGTGCTTGAAAAAAGAACACTGCACAACAGCAATAAAACCTTATTCCAGACACGAAGTATAATGGATGTACAGTACCATCATCATTTGGTTCCGTCTTTCTGTCTCCATGCCTGAATAGCCTGTTACTATAGAAGAAATCCATCCATCCATTTCCTAACCCGCTGAATCCGAACACAGGGTCACGGTGATCTGCTGGAGCCAATCCCAGCCAACACAGGGCACAAGGCAGGAACCAATCCTGGGCAGGGTGCCAACCCACCGCAGATAGAAGAAATGATGAATTCAAATTTTTGCTAAGAATTGTACTGGCACAAGTGAAGTTGGTCATCCATTACCTGAAATCTAATGGAAGCTGAACAAGACAAAGACACAAAATCAATAACAGAATGGCTCTAATTGAAGATGTTTTGCTCTGGAAAGGCTGTGTCAGAGTCCAGATCTCAAGCCAATTTAGATGCTGCGTTATGACCTGAAGACAACTGTGCAAGCAAGGAATCTCAGAAATATCAATAAACTGAAACAGTTTGTCAAGAGAGAATGGAGGAAAAATGCCCCTTACTGTTGTTCAAGTCTGATGAGCAGCCACAGGAGATGTTTAGTCATTGTTATTGCTTTCAAAAGAGATTCAGCCACTAAACAGAAGTCTTTGCAAACCTGGATTGGACTGTGAATGTTTAAATAATGTGTTGAGTATTGACATAAAGAAGTCAGATTGTGTGATATTAGTTTATGCAGATTGTATTTGTCAATTAGTGTAACTTAATTAAAAATCAGAGGACATTTTAATAAGTAATCAATACAGAAATACTGTTTTTTTTCTCCAAAGGATTCATAAACATTCCAGCTCCATAGTTGTTTATACCTATGTAAGTGTTTGTTTAAACGGTGGAGAATAGAAATATATTCACGTAGAGTTATTTGGTTATGAACGATAACAACACTTTGACTGTGCTGTATGAAGGTCCTATTTCTCAGAAATCCTCTTCTTTGTGGTGTTTGTCCTACTTTTTTGCAGACGCCACTTGTGTACACACTGATCTAAGGAGTCTTCAGTTGCAATGCTAACTTCTTGCATGTGCTCTTTGAGATGATCAAGCCATCATTTCATTGGCTTCCCGGGTAGAAAAGTCCTTTCACCAGATTGGCTGGCCCAGCACTGACTCAAATGTGGATTGACCAGTGGCCAAAGTCTCCAGGACTCTGAACAAATCGAAATCCCATTAAGTGATATAATCTAATCTTGCATTTTGCTCTGTAGTTGTACTTTTACTGTTGTACTATTGTATTGTATCGAGGATTACTTGTGTTCTGTTCTGTGTGCTGTATTGTATTTACCCCATTTATGGATACCCACTGCAAGCCCAGCCTACCTGGAATTCTCTCTGAATTGCCTTTCCCAAGATTTCTTACATTTTTTTCATAGTGTCCCTCCATCAGCAGAAACGCAGCACAGATGGTGTCAATAGCTCCACAGCCCTGATCCTGTGAAGCTAGATAGATAAAAGAATAAATAATAAAAATGATAGATAAAAGACAGATCCTGTGAAGGCTTTGTATAAGAACTCCTCCAAAGATCTTCATTAGGAGTGGCATCCTAGGCAAATGGGGTGATGGTTCTCACAATGTCTGACATCACCTTTGCCTTTCCAAACTGGCACAGTGATGCTGTGCTTCAATCAAATAAATCTATAAAAAGGTCCACTTGTCACTGCTCGCCAAATGCAGACAGAACTTAAAATAAGACAACCTAGACATTGACACTGAACATATTTTACAAGAAAAACATTTTACTTTAAACAGAGACTATTGTAGCAGTGAACTACTAAATATTTGTGATAATATTTGAGATAAATGTATGAAAAATAAAAGATGTCAAAATGAATTGTGCTGCAAAG
Organism: Polypterus senegalus; assembly: GCF_016835505.1. Classification (NCBI taxonomy): domain Eukaryota; kingdom Metazoa; phylum Chordata; class Cladistia; order Polypteriformes; family Polypteridae; genus Polypterus; species Polypterus senegalus. The sequence continues at coordinate 158,500,670 of NC_053154.1, forward strand.
TCTAATTGGCAAATAGATACGTAACACTGCAGCACTACACAGTGCTTCAAATACAAACCCTGATTGGCAGCTCCATCACTAAAAATAAAATCAAACATGAAGTCAGTTCTCTGAGCTCTGATAACAACTGGAGCAACTAGAGCTAAGTATCTTATAAAACATGTTACTGCAGACTAATTATGCATGGCATCAACTTGACAATGGGTTAGGAGCAATTGACTCATCTGAAATACAAGAACCCCTGAGCTGTGTCTGCCCAGATCCCATTCACCAGAGTGACTTTATTGTGATTTATTAAGTGTCTTTCTTAATTTTTAGTTACTCCATTCACTCAGAGATTAATTTTTTTAACCTGAAGTAAGCATGCTTTCAAGGATCAATTTATTACTGCTTAATGGTTGCTTCTGCTTCTCCGGAGCCTTGATTTCAAATCCCAGCACCAGCACTGTCTGTTCTTTTTATGTCTATATGGATTTAATTTAGAGTTTTGGGTAACTGTATGAAGCTATATTATTAAGTAACTTCCTGGACTAATTTATGACTGGGGGAGCCCTCCCCTTGAAAATATCTCACCTATGAAAAAATTAAACAATTCACTGATGATTTTTTAGAACCAATAGTGTAACCAACAGACAAATTCTGGAGTTGGGGTTAATGTCTGGGAGTTTATCGGTCACTTGGTGTGTTCAGCATGGAGACACTAATTTTCTGGATGCATGGGATGTCTGCATAGGTGAGAGTGTTCTCTATAATGGGCAGTCCAGGGTTGGCACTGACCCCTATCCTCAGAAATGCCAATTAGCAGCTACACCCCACAACCCTAAACTGGATAAACCAGTTACAAAATTGATAGATTGGGTTTTCAATTCACTAGCTATGCTGTCAGAGACAATGTTTTCCTGTTCTTGGAATAGACTTTGACATAGTGGCCGAGGCTGTATGGATCATAGAGCTGGAAGATAGGATTTACAATAAATCCCTGCCTATTTGATTTGATTTCACAATCTACTTTGTTTCCTCCAACATCCAAAGATGACAGCTTTAAAATATCCTGGTCTGGTTATGTGCAAGAGAGTACCTGGATATGGATAGGTGGGCCATCTAAGGCAGACTGCTGCCTTCCACCAGATATGGCTGAAATAACCTCAAGGCTCACCATGCCCCTAAAAGAGACAAGTTAATCAGGTTTGCAAAAATGAATGGGGAGATGAGATCTGATTTCTGCTTCTTCAACCTACTATATGCTCTTGCTTACTTCAAGATAGTGTATTATTTAAGCCATTGTTTGCTAGTAACCACACACAGATGAAATGATTTTCAACACTACGGCGCATGTCCCAGGTGTGAAGTTGTGCGACTCTGTGAGTGCTCTGGTCCTCATTACTACTTTCATCCCAGGAATTTGGTTTTTGGAGACATATGAGAGCAGAGATTCTCTCAATAAGGTTGACTTCAGAGAATTTACAGAAATGTTTGCAAAATCTCATGAGATTTTGGCATCTTATTTTCTCACTGTGCTTTCTGGAATTCTGACATGTTGCAATGCAAATAAAATGATTTTATTGTTGTTCTACTGCAGTTCTGTTGGAAGTTAAGGATCTGAATATCTCTTTTTGGTATGCCAAGCATATGAGACAACAGGCAATTCCATATAATGCACGGCTGTCAACCTGACTGAGTTATATGCATATCGCTGACATAATTCAAGGGTGTTTTGTTGGTTTCTTTGATGTGCCAGGAGGATGAGATTCCAAAACTCTGAAGAGCTAAAAATATTATGAAGGTTCTTCGGTAGAGGAAAAAGTACCAAGTACTAACTTTTGTACATAATAATTATATTTAAAACACTCATATGTGTAATTTGTAATTCTTTTCATTTGTTTCATTAAAATAGAGTATTTGTTTATTGTTTACATCCTGTCATTTTGTCTTTATTTAATAAAAAGCAGAACATAAAAAACTGCTCTTTAATTATAATCCTTAATTTTTTTGCCCACCAGTGTATTCTAAACCGTCTGTGTTCTACAATGACAGTATAAAAAATTAATAATTCATTTTGCCTCAGGTTTCTGACAGGTGCCCTAGATTGCACTAAAATAACAGAACTAAAACTCTGAAAAGATTAATTTTGTCACAAGGAATGGCTTAATTTTCATGTTCAATTCCTCAGTTTTCTGAAGGGTAGAAAATATAGCCTGTTAGACAATTATCTTTTGTAGTCTCAGAAAATGTATTTTGGAAATCTGCTTTATCATTTTGGAAATTTCTCTTGGCGTTTTTATTATTCTTCTTAAAATACTGTGATTGACCTTATTTTTAGACAACCATCTATATTCCACAATGATCTGTGCAGGAATGCCAGTAATTAAGAATTTAATGAGGTGTGCTTTGAAAGGAATGCTACCATCTGTTCTTTGGGCTTTTTTAGATGTGTTTATTTTACTTTTTGTTAATATCTCACTAGTTTGTGTTTAAAATAAATGTACTCAGAAAATGATCAACTACAAGTTGTCAAGTTATACATGCAGCTGTCTGTATATACATCTTGTCTTTAGTTCTATGAAAATTCTATCCACCTGTGTGAAGAAATGCTGTACTGGTGCTTTTTCAAGGGATGATTCTTACTTTTTGCTCATTTATGCAGGTACTAGTGTCCTGGGGCCTCATGTATAAATGGTGCGTACGCACAGAAATGTTGCGTAAGAACTTTTCCACGTTCAAATTGCGATGTATAAAACCTACGCTTGACGTAAAGCCGCGCACATTTCCACGGTACCTCATACCCTGTCATATGCAACTTCTCCGCTTGGCTTTGCAGACTGACGGCACCTAGCGTCAAAGCAGTGCTACTGTTCCTGTGTGGTTATTCTTTTTTTCCTGATGTGGCTTTATAAATGCACTGAAATTAACCGCATATTGTTTATTAGTGTAATGCATCTGATTGTAATTAACCTGTAACAATATAATGGTCCAGGGAATAGCCATAGTATTCCAAATACCATAACTGCTTTAGCGTTGTTACTCTCACTGCACCTTCTTCTTCTTTTTCTTCTTTCAGCTGCTCCTGTTAGGGGTTACCACAGCGAATCATCTTTTTCCATATTACTCTCACTGCACCACTCGGAGTATTTATATCACTGTATCTGAGTGTGAATCACAGAAGCAGCTAATCGGAAAGAGAATTATCGGTATACAGCATCTAGCACACGCTGCAAAACGTTTTAAAGCCTTTCCTGTACGGACCTCGCGGTTCAGAAACAGTTTCATCCCAAGAACTATAAACACACTCAATCAATTACTCCTTGTAGAACTGTTTGTACTTATAAGTACAATCACTCCACTGTAAACTTGCACTACAGTTATAATATTGCACAACCTATGCCATTTTATACAGCATGTATTTACATATGATGACAATATAATTTTTAAGATGAAATGCAGCAAAATATGTTGATTATATTATACAGATAAAACTTTAACTTCATTTAAATAATCTGTATTATTAATAATTAAACGTGAGGACACGGTGCCGCAGCGCTAGCAAGTTCACGTATTGTTCCTGCCTCGCGCTGTATATTTACTGAGGCTGGCGCTACACTGGAAGGAGAGAAGGATAGAATAATTAAACACGTACTATGAAGATATTTCAATGTTCCTTAAACGTTTTGAAGAATCGTCATTGTAAGCTTACAGATGGCTTAACATTTATTACAGAGCTGATTGTGTGGTGATTGGGTATTTGGGGAAAGAAAAGTAACGACAGGAATTGGAGGTTAGTACGTTTGAAAGAGACAGTACTGCTACAATAAATTATTTCATCGAAAGTCGCACATGGCGCAGCAGCATCTTGTGTGAGACATGAACAATCACTGCACCATCGTGTTCCCATGTTTAATAACATGCTGTCATTCCAATCATCATGAAAATGATATCACGTATACATCTCAGTATTTTAATTATTCAGAGAGCTGTGATATCACAAATGTAATGGATTCTGTGTACTGTCAGAGAAAGAGAAAGAACGGAAGCACGTAGTGATTCACACACATAGAGCACATTGAAGATCAAATACAAAACAAAGCATTTAACGTGCTACTTTAGTTATGATGGGATTTGAGAAACTAATAAATTAAATGATTTTAAGATGAAGTTTATGATGTTCTACTTTAATGACAAAATAAACTACGTGATTAAAGTGGAATTTAAGATTCAAGATTAAGGTTGACATTGCGTGCTTTTTACCCACTGTGTGCCTATTTTTTTTGTCTGTACCCTAATAAGCTTTCATATGACACTTAGATGGTGGGCTACGACTTGCCTTTTCACGATAACTTTGATATCTTGATACAACTTCTTTTTTATTTAGGGCACTGTGCGACTTTGTGAACTTGAGGTTTCGAGTTTCTCCGACACACTATGTCAGTCGATCAACTTCCTTTTGTTGTTCATACCAATGTTTAAACCAACAAATAGTACGTTTTTCCTTGTCTCCACTTGGTATTCACTGAAATTCTTCAATTTTCCCTCTTGCTTTTCCCATTGTCTTTTCACAGAATGCTGAGCTTAAGGGCTATTTATATTCATTTGCATATTTAAAGAGGCATAATTCTGGAAGGAGTTGGGGCCGGACAGCACGCACGTGCACGAGTTTTACTTTTCACTCTGACCAGGATTTATGTAGTGGTAGAACGCGGAAGTTGGCAAATGAACAGATTCCTGCATCTGGATTTTCCTGTGTGTAAGCACATTTAGGCTTTTGTGCTTACGTCATGTTATAGTGCAAATTCTACACACATCGTTATGCATGAGGCCCGACCTCCCTACAAAACTGTAATACAAAAATGAATAGACAGATGAATACAAATAATGGAAATGGCATTTACACGGTTTTTACCTTTTAGGGTAATCTTAGATTTTGCTTCAGATTCTTTTCATCCTCTTTCCTTTGCATTTAAAAAGGTTCAGACAATTAATAAAAGTGGGAGGTTTATCTTTTAGTAACCGGATTTTGAATCTGTTGAATGATCTTCCTTTTTATATAAGTCTCAGCTTTTAAATATAGTCTGAAGACTTACTACTTTAGTCAGCATACCCTGACTAGAGCTGCTGATTTTCTGAGAATACTGAATTTCTGTTTGTTAGTCATTTATATAGAATTATAATTAACACAATATTTATAAACTGTTAATGACCCTGCTCTATTCTATTTCTCTTCTCTGTATCTTGATGTAGCACTTGGAGCCACTGCTCTACTGCCAAGCAGTTTTCCTGCCCAAGTAAGACACCTGAGATACCAGGAGCCTTGATGTCAACAGATGGAAAGATACTGTTTGCTGAATTAGACAGTCCAGCCCAGATTTTAGTGTAGAAAACCAAGCAAGGGGTGGGTGAATAGTTGACCAGGACTGTGACTGTGTCTGACCTTGTATTTAGACTTTGTCCATTAAAACACACCCTGGACCAGCCAGGGTTTTTTTTCCTCAGGAATGCTGCTGACTGGAGTTCCTGAACTGGACATAGTTTAATAATTGATTAAAGTGCTTATATTTTTGAGCTCCATTTATATAAATCAGTTTCAAACGACTATGTTTTTCATTGTGTTTAAACAAATTAGTATCTTTATGTATCTTTGTTTTTAATTTCCTTCATTTTTAGTCATTCTGGTGTGTGTTCAGATCATAGATAGATAGATAGATAGATAGATAGATAGATAGATAGATAGATAGATAGATAGATAGATAGATAGATAAAGTTAATGGTAGATAGCTTAGATTATCTTAATATGTTGTAATGGAAATAGAAAACATGAACACTTGAAGGAGAAACCCCAGGCAGACAGACATGTCATGCAAAGTTCACATAGACAACAGCTGAGCACTGCATTCAAACCTAGGATGTTTTATGCCTGAGTTAGCATCGTTGTGCACTGCATTACTAAAGTAATTTTCAGTCTTGCATAATAATAAAAGTTTTTCCACTTTTAATAAAATCGAAAATAACAATAAGGGAAAAAATCTTTTTGTTTGCTAGCACTCTACCAATATCAAAGCATGCTTGCGGCATCAAGATGATCTCACAACCCACTTGTTGTTGTGGTGCATTGAGTTAACCTCATTTTACTTGAGAACTTGTTACAGTGCTCTGAGCCTGCACTGAGTGAAGAGCGCTACACAAAATAAATTGAATTGAATATAAATAGCTTCTAGCTTAGTGCCATCCATCCACTTTCTGAACCTGTTTTCCAGTTCAGAATTACAAGGAAATCATATCCTAGCTTTGGGAGTATAACAGGAGTCAGCAACAGAGAAAAGATCAGTTTATCACACTGAATATATCCATATTTTATTAGACCAGCAAAGAGTTTCCTATTAACCTAACCTGGATGTCTTTGGGCTGTGGAATGAAGCTTCAGAATTCCAAGAAGACCCCTAGGATGAGTCGAGAATTTGCAAGCTTGACATGGACTGTGACTGGACTGAGCAACGGCTGTAAAACAACAGTGCAAACCACTTTTCCACTGTGCTGCCCACTTGATGTGCTCCACTGAATGTATTCCTCTTTTATTATAGTCCTCAAAATCCTGTCATATTTGCTCTTTTTTTTCAAACTATTTTATCTGCTGTATTTATCTACTACTATCTTAAATGCATACTCGATACAGCTATTGTAAACACAAACAACAGTTCAGAATGTATTATTTGTTTTCTGGCAGGTCTGACTCATCCCTACTGGATAGACATTTACAGTATCTGAGATCTTTTCAGCCATCCATTATTGTGCCTGCTTAATCCACTTGGGGTTGCAGACGCCAGACCCTATAAAACAGTACCAGGCAAAAAGCAATCTTTAGACAAAAATAATGTGAATTCCTAAATAAATGTAAACATAATACTTTCCATACCTATTTCGGCAGGTGCTTGGAAAATTTTCAAATAAGACATTTATTTTTTCTACCATTTCCAGTGGCATTTCTGCACTAAGGGCCAATAGATCAAAGTTTCACCAGGCGTTGTATAAAATAATGAATAAGCTTCCCTCAGGTAATTTAACTTGTTATTGAAATGTTTATCACAAACCTCAGCATTGTCTTCCTAAGCAATTTTTCCAATTTTTATGTCATATACTCTCAGTAATTTCTTGTCTAGAAACATACTGCTTTTATTAATGAGTAAAATTGTATTATTGTCCTCATTAAAATAAGAACTACCTTTTTTTTAGGTGTGTTCACACATAATGTGTGACGCGCCTATTGTGATAGCCATGTCCATCTGTCTAGCTGCATGAAACAACTTACACAGTTATTCTTCATGGAAATTTGTCGAAACAATTCAGTTTTCAATGAGGTATCTTGAATAGATCTCGAGTGTATAGTTTTAAAATTTAAAAATCTCCCATTGAGAAGCATCAGTAAATTTCAGAGCTTGTCTATCTTAAAACGGAGAAACATTTTATGCAGCTTTAACTATGAATTAGTTAACTGTTTCAATTTAACCTTGGGAGTGGTTGCACCAACTTGTATATTTTCCTTTTTCACCTCTTATAGTTGCTACAAACAGCTCTTGAGCACAAGTTAATGAACAACTACTGTAGAAGGTTTATTTAAATACACACAGGACTGCCATCCCCTTATCAGCAAGTCCAGGGAGGTGTGTGTAGAAACCTGTGCATGCATCTTCCTCCTCCCAATGCCTCAGGTAGTAACAGGTAAGCTAAATGATCTTACTAACCATAAACGTATAAAATGCAAGCAAGGAAAACAAATAGGTATCAACATATGGATGAAGTTCCTTGTAGTATGTAAGCAAATAAACGTGTGCTCAGTACTATTTACCTGGCACTAAACCAAGCTCATGGCTCAATTATCTGCACATTATAATGGTTTAATATTTCACTATCACTATAAATTACTAGGGTGACCAGACATCTAGGTGACAGGAATAGTCCCAATTTTCAAGCAATGCATTGCAATAAATAACTGAAGAATATCAAAATGCTTACCGGTCTTACCAGGCTTCCATTGCTCCACTGAAACAAACATCCTCACAACATATTTAAAATAGCAAGGGCCCAACCCCCTTAGCCCCCCATTACCTCAATTTCAAGTTCAATATAAAATATACACATAATAGCATGATCAAAACTCTGAAAGTTTAGTTAATAACTTGCTTTCATTGCCATGATGACCAAGAAGCAGACAAAAACAGATAGCTATCCAATTTATTTATTTCCACTTCAGGCACTGTGTGGAATTGTATATACTCATTTGTAAAAATGCTTTTTTTTTCACGTCAATGCCCAGAACCTTCATTGTACATGGTGAGATAAAGCAAGCATTAAACAAATGAAGATGGGCTTTATGTATGGGTAGTGATTTTCTTCTACATTAGAACTTTTTTTAAACAACGAACATCAATACCAGGTGTGAATGAGGCTTTAGGGTTTTGGTTAGCTAAGGGGCTGACTAGGGAACCTGGATTTATAATGGTAACTAAATGCTAATGACTTCAGGGAAACTAGGAGCCACCAGAACACCTTGTAGCCTGATGTCCTCAAACCAAGTATAGGATCACTCCAGTCCTTCAAGTCTTTCCATGACTTGGCTGATTATGAGGCAAGAATAGGGTTTAAGCTGCCTTGCTGTCAGAGTATAATTATGGCTTGAGTTAAGCCAGATTTATGCTTGATGCGTCCACAAGGATTGCAAAGTCTATACAGCTGACATGTCACACAAGTAGAAACACCCTTATATGAAGGCTGTGCACAACTCTCTTTCTCCATGATGCACTCCTCTAAAATGTTGTACCTACCTGCCACTGTGTATGCGGACAACACTGAAAAAAAAGCAGAGAATTTTGAAGAGAAAGTACTGGTTACTGTTTGAAGATAAACAAGTACACTGAATGGCTCTTCAAGGAGAGATAACAAACACAAACAAGTTGGCACGTAATTCTTGGGAATGAAATTGACAATAATACAGGAAAGGGCAAAACAATCTGTAGGATAGCATTAAAGAACTTAAGAGGTAGATTTGCTAAAGGAAAACCAAAATAAAAGGTCAAAGTGGGAAGTGCAATATCAGATAATAATGTGCCTTTAGAAAGAGTTGGGCTGGTTGACAAGTTTTAGAAAGCAAATGGAGGAGTGGAGTTCAACGTCTGTGTAGCTTTGTTAGCTTTCTTTGTTCTTTTGCTTTCTCAACTTTGGTTAGCTTCTAACCAATTAAAGCAATTAGCTATTACACTCTATAAAATCATTTTGCTTAAGTCCCTCCTTTTAAAATTAGTTAATTCCTAGCCCTGCTTTTGTTCATCCATCCATGAAGACATCCATGAAGTCTTTCTACTATCATACCCTGACACTGTAATTTCATTTCATTTTCTTTAGTACGGCCTTTGGTGCCTAGCATTTCACATTTTAACAAATGTAATTTAAATGTTTATGCTTTGTTAATATCTCCTTTAGTAGGCTCCTCTTGTGGTTCTCCTTTTTTGGTTACCCTAGAGAGTCTAAAATGCTTATTCACTTCTTTAAGGAGTGGGTAACATTTTAGATGAGGTAGTGCTTATAATGTACGTATTAGGCACATACTTTTTGTACTAACATGGTGTTAGTAATACTTACAACACATATTTTAAAGTGCATTGTAGAATATTAAGAGCTAATGATGTGCTGGTAAAATTAATAAGAGAGTGAATATGAGTGCTTCATTTAGTCTTATTAACCATTAATTAAGGATTCGCAAACCGTATAGTGAAGTGAGCATTATGAGAGACATGTTACATCCACAAAATGGTTATTTTAGTATGCAACACTAAACAGACGTGATTAAGCTCTTTATTACTGCTTTGAAAGTGTTATTAAGACCAAAAGAAGGTTTTGTTACTGTCTTATTACAAAACAACATGTTACTACTAGATACATTATAGGTGGTGCCTAATCTAAAATGTTCCCAAGGAGTCTTACCTAAAGAATATTTAACTTATGGGTGTAATCCACCTTGCTGATAAAAGATGTGGCTTCACAATGGCTCATGAAGCTTAAATTCTTCTTTCTGCCATGAATCACATATTGTTATTAGTGCCTAACTTCTGACATGATGCATCACTGGTGCTGAACTTCATAAATACATTGGTTTTGGCCTTGGGCTTTCTTTCCCTCAAAGTTCAAGAAATTACTTTTGGAAGGTGTTTGTGATCCCACTACCTTTTGCTCCACCATTTTTTGAGACATGATGGTTTTTGTGTGTCCCAGCCTGCTGCCAGCCCATTGCTCATGTGATGTGGGAACTTTGTGCAGGCAGCAATGAAGTTTAATTCATATTCAATATGTCACAATGGTCTGTGTATTTGATATGTGTTGCACTCATAAACATGACCATCTTATGAAATGTTATTTTTTTACATAGAATATATAGATTTATACAAATTAGATTATAGAATTATATTTCTACATATTATTATGTTAGATTGATTGAGTTTCACTATACACATATACAGTCTTAATATTCACATTTGCTATTATGCTATATCTGTGAGAAAGTATTTTTTGGGTTCTGTCAGGAGATTTTTTTTCCATAATAAAGCTCCTAGACAGATACTGATTGCTGTAATGGACCATGACACAATTATCCTAAACTTATAAAAACATTTTCACACTATTGAAATTGCTGGACTACCACACCTTCTGACCCGGTAAACCATATGATGCTTGAAATGCAGCCCTCTGTATCTTTCTTCACACTCTGTTAGCACCTAGTAAAGATAAGGGCCAGAGCACTGAGAGCACCACATCTAACAGAGTGAGTGAGCAAGTGAAAGAGCGAGAGAGAGCAAGAGAGAGACAAAGAGACTGAGAGAGACAGTGAGACAATGAGCATGAGAGTCCTGACTGCTGCAACTTCATTCATCTTGCCAATTTTTCCAAATGGAGATTTCCTCACAGAGTATGGTGTGGGTTGTACACTAATGATGATGTAATACAAGCTAAGCAGAATTTTTCTGTTTAGTGTTCTGAATGGCTTTTTTGTTGCTGATATTATTTTGTTGCTGTTGTGGCTTTGAAGCAATGCTGTAAGCAGAATGTCCATTTACCACCATTTAACAAGGACCATTTGTGGATCTAACATTGCATGCTGGGCATACTTTAGTTCCTCACGAACTGAGTTACATACAGAAAGGACGATGGCACCTCCAATAAACAACATTTTTCTTTTTTTGGTCTCATTTTGGCACAACAATATGAAGCAGTTTCCAGGATTTGTCTTATTTTGTTTGATATTGATGAAGAGCTCCTTATTTTCTTCATTTCATTATATTAACTTTTTTTGTGTATGAACTTCACATTTTGTCCAGAGAGTTGGGTCAATAAAACCATTAAGCAGTGTGTATGCGTGCATTTTCAAAATATACACAATTTGCCAAGTGTTTATTTGTAAAGTTTTAGACTATGCCATCACCAAAACATAAAATAAGAGTCACTCGGTAACATATATGCAATAAATCATCTTCATTGCAGCAGTAGGCTGTACAATATTCCATCATACAGTGCACCAAAGGGGAAAGAACCACACTGAAAATGAAAAATACAAACAAATCGACAAAAAAGGAAAACAAACAACAGTACAGCATTTTCATAGCAAAACTGCAAATATACAGCCAAAAACACAATCTTAAACAGAAAAACAGGCTGCCACAATTTCAGCGAAAAATACATAAATATATATATATATATATATATATGTATAAAAACAAAATAAAGCTGAAATGATTGCTTTTACTTCCAAGTGTGACTTTAAAAAGAATGAAGAATGATATTTTAAAATTGACTTCAGAATCTATATAATGAAATCTATAAGAAAACACTTCCTGGTTGATGCTGTACGGACGGAGGACTTGGTTTCCCTTCAGCGTGTTTTGTACAACTTTCCTGTTGACAGAGAACTAATTGGAAAAGTCATCTTTAAAGTCGAGTTTTTGCTTTTGCTGAGCTTTCTCAAATATCCTACCACTTTCTAATACTTCTGGAATACCTGTGAATGGAGCAACATTATACTGACTTGCTATGGTATCTGGCAGAAAGCAGATGCTTCAGCTTGTTTCCCTTGATGGGTGTTCTACTTTATCTGTGGTCTCTTCTTCTGCTAGCCTTCCAATGGCTACTGAATTTCATTTTTGGTGGCCATACAGGGAAACGAGACGTCTGTAGCCTGGCCATGAAGATGTCGCAGAGGGTTGTATGACCACTTTTGACTGCAGTCACGCTAGCTGTTCCTACAGAAAGTAATATTATATGTGTGGCCTTGCTCTATGAGCAAGCATTGGAAGATCCCACACACTGAATTGCTGTCTTTCTGATGTCTGCAAAATATTTGGTGCACTTCACTCTAAGCTTTAGACAGGCTGAGAGCTGAAAGTGTGGCTTGCATGAAAAAAGTGACTAAAATGAAGAAACCATAGAGAAGGGGTTCAGACAAAAGCTGCTAAAATTGCTGTGGACAATTGATGCTGTTGGTTGACTTCAACAAATCTAAGACCTGCAGCATATGACCCAAAAAATAAAAAATAAATACTCTTAAACACAGACTAGGAGACTACTGAACTTTAAAGAGACATTAGGATCTCTTCCATCAACAAGGTATTTATGTAAATATATATGAGTAGTACTACAGTATACAGTATTTACATACAATATAGTACTGTATATTTATGATACAAGTGGTTCTATTTGCTACAGTATATATGCTATAAATGGAAACATTTATTGTCCTATGCATAAATAACTGTTTTTAGTAAGAAAGAATGTTCCCTATTAGAGACATCTTTTACTGAAGTTATTACTATACTGTATTATCTTATGTGTTATGCTGCAATAACGGTTGTACTATTGTTCCTCTATACTTTAAATTAATAAAAAATTCTAACCTCTTTTTTTGTAATGGGGTGCACTAACTGATTAAGGCACTGTCATAAGCAGTTACTAATTTTTCTCAGGCCAAATGTGCCAACATGATGATGTTTCGTTGCCCTGTGTTAAATATACTTATTTACATTATCTATCAGAATAAGGGAAAATGCATAGTTTGGTAGAAGAGATTCTGATGATGTGGCTGAAAACCTGTTAATGAGCTCTTGAGCTTCATTTAAACTAAACCAAAGAAGGCCCCTGTTGTTTAATCCAAAATGTAGTCAATTAATTCATTTATCTGTTTTCTAACATGTTTATAAGTTTTGGGGGCCAATACCATCTCCAGCAGCATTGCACGAAAGACTGAAAGCCGCTGAAGACAGTGGCAGGCCTGCATTTTTTGGGCCTTGAAGCTTGAACTGCTATGGTGGCCTCTTCACAGCCAGCAACAATGTCTGGGTAACCACTGTTATCTTCTTTTGGGGTTGTTCCATAACAGAACACCACAATTTTTTTAAATTTTAAACACTACATCTCATTTTGATTAAAATTGCTGTACTGGATTATCTCACATATCATTGGTGTGAATAGAAATTTCCTATGCTTTATAATTTTTGAGTTAAGGGGGGTGTATAAACATAAAAGTCACTTCTGGGTCCCATCTGGAATTAAAGGCCCTGAACCTTTAACTTCATTAGTTTCATAGTAGAGCCATCCCTGGCTGTAGATATGATCCAGGTCCATACTTACTTTAGAGTCAGCAATTCACCTAACCCAGCCATCTTTGAAATGTAAAAAGAAAACTGGAGTATCTACAGAAAAGCCCATGTAGACACTGAGTGACCAGGCAAACTCTGCACAAACAAAAATAATTTTTGTGTCGACATTACCAATGCCACTATAATATGAAGACTTCAGCAACTCATTCCTCAGGTTGTGGTGCAATAAAAGCATGAAGTAGAAATTAAAGGGAATGAAAACACAATTTCCTACATACTACATGTATGCTATGTATCTGTTGTGACTTTATTTTAGAGGCGACTGCAGGCCCATCGTCTTTGTGATATATAAATTCTGTCGGACTAATGGAGCATGTTCTCCCTGATGTGATAAAAGACATGGAAGGTCAGCATCAAACTGCACATCTGCTGCATTGTGACTTTTAAGGCAGCACCTACCATAAAGCATAACATGGCCCTATCCTGTAATGTGTTGTAATCATGGTTGGGAACCTCTAGTTTTAAAATTTGGGCTTCTTATACATATATGCTTTACTTTTGCAATACATTACTTTTTGTTATTCAAACAAAACCATTTTGTGATTCTGAAATTTGGGTGGTTGCCCATATTTTGTGACTGTTCTGCATGGCCACAACCATATTGATTGTGAGTGCTCTGACTGTTGCTATATTTTCTCATCATTGTCTTGCCTGTAAAGAATGGCAGTGCACAATCCCTGACATCTGTGCACAAGGCTCCGCCTGCTTTGTGATGATATTCTGTAAAGTGAATTTTCACAATGCAAACATATAGTTACCATTCATTTAAACTGGACCATTTTTGAGCGTTCCCTATTTCCAGAAAAATGACCAACTTTATGCTCATATAACACCAAAAGATAATAAACTTTACAGGATTAGTTTAATAATGACATTAGTTATCAAACCAAACTTTAATTAGATATTTATCTTTAGTAAATACTATTTAAGAAGGTTGATTACCAATGCTTACCATCCCAGCCTCCATTTTAGAGCCACTCCCAAGCCCGGATAAATGGGGAGGGTTGGCGTAACCAAAGATATCTGGCTATAAAAATCACAACAGAACCTCAACTGGAGAAGTTTAGTCCAAAAAACAGTGACCCCATATAAAAATGGAAATAACTACAGAAAATAGAAGAAGTATACCTATGCTGTATCACTTTGAGTTTCGCAAAATAAAATAGCTGTGCAACCTTTCTTGGGCTTTGCTGACTCTTTCACATTTTCTGGAGCTATGATGGTCAAGATAGATGAGAAGGTACAAGAGGAATGGGAGGTTTAGTCATTGTATCTGAAAATTCAATGAAAAAGGATATTAATTGGCTTTTGTTGCCTGCCCAGATTTTAAAAATGTGGTTGTTTATATTGGATCTGATCTGTTGTTTTTTTTTTTGCTAGTTGAGGCTAAAAGGTATTTCCATGAAGTGCGATTGTTAGGACTTTATTTGGTAACATATTCTGACTTTTGCATTTCTTTTATACCATTTTCTCATGTTATTTGATGCCTGTTTTTCAACTTTGTTTTGTTCATTTCTTGGACACAATGTTCTGTTCGATCTCATTGAGGTCATAACCACTGTCCGTTGTTCCCAAGACTCTTTGAAAGAATGGATGCAGTTTCTGCTAATGTTGTGCAGAAGTGAACTTTCACACTTTCTGCTGTTAACTGTGTGCCTGAAAACATTGAAGGGCGAGTAACTTGTGTATCTTGTATATCTTTATTATTTTCTTTTCGAAACAAGAACATGTAAAGTGTTGGAGAAAGAGGGTTCTTTTGCAAAAATATTGTTAAACGTGACCTTAGGCAAAGAGAATAATAAAGAATTGAGTCATATTTGTAATGAAAACAATAAACTGTTGAACACCAGCAAGCACCTGAGGCATGATAAATCACTCTTCATTAAGCTATTAAAAAAATCCTGCTTTGAAGGCACCATACAATGGTCCAGGTTAGATTTCAAATTGCTGCATGCTAAGGACAATAGAAGGCCAAAATATAAAAAAAAGATCAGCACTCGGGATTCGCATTAGCAATATGCGGGTTAGGAAACACATTAGCAGTAAGGTGTCATGATCTATTCCGACATTAGTTTTACAAGAGTGCTTCTGATTTTACAAATCCTTGATGAAATATATTTAAGAGCATGAGCCAAATGAACACATTAGTAAAAACTGGTTGCTGAAAGTTAGCAATCGACCCAATCTTCATAAGCCTCCTTGATGATGGTGTATGTAGATATAGGGTGAGCAAGTGTGTATTTGCAAAAGGAAAACTGAGATAAAGTTAGTGTCAATCTGAAATATGAAAAGAATGTCAGAATATATCATGTTTTTAAACCTAACGTTCACTTTTCTTTTTTACTCTGTTGCATAATGTGTTTGCTTTTATGTTATTTAATATGGTCTCTCGATTTTTTAATGAGCGGCAAACACTGTTAAAGTTCATTTAAAGCATTAGTCAGATTCATCCGAAACATAATAAATGTTATGTGGACCTGTTATTTTTGTAACAATCAAATGGACAGGGACATTGACTTGAGTTTTGTGCTGAGAGATTTCAAATTTATTATTTAAAAAAAAAACAACCAAAAACCACAAACAAAAAGAAACATATTGGGTGGTCCATACCTAATTATCCAATTTTCATTACTCTATAACTTATTAAGTTTATCTCCTGAAAAATCCCAGACCATCGAGAAGTGTGCGGACTGACAACATGAAGAATCGTCTTCACGCCGAACTGGAATCATTCCTGCATAAATCAAAGTCATCCAGACGATCTGGATCTGCATAATTAGATCTGGACCACCCTGTATTTATAGCTGTCTAAGCAGACCGTTCAGCACAGTAGAATGTGCATGTGCACTAAAAAAGATGGCATTTTAAATTATATTTCACTCATGTTCTTAAATAGTAGAAAATGATATAAAGCGTTGCAATGTTTAAATATAATGCAAAACAGTGAGTAGAAAGAATAAAGTAGTTCATTTATCTTTCTCCTGGGATTTTGCAGTGGTGAGCTTGTCATGCCACCAGACCACTGACTGGATGAACTGCACATTCACTAGTTAAGAGTGAAGTGAAACAATCACTGCATTTGTGTCGACAAAGGAGGTGGCAGCATACACTTCTTGAATTCTGTTATAGCATTACAGTACAAACTAAAAGAGCTACAAAGGTAGATATTTATTTTTTTAGTGTTATAGAGAGGTATATCCTGGTACACTGTTGTGTCTTTAAATATTTTAGTTGTTTTTCTTTTGAAATCAAAGTCCTTAAAAACAATTACCTTTAAAGTCAGTAGTTAATTAAGTTCATTTGGGACTGTAAAAATATATAATTCATTTTACTAAATTGTAACATTTTGTTTTTAATCACAGTCAAAGTTGTAACTTAAGGCAGAATCCAGGAAGCACTTCTTTACATAAAAGTTCATGAGAATCTGAATCAAACTACAGAGACATTTTGTTGAAAAGATAACTTTTATAACTTGGATAAAATACTTAGCTTAGTAGCCAAATAAATAAATGTGATGAAATAAATGTCATGCGCTCATTTGTCAAACTTTTTTTTTTTGTGTGCACAACAGTTTGAATATTGCACTAGCTGAGTCGTGATGGGTGTAATGGGAAGACCCTTCCTGAAAAAGAAAAATCAATGCTGCTATGCCAAGTTACCCAAAGACTCCTTTGTCTCAACTGGTTAGGTAACATTTCTGTTCCGGTATCAGCAGATTTCAGTCACAAAAATATTTGTGTAATCGTGGGTGGGAAATGGTGGGGGCAAACCCATCATCAGTTATAATGTCTTCAGATTCAAGAAAACCCATCAATGGAGAACAGCAAATTTGAAATGGATATGTAAAAAAAGTGTCTGATATGCAATAATGTTATAATACTGTAACAGTGGACAAATTCGATCATGGTCGCATTATGTCTCACAAATGTTTAGGTGCAAAAAAAAAAAAAAACCACACATCCGTTTTATGTAAAATGCTCACAGTGTCATTAAAACACCAAAAATGTGTAAATCATAAATCAATCTGTAATTAATATAGTGCTTTTGTTTTTACTAAAGAAAGACATGGTGTCTCCAATCAATTAATATTTTATAAAGCAACTTGCAAAGCAAGCAAGTTCACGAGAATAAGAGGAAGAGGTAAAATGTCATTACACTGCATTGTTTACTGGCCCTCTAATGAAATGAATCAGGCAGACATCATGTGCTATATGTCATAAAATGATCTAACCTGCTCTCTGTTTTGTTTAATAGCTTTCTACTTTGAATGTTTCAGTAAATTTGCATAGTTTAATTGTTTGAAAAGTTATATTTGGTTACACTTCTTTAAATAAATATTTTATTAACTTTTTTCTTCTACAAATCCAGTGTTGCTGAAGTTTAGATTAAGATCGTCACAAGGATCCAAAGATTAAAAGAAGTATTTGGTGAATATTAAATACACGTTTTTTTAAAATATAATTTTTATAGCTTATATAAAGTATAAAAATATTCAGGCATTTTATTTAAAGCATACTTTCTTCTTTTTATCCCCAAGTCATATCTATATTAACAATTCAATATGAAATTGCATGGACCCTTTTCTAAATTGCTTGCATACTTCTAGTTGACTTTACCAACTGTGCAGGAGTTTGGGGTGATACAGAAGAGTTAAGGGAATTTGGGGATCTGTCTGCACCTGCACTCATCTATTTAATTGTTTTTAGGGTATAAACTGACTTGAATTTAGAGGAATCGCTAGCTGCAGTATGCATGCGTGAGTCCAAGACTTGTTGACGGGTTTGTTTGAACCATAATGATCAGAAATATGTGTGGAAGTGAATGTGTAATTATTTTCCACATAAAGCTGTGCATGCTGTCACTGACTGAAGGTCAATCTGTCCTGTTGATAAATCTTGAGGGATTTATGAAACAGCAGCATTTCTGCTCAGCTCAGGTTAGGTCAGCTTATCTATATTTTGGATAACTGGCATTGCCCCATTCCTCACTGATCTTGCATACAATGGCCTACAAAATTGGATTCTGAGTGGGAATAAAGCAGAAAAGACGGAGAAGCTTTACTAATTAGACTCATATTTTTGAATTTCATTAAAGCGGTGCACATTTTAGAATTATAAAATGTATTGGCTACATCAGTGTGGATTATTTGAACTGCAGCAGCTGTGAAAAATTACAATGAAGGTACAGGAAGTACAGGATCTTCAAAGTGGTGAAGTCACCTAGAAAAACATCTCAACTTCTTCTCCTTATTTTCAAATAAGTATTACAAGATCAAAATGATTTCTCTATTTTTTTTTTTGAAGGCCTGTTGGCTCCGACAAAGTTTTATAAATGTCGACAATCTCTAACTGCACCGAATAATAATATCTGCTCTCAAGAATCTCACTTCTGCTGAGAGTCAGGAGTAATTTCTACAAGGCTGTCCTCTGGGCTTTTTTACACTGAAGTTTAAAAATGATGTTTACTTGGTGAGTATACAATGAGTTGTGGAGTCAACACAACTGGTATTTAATGTAAGATGCAAATTCTGTAAATACTTAAGGGGTTATTAAGTCCGATTTTGTCAGATTTCCCCAGTGGTAAAATAAAAAACATTTGACTGAAGCTGAGCTACCACAATCAAACTTTTCCTTAATATGGGGATAGTGGCACAAGGGGTCAAAGAGATGTTAAGGCAAGATCTTCATTTAGATATCTGTGAACATTATCAAAATAATTTCTAGAACTGCTGTGGCCAAAAAAAAAGTCCAAATACAAATGAAATTAGCACTAAACCAACACACACACACACACACACACACTACATTAAGAAAGCATAGTTTGATCAAGGCATAAGGTGGTGGGAATTTATCAGAATATCTTCAGCTGCCCAAGCAAAAAAAAAAAGAAAGAAAGAAAGAAAGAAAATGGATAAAGAAAAAACATTCCATCCAAGGGTTCATTAAACACTAATAAATACATTCAAATACATTCTTACTCAGGCGAGTAATCTAACTCATCATTTGCTATGAGAGCTTCGGAATCACGACTCGATTTCCCTTTGCTTTTGGATTTACTGCTGTGCGAGGTCCTGTTGTTGTCTGCACTCATTGGCATGCCGTGTTGCTGATAGTGATAAGCTTTGCCCTCTGGTGGGCCCCAGTCCTGGTACTGTCCACCTCCTTCTTCTGGATAGGAGAATCCATCATCTACAGTGAAGCTGTCATCCACATCTGCATCGTATCGCTGATATGTGCTCTGGTGGAGTATTTCTTCCCTGGCAGTAATCTCTAGTGTGCTGTTCCACATGCCGTAGCCGAAGTAAATGAGCACACCTGTAGACAAAATAAAGTGTGAGTTATTATTGAAAAGGCATTTCTAAACTCTGGTTGTATGTAACATATTAATGTGACACAAGCAAGCTCCTAAAGTGTTTCTTTTTACTTCTTATTAAATAAACACCATGTGTTGGTTGTGGTGTCCTAGATGTGCACTTGCCCAAAGGTATCCCAATGGTATCAAGCATGATATTCCAGCAGAAAACTCTCACTGACAATCTTTAGATATTCTGCCTATTTAACAACTGGCTCCTCAATGAGAAGCTACATTTGTTCAAAATGGACATTACAAAAATTGGCATTACTCATTTCTGGTAAACTAACAGGGTGAAAGTATTGGAGACAGTATAAATGGCATAAATGCGTGACACACAACAATGTAAAAATCTATATTTTTTCTATTCTACAGGAAACATACACATGGAATAGTTAGAAGAAGCTAACAGTTTTTTGGTACGATATTCTGAGTATCAAAATGAGCTTATCCAAAATAAAAGATAAGACATGCTGATTAAAGCTGGAGTTATACTTCACGCAACGCGATGCATGCTGCAGCGGACGCTTCTGCTACGCAAGCATTGTAGTGTTTATACTTGCGCGCGTACTTTACGTAAATCTGGAGGAATCCACCAGGTGGCAGTGCGAGATATTATCACGGTGAGAACATGTTCGGCTTCTCTGTGTTGTGAATTGCCTAGAACACCTATTAAATTCTGATGACACCTTACCGCAATGAAATAGATGTTTATTGATTAAATCCATCAATCCAGGAATGTGTCCATTCCAGCAAGCATTGGGCACGAGTGAGAAACAGTGCTTTGACAAGGCCTCAGCTCATTGCAAGGTGAATACAAGCACACACATACACTGGAGTCAATTTAGCGGCACCAAATCCCCAAATCTGCATATCTTTGGAAGGAAACCGGAGCACAGTGTGGAATACAAGCAGGAAATACCAGCAACATAACTCCCTGCGAGACAGCAGTGCTATCGCTCCACCACCGTGACACCCCCATGTGTGTATTTATTAACAGTATTCATTATTTAAATGAAATTATATGTAAAATGTAACATACACACTTTAATGCATTTCATCATGAAAGTGATATCAAGTATAAATCTAAAGATTCTAAATGTGCAGAGAGTTGGAATATCACACATTTAATTTGTTCTGTGTGGCGTCCTATTGCTGCTTACCGCTGCTGTCAGGTCCAAGATTAAAAACTGGGATGACGTTTACGATGGTCTGCATTAATGATAAAGTAAACTACAAGGTTAAAGTGGACATTTTGAGATTAAAGCCAAAATTTCCACTTTAATCACAAAATACACGTTTTCACCGTGTCCTTTATTTTTTTTCTCAGTGTCTCAAATATAACGCTATACATTATGTTGCTGTTGTTAAGTTGCAAAAATAAAAAAATAAAAAAGACAACACAAAAGATGGTATGTGAGACTTTTAAAATGTATCGTGTCATTACGTTCGGAAACTATCTACATGTGACAGAAAGCCTCTATGCCGATCCTACGGGATAGATGCTTCGATGTGGTGAAGCAAAATGCCGACATACAGATGCATTCGTGCTGCTTTTATATTCAAGCGTCGCATATTCCTGATCGTAATGACACCAAAAATTTTAAAAGTCTCACATACCATCTTTTGTGCCATCTATTTTTTTTGCAACTTCACATCATCAACATAATGTATAGCACTGTATTTGAGCCACTGAGAAAAAAATAAAAGACACGGTGAAAACGTGTATTTTGTGATTAAAGTGGAAATTTCGGCTTTAATCTCAAAATGTCCACTTTAACCTCGTAGTTTACTTTATTATTAAAGTAGACCGTCGTAAACGTCATCCCAGTTTTTAATCGCTACGAGCTTCTTGGTCCTGACAGCAGGTAAAGTAAAAAAATAAAAAATAGACGGCACAAAAGATGGTATGTGAGACTTTTAAAATGTATCGTGTCATTACGATATGCGACGCTTGAATATAAAAGCACCACGAATGCATCTGTATGTCAGTATTTTGCTTCACCACTTTGAACCATTCATCAAACAGCAAAGCGCGCACATTGATCCCCGAAGGATCTCCATAGAGGCTTGCTGTCACATGTAGATAGTAAACAGAGACTCTGACGTCACGTTCCGACATTTAGCACACTGCGCCCCCCGACTTTTTGCTGGTACTGCAACTTGCGCACGCGTTGCATTAATTTCTGAGGACCTGCTCAGAGGAAACGTGAAATGAACGCTGGGAACGCGTGGCAGCCATGCGTGCGGGTGCGTACGTGTTCTGAGCGTGAAGTGTAAATCGGCCCTAAGACCCAAGTGTTAGAGATTTGTAAATGCTAACTGATTAGCAGAAGGATGATCATATGTAGGCAGGAGTCAGGAATGATCAGAGGAAAATTATAAGGGGCAAACCAAAACTTTGAATCAGAAAGCAAGGAACACTCAAAAACCTGCAATTCTTTGAATTCAAGCATCTTTCTTTAGGGATTATGAAGAGTTTTTCCTTTATTCTCTTCTACGCGGTAGTGTGCTGGGGAGGCAGCATAAAGAAGAAGGACGTCTCACGCCTGGACAAACTTGTTAGGAAGGTGGGCTCTATTGTAGGAATGAAGCTGGACAGTTTAACATTCGTGGCAGAGCGACGGGCGCTGAACAGGCTCCTGTCAATCATGGAGAATCCACTGCATCCACTGAACAGTATCATCTCCAGACAGAGGAGCAGCTTCAGCGACAGACTGCTGTCACCGTCCTGCTCCACCGACAGACTGAGCAGATCGTTCCTCCACCACACTATGCGACTCTTCAATTCCACCCGGAGGAGTAAATGCTAACATTATTCAAAGTTATTGTCTGCTTTTACATGCATGTTTATTACTCTTTAATTTAAGATTGTTTTTTGTATCAGTATACTGCTGCTGGATTATGTGAATTTCCCCTTGGGATTAATAAAGTATCTATCTATCTATCTATCTATCTATCCATCCATCCATTTTCTAACCCGCTGAATCCGAATACAGGGTCACGGGGGTCTGCTGGAGCCAATCCCAGCCAACACAGGGCACAAGGCAGGAACCAATCCTGGGCAGGGTGCCAACCCACCGCAGGACACACACAAACACACCCACCCACACACCAAGCACACACTAGGGCCAATTTAGAATCGCCAATCCACCTAACCTGCATGTCTTTGGATTGTGGGAGGAAACCGAGCGCCGGAGGAAACCCACGCAGACACGGGAGAACATGCAAACTCCACGCAGGGAGGACCCGGGAAGCGAACCCGGGTCTCCTAACTGCGAGGCAGCAGCGCTACCACTGCGCCACCGTGCCGCCCTCTATCTATCTAATTAAATCTAATTAAAAGTCATATAAAAGGCAATGGCAGGCTCTCATTCTAAAATAAGATCGTGCTCATTGCATCAATGTAACAAGGGAAAAAGTGTTGTGAACACAGAACTTTGTTCATTTTGTACTAATGTGAGAAGCACGTCTAGTGCTCAGACATTCATAATATCTTTTAATGTCCAGTCTATTATAGGACTTCAACCTGAGGTACCCTAGAATAACCTGTGGTTAATCACTTGGAATGATTAAAAATTTATTTATTCTTGGTGAATGTGTCGTAATGAGTGTACTAATGGTGCATTCACCAATCTCATTCCCAAACAGTTTCCCATTCACAGAAAGAATTTGTGGTTTAGTTTTTAAGGTTAGCGATGAGACTTGTATGTCTGTTAATAGCTTGGTTAAATTAATGAGAGCTTAGATATCTAAAGTACACATCCCATATTGGTTCAGCAATGAATTTTTAAACAGGTCTTTTTTATGGTTACCAACCAGTCCACAGATGATCAGTGTGTTATGCTCCAGTCTTGCCCCTAATTTAGGACAAGTTGCACTAAAATGTCCTGGTGGCCCACAATAAAAGCAGCAGCCCTCCTTTTGTTGCCTCTCACACTCATGTGGACTAATCGTATGAAATTCAAAGTTTTTGTAAAAATGTTGCTTTATTTCTCCTTTCAACGAAAGAGCTAGCTTTGTCAATTCTGCAATGTTTTCTAAAGTAAATGATAATGAACAAATTAAATTGTCATAGTGGGCTTTTAAATCTTGTAGTTGTATACATAAGATTTGAATGGCCTCACTAAGAGCTTCCATCTTGGGACCCATAATTAAATGACTCTAGTATTTTATTCTGCCAAAAGGTAGAAAATGGAAGGCCATGTGAAAACATAAAGATGCAGGTTAGAAGATGAAATGAAAAGAAGTCCAAATCCTATAAACCAGTCCTAGTATTTCTCCAGTATTTTAAATGCTAATCAAAACTCATAGACAGAAACACTGTAGCTAGTTTGAAACTTGGAAGGCCTTAATCAAAAACACTTGCAAATGGTACATTGTGCCTCCAAAAGAGGCTAACATGCAGGCCAGATTTTTTAACTGGGCTGCCCAGATGATACAATACAACTACTCCCCTATACTTTCTACAGGCTAGGCCTAGCAGACCCTAAACACAGGAAGCTAGAAAAACAATATAAATATCAGACCAAACTTGCAAGAGCCCCAAAAGAGGAGGAATGATAGAAAACCCTCAACATGTATAGATAGGGCAAACAAAGAGTCTTTATAAATAAAATATTTACAAATCTTTATAAAAAATACAAAAATATTATTTACAAAGAAAAAGAAGCCCAAAGAACAAAAAAACAAAAAAAAAAACAAAACATGCACAGGAAGCACTCCAAAAGGCAATCTACAGTAACATATTCCCAATGCATTAATCAAAAGTCAAAATCTTTAAACAGACTACATAAAGTGTTAAAAAGCAAGAAAATACAAAGATTAATAATAAACATAATGAGGAGAACCCACCAAAGAAATGAGCATATAATATACTGCATATAATACAGAATGTATTATAGAGAATATAGAATGTACCGTATTTCCCATAATCCTTTACAGGACTTGGAGCAGCCCCTCAACATTGATAGACAGGTGGCTCCGCCTCTTGTCTATCCAAGCAAAATCCAAGCAACAAGACAGAATATACTCCCATACAAAGAAACTAAATATTAATCAAAGCTAGCAATAAATACATATTTACACAAATAATACATTAAAATTACAATATAAACATAAACAATAACATTTAATGGATTAAAAATGAACAAGTAAGACAGAAAAAGCAATTTAAACATAAACCAGCAGAGGAACCCTGGCTGAAACATAACACCTAGCAATCTGTGACCACATTCATAGCCAGCACACACAAAATGGTGTTGCAGTAGATCCAAAACATCTAATAATTAATTTTATAAAAGTATAACCATTATTATTCACATCAATAATCAAACATTCAAAATCCTTGAGTTAAAAAAAGAAATAATGCATGTATGAACTGTAAAAACTTTTCTATTGCAAATAAAAAAATGAACAAAGTTGTGCATTCACAACAATGGGAGTGTGCCTTGAATCGGTGCAGTTCCCACAAGTAGAGTGACATCGTTTAATGTGACAAAAGAACAGTACAATGAAAACAAACACTGGAACATAACTAATTATAAACTAACAAACCTGAAAAAATTAGAGAACAAAAAACACTGAAATAACTAGATTCTGACAAATGCTTAAACTAACTGTAGACAGGTAAGAAAAATGAATTTGGATGAACCTTACCAAATGATTGGAAGCAGAGGAACATGTCGCTATATGACAGTATTTTGGCCCCAGTTAGATTGTCCACTGGGGCACCTTGAGTGTGGTATTTGCAAGTTCTTTTCTTGTTCCTGTATCTTCAATCCTGGATCTATGATCTATCCCACAGTCTAGAGACAAGCATGCTTGTGGATGAGTGACTGTAAATTGATCTGGTATGTGTTTGTATGAATCCTGCAATGGCCATGCCTCCCAAGGTTTAGGCCAGTCTTAATTCAGAGGGCATCAATGATAGCTTCCTGCTGTCCACATCATCATAGTAGTGAAAGTGGATTCACATAATACTGTATATGGGTAAATGAATGATCCAATGGCATTCCTAAAATTTAAATCAGCACTCAATTTTTATTATTTTTAGAAGACTCAAAGAACATTCCAATCTCTAAATCTTAGTCCACACTAACATGGCGAAATTTGGAGATGCTACTAGTGTTTTCAGATCATTTTAGTACTAGAGTGCTGTACCGTGTTAGCCATTATGAATGTAGTGTGAAGTCAAGCAAAATGACACCTTTTATTGGCTAACTAAAAAGATTACAATATGCAGACTTCCGTGGCAACTCAGGGCCCTTCTTCAGGTAAGATGTAATGATTAATGATCTTGCCAATTGGGCCTGTGTGGTTTATTTGCCCTTTGTTTATGGAGCAACTACAAAGTAAATCGAAATGCCAAAAGAATGAAAAAAAAAAACAACAAAATTGACTTCTTTTTCTAGAAAGATGAGGAAACACAGCAGTTTTTAAAGGTTACAAGCAAGTATTGGAAAATAAAGACTGGGGGTCCTGCTCTGATAAATAGCATTGAAATATTTGGATGTTTCCAGGTACATTGCCCATCGTCTAAGGCAAAGAAGTTAATTCTCCCATATCATAAACAAAATTCTCAGAACAAACAAGTCAGTGTCTGATCTCATGACAATTATATGCCAGTATTTTCAAAAAACTCCATTATCCCACCCATTTTGTGACACAAGATCCGGCTTTTTTAGAGTTACACACTTTGGAGAGCATTTTTGAAATGATACAGTACATTTTTGTTTTCCAATGGCATTTTAGTATGGCCAGAAAGTGAACACATATGAAAAAAGACAGGTTTCCAAATGTATTTGTGTTAGTGTGGAGTAGGTCCAAGACATAAGTTGAAGTAAAACGATATATTCAGCATGTTCATGAAAGTGTACAAAATCAAAGTGAACTTTTGGATTAAAATGAAGAAGTATACAATGAAGGTGATGCTGCACTTATCTTTCATTTGATGTGGTCATTGTTTTGAAAAAATCTCATATAAATCCAGCCATTTAAGTACTGAATCTACTTAATACAGTTTAGGATAATAAGAGCCAAACAGTAGCATTGAGTACAAGGCTGGAACCAACTCTAGACCGAGTGCCAACCTCAAAAAGGGCCAATATGTTGTCACCAGTTTGCCCGATAAGGGCCATCTTAACAGAATCATAGGTCCCCAGGCAAAGAAGCATGCTGGGGCCCTGGTTTTGATAGCAAAACAGAAACATACATAGGCATTAGAAACATCATGGACCACTGTCCTCAATGCCCATTGTGCCCATACATTAAGACAGCCCTGAGTCTGAGGACAATAGAATAAAGAACCTTCCAGACATAGGAACAGTAAGACAACTACATCCAGGCAGTGATGGACCACGATTCCAGCAATGATTTCTTGCCCATCACTAACATGTGAATTACATTTTGGTAAGACTTCTATGAATACCAGAGAATGGCTACTTAATAGCTAGATGTGATACACAGTTAGATTAAAACTAATGCAGACATTACTGATAGCCACAGCATTGTAGCTACTGCACTCTCACTTTGAAGAGAATACCAAAATTAGGCTGCTACACTGACCAATCGACAAGTCAACAGTTTATATTGTGATTTTAAAAGAGGTTGAGTGGACTAGAAGAAGACTTTTGAAATGAATGAACATTTGAGTTGGGTAGCACTGTAGTGTAGCAATTAGCATTAGTACTTGAACCCTTATTTGATTCATTCTTGTGAGAATTTCTCATTAGTTTCCTACAGTGACAAGTTTCTTCTTACAATACAGCCAGGTTGATTGGTGAGTCTAATCTGGACCAGCACTCTGGATTCTGCCTCCTACATGTTCTGGATATTATCGCCTTTGGTTCCCTGGCTGAAATAAAGTTGGTGTAGAAAATGGAAGGTCAAAAATTCCTTGACAGTGAGGAATGAAAGTAAAACTCTGTCTGTGTGATAGGGAAGTCCTTGCCATAATGCAGAGAATGCAGGATTTTGCATCTCATATTCAATTTTTATCAGAAGCTGTGAGACAAATCCGTCGAAGCAGGCTAATAGAGGAGTCAGAGATGGAATTCCACAAGCCATGTGCTTTGCATGGAGTCACCTTTTTATAAAGACAGTTGTGATTCTTAACTAGAATTGAATTTATTCATAAGGTGTAAAGGCAACATTAACTCACTGCATAAATAATGAAGACTAATGGGTATATTTGTTTTCCTACTTGATAACTGACAGCAGATATGTCATCTTTTTAATATCATCTGCATCATTATTTGATTTCCTTGTAAAATTAAATTGAAAAACTGTACTCACACTGATGTTTGTTTAATCCATGAGGACTTAATGCCACTGCACTTTCAAGAGATTTGAAATGCTTTCCTGGCTAACTGCATGCCTCTTGGCAGCTTCTTTGTCTCCCCTTATTAACACTTTGGCACCCAGAAGAGTGATACTGATGTCAGTCAGTAAATTTTACTCATAAAGATCTAACACTAACTCACCTTTTCAAAATGTAGGGTCTAAACCAGGAAATTGTTTCTTTTCACAGTAGGTTTTATGAAGGTAAGTTGATTTTTTTTAATTTAGTGATAAGAAAGGATTTCAGGCTCCAAAAGTGTAGGTGGCCATTATCATACATATGTGCTGGAGGCCTGTTTTCATTTTTTGGAGCAATAAAAATAAAACCATTTATTGCTGTCATATTTTACATGTGAATCTAGCTATCAGTGTGGTGTACTGGTTTAGGCTTGGGCCTTCAAACTCTGAATTGGTGAGTTGAGATCCCCCTACTGATACTGTGTGACCATGAGCACTATGGTGTAATTGGATAAACAAAAGAAATGCAACCGGTTGTATCTCAGATATTATAAGTCACCTTGGATAAAGGCATCTGCCAAATCTATACTAATAAAAGGCAAAGCCCCAACTGACTGACTGACTGACTGACTCACTCACTCACTCACTCATCACTAATTCTCCAAGTTCCCGTGTAGGTAGAAGGCTGAAATTTGGCAGGCTCATTCCTTACAGCTTCCTTACAAAAGTTGGGCAGGTTTCATTTTGAAATTCTACGCGTAATGGTCAAAACTGGAAGCTATTTTTCTCCATATACTGTAATGGAGTTGAGCTTGAAAGCCGTGGGGGGTGGAGTGTCATGTGACATCATCACGCCTCCCATGTGATCACGTGAACTGACTGTCAACGCATTACGTAGAAAACCAGGAAGAGCTCAAAAAAGCGCTGAAGAAAACATGCATTATATAATTGAGAAGGCAGCGAAACAATAAGAAGCAAGCAAATGTGACATATACAACCATATTCATGAGTGCTGTTACTTCGGAAACAAAGCACGGTGTAAACCTAAAGTTTAAATTAAGTTCATAGACACGCTGCCGCTGGCGTTTCTAGAGTTTCTTCACACTGAATCCTCCAGGCACTACTTACAAAAGGTTACATTGACAATCGTGTTACATTATTTTTAAAATGTTTCCTTTTCTTAGCACAAGCATAGCTGAGAAGCTTTGATGCATGTGCTCCATAACGCGTTAAAAATCACGCATTTAATCACACTTTCAATTCCAAGCAAAGGGGAACTTCTGTCAATGCATGATTTCCTGGCACACCAATTACATTGATCAGCGCTTCCTGATTCATTTTATCCTCGCACCCCCTTGGTTTGAGAAGAGGTATGAAAAAATATGAGGTTAACACAGAAAAACAGATCACCAATTGAATCTTTATTAATAATCGATTCGCCATCAATAATTGTTTTGGTAAAGCCATACTTAGTGTATTCCTCCTTCCATTTTATAAATTTTCCGCCACTAGCCATGATTAAATGAACGGTAAAAAAGTAAGAGCGAAGCGAGGGTGACTTATTCAGGCAGGCAGGCGACAGCTCAATAGCTCGAATTTGGATATAAGTAGATTCTATTTAGTCGCCAGAAATATCTTTGGTAGGAATGGAAGTTGAATTTAGTCTTTAAATTTCTATGGTAAAGAAAAAGTTATGCAATGATGACTACATTTAACTATATAAAGTCAAAACTTGTATATATAAAGTCATTCCCGAATATATAAAGTCAAAACTTGAATATATAAAGTCAGCGTCAGTATATATAAAGTCAAATCTTGAATATATAAAGTCAGCGTCGGAATATATAAAGTAAGCGCTGGAATATATAAAGTCAAAACTTCAATATATAAAGTCAGCGTCCAAATATACAAAGTCAGCGCTGGAATATCCATCCATTTCCCAACCCGTTGAATCCAACCACAGGGTCACGGGGGTCTGCTGGAGCCAATCCCAGCCAACACTGGGCGCAAGGCAGAAACCAATCCTGGGCAGGGCACATGCATCATTTTCAAAACATTAACCGAACAGTGTTTTTTTAATTTATTTTTCTGAATACGTTTTTGTTCACTTAGTTCAGTTCAGAGTCGTTTCAATCAATAGATTTTGACTTTCACTTTGTAAATTCAGGAATGAGTTTATATACTCCGATGTTGACTTTATATAATCAGGACTGACTTTATAAATTCCAACGCTGACTTTATATATTCCAGCACTGACTTTATATATACCGACGCTGACTTTATATATTCAAGTTTTGACTTTATATATTTCAGCGCTTCAAGTTTTGACTTTATATATTCGGGAATGACTTTATATATTCTGACGCTGACTTTATATACAGTATTCAAGTTTTGACTTTATGTATACCAACGCTGACTTTATATATTCAATTTTTGATTTTATATATTCAAGAATGACTTTATATATTCTGATGCCGACTTTATATATTCACAAAATCAATGTATTTGCCTGTTTGGCACCCCAAATATGCCAGCAACACTCATGACAATGACAAAACAATCACATTGTCAATCATGTCATTATTAAAATGTTTCCTTTTCTCTTTACTTCTCCGCTGCCAAGCGGGTATTTTGCTATATGTATATATATATATATATATATATATATATATATATATATATATATATATATATATATATATATATATATGACAAAAACACTCATATCAATGACAAAACAATTACATTAATAATCATGTTACGTTATTTTTAAAATTTTTCCTTTTCTTTTTCATAACTTCTTTAACACACTACTTCTCCGCTGCGAAGCGCGGGTATTCTGCTAGTAAGTTAATAAAAGGAAAATTTATTTTATCATTTTTTTATATTTGCATTTTACCATGTTTACTGATGACTTCACCAGTTGTGTTATTTGGAAGAAGATTGCTAGGATTCTGGCAGGTTGTGCACATTACACTGCTCTGCAAGTGGTGTCACAGCAGCCATCTTATTTAAGGATGAGGCACATGTACTGAGACATCATCTGAACTTTAAGTAAATGAATGACTTTTTGTTGAGTAAACACTAGTTTCTCAAACAATATAATTTAAGGAACAATTTAGGTCCTCAACTTTGGTGATCTAGTGACTTTTTAATTTTGTTTTGTCCCTTGGTTGTTATGGTAATCAATGTTAGATGTACAGCACGTTATATCACGGACACAAATGTACAAAAGTCAGACCATCCGAGATTACGGATAAAAAACACTTTGGAGGTGGCATGCGTAATATGATTTAGATTCTCTGTCTAGTGCTATCAGGAAATTCAATGCTTCCAACTGATGTACTCATTAAGTTTATTTATTTATCAATTGATTGATTGGATGTATTATCTTTCCTGTGAGTCCGTATTCTTGTTTTTTTATATTTCTGCTGCTGTATGCATTTGAATTTTCCCATGGAATTAATGAAGTTTATCTAATCTAATCTACTAGATCCCTGCCTCTGATCTTTTGACTATGACTTCTGGTTCTGATTTTTGGCTTACATGAAAGATAGGAAAGACTCAATGTTCCAGCATTAGGAATGGCTTTTTAATGATGTTTTAAATTTTGGTCACACTTTTAAATTCTCTTTGTCTTACAATTTAGAGCAGCCACTGAAGATGGATCAGTGTAGCAAAGAAAGAGAGTCAAGATGATCCCAGATAACCTTGTTTTAATAAGCATCCTAACAGCAATCAGTAATCCTCCGACATTAATATAATAGTGGCAACAACTCATTTCAAAATGAGAAAAGAGATGTAGAGTCTGCTGATATTTTAGGCAGATGGATACCAGAGAACAACTTTTTAAGCACTTTATTTACGTACTTAAATAGCTTAAAAGCTGATTGAGCTTACCCCTTACCAAGATTTTGGTGTCCCATATCTTACCCAAACACATTTTGAATAAAGATAGACATGCCTTTACAATCTTAGACCACATCAGGGGCCTCATGTATAAACGGTGCATATGCACAAAAATGTTGCGTACATCCGTTTCCATGCTCACATCACAATGTATAAAAACTAAACTTGGCGTAAAACCATGCACATTTTCACACCAGCTAAATCCTTGGTGTACGCAAGTTCTTCGCTCGGTTTTGCAAACTGGCGGCACCCAGCGTCATGGCAGTGACTTTGTTCCAGTGTGGTTTCCCTTTATTTTTTA
Organism: Polypterus senegalus; assembly: GCF_016835505.1. NCBI lineage: Eukaryota > Metazoa > Chordata > Cladistia > Polypteriformes > Polypteridae > Polypterus > Polypterus senegalus. Next base: position 158,533,211 of record NC_053154.1, read on the forward strand.
GATCCACATCCCTGATGCGGCTTTATCAGACACACTGAAATTAACTGCATATCGTTTATTAGTTTAAGGCATCTGATTGTAATTAACCTGTAACAATATAATGGTCCACGGAATGGCCACACTATTCCAAATACCATAGCTGCTTTAGCGTTGTTCCTCTCAATGCACTACTCAGAATATTTATCTCACTGTATCTGAGTGTGGAATCACAGCTCTACAGCAGCTGATCAAAAAGAGAATTATCGGGATACAGCATCAAGGACACTCTGTCTCAGCCATGCTGTCTATTTGAACTTCTCCCATACGGCAAACGCTTTAGAGCCTTTCGTGTAGGGACCTTGCAGTTCAGAAACAGTTTCATTCCAAGAACTATAAACGCACTCAATCAGTCCATCAAGTGCTCCTTATAGAACTTTTTTACTTATAAGTGCAATCACCTCACTGTAAACTTGCACTACAGTTATAATATTGCACAACCTGATCCACTTTATAAGGTGCGTATTTACATATGATAATGATATCATTTTTAAGATTTTTAAAATATGTTTATTACATTATACAGATAAAATTTTAACATCATTTAAATAATCTATATTGTTAATAATTTAATATGTGAGGACACGGAGGACAGCAGTAGCGATGAACTGGCGCCCCGTACAGGGATTGTTGCTGCCTCGTGTTGTATGCTTGAAGGGGCTGGTGCGACACTGGATGGATAGATGGATAGAATAATTAAACATCTACTTTGAAGATATTTCAATGTTCCTTAAAAGTTTTGAAGAATCTGTGTTCTAAGCTTACAGATGGCTTGACATCTATTACAGAGCTGATTGTGTGGCAATTGGGTTCTTGAAGAAAGAAAGGGAAGGACAGGAATTGGGGGTTAGTATGTTTGAAAGAGACAGTACTGTTGCAATTAATTATTTAATTGAAGGTTGTGCATGGGGCAGCAAGCATCTTGCGTGAGGCAGGAACAATCTCTGGAAGGAGCACCAGTTCGTCACAATCACTGAGCCATCATGTTCCCATGTTTAATACATGCTTTAATTCCTATCATCATGAAAATGATATCAAGTATACATCTCAGTATTTAAATTATTCAGAGAGCTGTAATATCACAAATGTAATGGATTCTGTGTCCTGTCGGAGAAAGAGAAAGCCAGTTTAAGAAGCACTTAGTGATTCACACACATAGAGCACAGAGAAGAACAAATACAAAACAAAGCATTTAACGTGCTACTTTAGTTACGATGGGATTTGAGAATCTAGTAAATTAACTGATTTTAAGATGAAGTTTATGACGTTCCACTTTAACGACAAAATAAACTACGTGATTAAAGTGGAAATTTTGTGATTAAAGTTGACATTTTGAGCTTTTTTCCCACTGTGTGCCTATTTATTTTTTCTTTTCTATGTAAGCTAAGCTTCCATATAACACTCAGACAGTGGGCTATGATTCGCCTTTTCACGGTATCGGACAGCTTCTTTTTTATTTTGGGCACTGTGGGACTTTGTGAACTTGAACTTTTGAGTTTCTCCGACACTATGTCACTCGATCAGCTTTCTTTTGTTGTTTATATCAAATGTCTAAACCAACAAATAGTATGTTTTTCTTTGCCTCCACTTGGTATTCACTGAAATTCTTCTATTTTCCCCCGTACTTTTGCCATTGTCTTTTCACAGAATACTGAGCTTAAGGGATATTTATATTGATCTGCATATTCAAAGAGGTGTAATTCTGGGAGGAGACGGGGCGGGACAGCAGGTGTGCATGTTCGTTACTTTTCACGCTGACCAGGATTTATGTAGCGGAAGAATGTGGAAGTTGGCATACGCACAGCTTTATGCATCTGCATTTTTTTGTGCATACGCACATTTCTGCTTTTGTTCGTACGCCAAGTTTAGTGTGAATTCTATACCTGGCATTATGCATGAGGCCCCAGGTCTGTGTACCTCTTGCTTAGACATCTATTTTCTTCCTGCTGTTCCTCCCATGTACTCTGGGTAAATGGCATGTTCACAGTTGGACTTATTAATTGTAACATATGGTAATGTTCCCTCATGTTAAAAGTTTGCTTCACTCATATTGCTTCCACTGTAGTCCATCCATCCATTTTCTAACCCGCTGAATCCAAACACAGGGTCACGGGGGTCTGCTGGAGCCAATCCCAGCCAACAAAGGAAGCAATCCCGGGCAGGGTGCCAACCCACCGCAGGACACACACAAACACACCCACACACCAAGCACACACTAGGGCCAATGTAGAATCGGCAATCCACCCAACCCGCATGTCTTAGAACCAGAGCACCCGGAGGAAACCCGCACAGACACGGAGAGAACATGCAAACTCCACGCAGGGAGGACCCGGGAAGTGAACCCGGGTCCCCTAACTGCGAGGCAGCAGCGCTACCCACTGCGCCACCGTGCCGCCCCTCCATTGTAGTAATCCATTTAAAACACAGTTTCTATCATATTTCTATTTTATAAAGTGCATCACCTGGGAAATGGCAGTGAGATCTACGAAACTTCTGATGTTTCAATTTTTAGGAGCAATTACAGCAGCAGTAAACCTCACTACAACCAAAACATCTTACTGTACTTCTATAGTTGTGTATACATGAATGCTGATGAATGGCTGGAAACACCATGATTTATAGATCTCTCAAATGAATCAACAAATGTAATATAAAAATCTTTTACTTACCAACAAAACACCATACTGCAAAGCGGATCCAAGTGATGCTTGACAGCTTTAACATGAGATAAATGTTGACCAACATGGCAAAGGCTGGCACAAAAGGGACACATGGAGCCATATAGGGAAGCTTCTTGGGGTTCTCGGGTTGCTGCAGAATGACGAATATCAGAGCACATATCAGCAAAACCATAAGAACAACTAGGAGAATGGCCCACCAGCTGTTATCAGAAATGTAGTCAGCACAAAAAATGATGAAAGAGCAGAAAATGAAGATCAGGATAAAAAGCAACAGGACACAAGTGGTGACGGTCCGTCCTGTGGTAGCAGTGGGGCGATCCATTTTTGAGGGGAGTCCCAGGCGTATCCTAAGAGTATAATAACGAGGACCTATAAGCTTCTTGAGTTTGATTAAATAGATATTCTCAGACTCATCTGCTTCAATACCTGATGTCATATCTACAGTTCCATAATTTGGGTGGCTGGCATTGTATGCGGTTTTGTCAGACTTGCCAATCAACATCTCATTGTCTCCAAGAGATGGTAGGTTTTTTGCCCCACAGGTGTTTGTTGGTGGACCACTGTATTCCTCTCCCTCACTTATGGGAGAGCATACCTCCTTTTCACATTCAGCTAGGATTCCCTCTTTCTTCTTAGTGTGTTCTTCTGAGAGGAACTTGACAAATCCATCAATATCACTTTCAGGCTGGTAGCGCAAGAGCAAGACACACACAGAGACCAATGTATATGCTAGAAGAGTACCAATAGACATCATCTCGATCAAGTCTCGGAGGCTTACAAGCAGGGAGAGCAGTGCAGCCAAGAAACCTGACACTACACATGCAACCGCAGGAGTTTCTGTGTAACTGCTCACATGTGAGAGGAACCTAGGAAAAGGGAAGAATTAAAGAAAACAGAGAGATGCATTTATTTGGGATCTCCATACCTTCTGAAGGTGCATTCATTGTAGTTAACTTTCGGCACATCATCTGTACCTCACACTTTTCTGTTAAAGTCTTTTCATGAAAACACTCCTGTTGAGTGGTCTGCTAAAACAGAATTTTAACACTATGGTATATTTGGCCATACAGTCTATTCACCTATGACTGGGTAGAGAAGTGTGAGGGCAACAACATCATCAGGTTTGTTGATGACACCACTGATGAGGACAAGGCTTCCTACAGCAGGGTGGTGGTAAAAGAGCTTACCATATGGTACCATGACAACAACCCCTCCCTGAATGTTGACAAAACAAAGGAGGTCATTGTTGACTTCAGGAAGAACAAAGGTAATCACGCTCCACTTCAAATTAATGGCTCACCTCTCCACACAGTTAGCAGCTTCAGTATCCCGGGTGTTCAGGTCACTGACTCAGCACCAACTGCATTCTCAGAAAAGTTCCTTTTTCCTGAGAAGGCTCAATAGCTTTGAGATAGCAAGAAAAATGCTGGTAATCTTGCACTAAACTGCACCATTGAGAACTTCCTGACCAGATGTATCACAGTATTATTTGGTAACCTGACTTGCTAGGATTGCAAGCGCCTCCAAAGAACTGCCTGTGCTGCTTCTAAAATCACTGGGGCTGACTTTCCACAACTTCATACAGCCTAGTTCGCCTTTTGACTGAGGGGGGCAGAATCCATCACCACTGATGACAATCATTCAGCTCATCCCCTGTTTTCACTCCTGCCTTCTGATAAATGCTACTGGAGCCTCACCACATGCTCTACCTGCTTCAGGAACAGTTTTTTTCCCAAGCCATAAGGTCAGTGAACTTTTGGTAACCTGATCTTACAGGCCCTGTACTGTACCCAGCTGCTGGTTTATTTCTAAAAGTAATGTATCTACAGTACAGCCATTATCTTTATATTGTTAGCTGTCCACATCCCCCCTGCAACTCTGGCACTTTTACTATGTCCCTGTAGATTATGTGACAATAAAGATCTAATCCAATCTAATATAATTTACATATTATACTGTTGTAAAATAATTAGCTCAGAAGTCAGTGTATCTAAAACCTACCTAAAAAGCAGGCCATCTCCAGCCATGGCATATATCACCCTGGGCATTGGAAAGAGGGACCCCAGTAAACTGACAGTGAGACCAGCAATGGAGCCAATGGCCACAATATACTTGGCAAACATTAGGCCATGGACTGCAAACATTTCCATAAGGGGTGACTCTGCGTCAATGTCGTTGTAGCGCACCATGAGTGTCAATATCACACTAACCTGCAGAAAGGAAAAAAGAAATAAATTAGATTTACTAGTTAGTTGGATTGGAGGTGGGAGTAAAGTGACGTGAATTTATAAAATGGCTAGAAAACAGCATCATAGGCCTTGAGCCCAGAACCAAAAGGAAAATGTAAGACTGTGAGAATCGTTTTGTACTTCTGATTTGGGAAGGTCTGCAGCATTGCGCATAGTCGGAGAAAGAAATTTGTGGTGAATTATTAGTGATAATAACGCCTCTCTTCTTACCTGTTTTTTGTGCCACGTCACACTAGTTTTGATTTGTAAACTTTATAGTTCTTCACTGTTGCATGTACACTACATTGTCCAGATGCAGTAACAACATTATATGCTTTTCAGACGCAAAATAAGATCAGCTTAAAATTGCTTTTATATGTTTTTTATAACTAAAGTATGGGAAGACTGCCCGAGTTGGAGTTGGAGTTGGGGGCATTGACTAAGCCTTATGGTTTGGGGATTAACACCCCAAGTAATACTGCACACTGCTTGTACTGTAAATATTTTTTTTCTGTTTGCTAAAAAATTAAGTGTAATCTAGTGTCTTTACCTTGGGAAGAAATCTGAAATTCATGCCAAGTTTCATGTCTTTGGAAGATCCATGGTAAACTCAATATTAAAATGTAAGCTGAAGGCCAAATAGATTTCATTCATTGGGAGAAAAAGTGAGTTCACACGTCAAAGCTTTAAAGTCAATCCTAGCACAGTGATCTACCAGAACTGTCTTACTGTTATGCTCCTTAAACTGACATGTTATCTATGAAAGAGTAACATGGGCACAAAGACTGTGGTAGTCAGCTTCCAGTGACAGCCCAAGGGTCCTTGCTGATTATTGGACAGGAAGGTGATGCCATTTTCTTCCTTGTGCCAGCTCAGGAAGAAGGGTATATGTTTGAACTAGAATGCCTTCAGACAGATTTGCACAATTCTAAGATGTGTAACAGATCACTCACCATTTAATGTTAAAGGACTGACTTGTCATTTATGTGGAAATATAAAGGAACAAATCATATAATTTAGAGTTACACTGAAAGTGCATAACAAAAAACATTAGGCAGCTGGCTGCACTCTGTATGCCTGCCAATGTTAATAACATGCATGTGTGTGGTCTAAAGCAGCCATTCATAATCATTCTAAAACCTCTTTGAATTGTTAAAAGTTCATTTTGTATTCATAATGACTCTAAATATTCTTTAGTTTTCATAAGGAAATCTTATCTAGAATTCCAGGGATATAAATTTGGAAGACAGCCTAGCTCCACTATGCTTTGATGTAATGCAGTAGTTTTATTATCCATGCGGTGGCAGAAAATAACCCATAAATCAAATATAAAACGAACATATGCTGGATACAATGTAGACTGTGTCCTTTTTGTTTACATTTTTACTCATATTTTTATTACTGAAAAGATGAAGCAAGAGGAACAAAGCAGGAAACACTGTGGATGAAGTGCCAGCACTGTAAAATCACATACACCAACAAACACTTATGTTAGCTAGTTTAGAAATGCCAGGCAACCTAACATTAAGCTGACGTATATATTTTTATTTTTTTCAATCCATCTCTTATTGAACCTGCTTAAATCTGCCCAAACTCACAGGAGCCATAGTTTATCCTGACACCATCCAGAGTAAGGCAATGAGCAATACTGGATCAGATTCCAGTTCACTGCAGTTCACTGGTAAAATGTAAACTCTTTATGTCAGCTAACTTTCTGGAGGGGAAAACTGGAGTTCTATAAAAATGCTAAGGATTCATAGGAAGAATCTGTAGACTGCACACAGACGTTTCCTTGGATTGAAAGCTAAAATTCATGAGGCAGCAGCACTAACTACTGAACCACCCAACCGTCCCTCTGGATTTTCCTGTTAAACTGTATAATTATAATATAACATAAAATTTTATATAACAATTGTATTATGTGGACATAAATGTTTTATTCAGTTGAGAAAACTTAGACCTCTGCTCCAGTTCATGTTTGATTTGTCCTGATAATGTTTAAAATGTTAATGTACTTTATTTGATGTAACTGAAACCTATTCAAGTTGCTAATTGCAATACTAACATAGCACTTGGGTGAAAAAATGCTAACATTTGTGGAACATTCAAAGCAAGAAAAACAAGAGAAAGGCTTGGTGGACCTGTGAACATCGGTGACGATTATGCAAAGAGAACTAATATGGGTACTATGGTATTTCACAAGCCATGGGGAGAGAAGAAAACAAATATTATATTCTTGGCTGCTTGTTTCATTCCACACAGAATATGAAAGGCACTCTGGGTCCACTAAAGGAAATTGCTCTTGCAGACAAATGTTAGATATCCATTTTCTAATGTATTTCTAAGAAGTTGAGTAGTGGCTTAGCTGGTTTCTTTGTGTTCTTGTGATTGGGGTTTGACTCCAGCATCTACCTTGGGCAGGCTGTGTCACATACTGATTAAGGTTTTGGAACTAGAACTTTGGAACTAAGATGGTGTGGTCAAACCTAGTATTGACACTGCCTGACCTGCTCCAACTGGAAAAGTAAAAGAAATATAACCAATTGTATCTCAAATGTTTTAAATCCTCTGGGATGATTGCATCAGTCAATACTTTATTTTAGAAGTCATGCTATTTAGACCCAATAGCACCATCAGGACCCCCTGCATCGACCTTTCCATTGTGGCTCAATTTGAGAAATCCATGATCACAAATTTAGGTGTGAAAATGGATTCCACTTTAAAACTTGATGTGAACCATGTGAACGCAGTGGTAAAATCTTGCTTTTTCCAGTTGAGGAGGCTGTCAAAAATCAAGCCTGTTTTGTCTAAACGCAAACTTGAAACACTTCTCATCTAGATTACTGCAATTTTGCTTCTTTTTGGTATTAGCCAGGCCTCCATTGCTCACCTACAGCTGGTACAAAATGCTGCTGTTCGATTTTTAACTGGCAGAAGAAAGCATGAGCATGTTACCCCGATTTTGACTTTCCTTCACTGGCTTCCAATTTGTTTTTGAATCCATTTTAAGATCCTTGTAGTTGTTTTTAAATCTTTTAATGGTTGTGCCCCACTTTATTTGTTGGAACTGCTGCACCCTTACATACCGTCTCGCTCTCTCAGGTCAGCAGACCAGATGGTTTTATGTGTTCCCAAGGCACGATGCAAACTCAGAGGTGATCGAGCCTTTTCAGTTGCAGCCACAAAACTCTGGAACGATTTGCCGTTGCACGTTAGGCAGGCTCCTTCACTAGCTGTCTTTAAATCCTATTTAAAAACACATTTTTATTCTCTGGCTTTTAACCCAGTATGATATGTTGGCTATCTGTATACTTTTTATTAAGAATCTCTTCATTCTAATATGTTTATGTGTTCCTGTTTTATTTACCCTTTGGTTATTGTTTGTCTGATATGCTGGGTTTTTATTGTACAGCACTTTGGTCAGCCTTGATGTTGCTTTTAAAGTGCTTTATAAATAAATAAATAAATCAGTCAAATAAGTAAGCAATAATAAAGTTGAACAATGATAAAATTTGAATAAAATATAAAAGGGCTCTGAATACTGAGCTAAATGCAAGGCTTGGTGAAATGTTCGGACAGCTAAATATAAAGACCACAGAAAAGAAGAAAGTGTGCATAAACTGTCACCTCCCCAGCTCACACGCTCTGTAAATTTCGTCTTCATTGAAAGGTTTAACTTACCGAGACATATGCGGTCAGACAAGTCACAAGCGAGGCAGTGATGGCATAAGGAATGGAAGTGTTGGGGCTCTTTGCTTCTTCACCTGTGGTTGCAATGATGTCAAAGCCAATAAAAGCATAAAAGCAGGTAGCAGCACCCTGTAGAACCTAAAAAGCAGAAGAATATGCACTGTTGTGAACAACCTTTTATCGAAATTGTAATTTGGCAAGGAAGTGAGCTCGCCATTTTGGTTGAGCACATTTCACAAATTGCTGGATGGGGCATACAAAATGGGAGAAGGCATGTCAAGGTTAATGAAATGACAGTCCAGTGCCAACACTATTAGCAGATGTCATTATAGCTCACTAAACCTGCACAACTGCATAGTTAATATCATGAATGCATACAATTATCTATACACACGCTGTTCCTGTTCCTGTGGCTACCTGAGGTTCTCATACTTCACATTGTCAGACCCACTAGTGGTATTTGAATTCCATGCCTTATGGATCTAATTTGTCACAAAGCAGGAAATGTGGTTCCTCTAGGTACCCCCTAAGGATGTAGCTTGTTCTACAAGAATGACCTGCACATTAAATTGAAATCTCAGTGAGAGTGGTTACCCAAAACAGTTATTGTAAGCAGTGAAGATCTGGTGGATAACATTTCAAAGTGTTCTATCTAGGGACTGGCCCAATTCGAAATCAAAGAGGCCTTGTTAGTTAAAATGCCTAAGGCTATCCAAAAATCAAAGATGAACAGTTATTAAAACCTAGAAACACAAAGGAATGAATAAATCTCCATTCTCCAAAAGCTATGTTTCCCCCCTCTTTTACTACTTATTATTATGTATCATTTCAAAGTTATGGGAATTTTATGTTTTATTGTGTTTTTTGTTCATTTAGCTGATTTCATAAGTGATTTTTGTAACTGTGTACTGTCACTTTAAATAGTTAATTTCTTGTTCTTTGTGAGTTGTGCCCTAGGAGGCACAGCCACCCTGATGTTACCACTCCTGAGGCCTCCCTCAGGCTGTTCAGATTGGGTTGGAAATCACTCACTTGTTGGAGTTCAGTTAGGGAGTATTACATTTTCTGTGTTGGGCTTTCTAGATGTTTGATTACTTCTCGCTTTGATGTAAGTATTCAGAATTTTGCATATCATATAGACACTTGTATTTTGCTATTTTTGTTAAGTCTTTCATTTTTACAGATTTTTTACTTGCCCTTCTACTACAAGGATTTTATTATAATTCATTGATATTTATAGTTGTCCAACCAGTTTTTGGCCTGTTCTGGTTGAAGCCAGCAGACAGCCTTAGGGGCCTAAATGGGTTAAGGTGAGACTGTGCCAGACAGACCAGTGAAGATCCTGGCCTGCTTGAGTAGCAGCCAGTGGAGGCCTCACACCTGTCTTGCCTTGGAGGAAACTTCAATTCATGAAATTCATGAGCTGTAAGATATTGTGACCAAGTTATAAACCGCCATGTATAATGATAGGGATGAAGCTGTTACAGTCAGGTATTTTTTTCCCCCTGGGTTATATGTATTTACTGTTTTATTGTGTTTTGGGGTATTTTGTAATGATTATATTAATAACAATAACAGTGCACTGCATGATAACATGCAGTGGATACGCTTGACTTTAGTATTTTCATACTCTTTTTCTGTACATTTAGCATTTGTTTGCTCAGAGGTTGATGTCCTTGCTGCTTCCTAAGCAGCTTTTCTGTTTTCCACTCTAGCAGCCCGCTTCTTCTCTTGTTTTGTCGGTATATTTTCACGTTAAAACTGACTAAGTCAGTGTTTGTGTTGCAATTACTTAGTACGTTTTCTTTAATTTTTCACTTAAGCCGACACTTAAGTCTTCAAACTGCCTCAAGAATGATTTCAGATATGAAGAGGTAGGGAAAGTGACGTCGAAGGTGGTAGGAATGAGGATGGCACCCGTACACATGCGCCGCATGGCTGCCCTGCTAGTTGATTTTACAATAAAATGAAATAAAAATTAAAAGAGCAATAACCTTGGAGGTCAATCATCACCCCAAAAGCGGATAGTAGACATCACATAGTATATGTGTATCACATTTCAGGTCAATAGGTCAAATGGTTTGTGAGCTACAGGTGATTTAAAATCATGGACAGATAAACGGATAGCCACGGTAGCGTTTTATATATAAAAATGGTTATGTAATTTCTGCTATTTTGGATTATCTATACTAATAAAAAGCAAAGCCCTCACTGACTGACTGACTGACTGACTGACTGACTGACTGACTGACTCACTGACTCACTCACTCACTCACTCACTCACTCATCACTAATTTTCCAACTTCCCGTGTAGGTAGAAGGCTGAATTTTGGTAGGCTCATTCCTTACAGCTTATTTACAAAAGTTAAGCAGGTTTCATTTCGAAATTCTACATGTAATGGTCATAACTGAATCCTACTTCTGTACATATATACGTCCATAGCCTGCAGCTCGGTCGCCGTGTGGGGCGGCGTTGCGTCCCCCATCACCACGCCTTCCACGTAATTGACTGCATGCCCATATAAGGCCATCCATCGCTACGGTTTCTTCATTCCCTTCTTTGCTTCGCCACGGTATTCACGTCTCCCTGCTGATAACTGCAGCATTTTTATTTAATCCATGGCTTCTCCGCTTTTTTAGTATTTCGTAGATTATAGTTATTGTGTAGATATTTTAGACTTAGTTTACTGTTAAGGTACCCATTTTCTTGTAGCGTTGCGTACCCCATCACCACGCCTCCCATGTAGTTGGCTGCCTGCCTATATTGCATCCCCCATACCAACGCCTCCCACGTAATTGACTGCCTACCCATAAAAGGCCGTCCTTCACTCCTGTCTCTTCATTCCCTTCCTTGGTTCGCCACGGTATTCATGTCTCCCTGCTGATAACTGCAGCCTTTTTATTTAATCCACGGCTTCTTCGCTGTTTTATTGTTCCGTTTATTACAATTATAGTTATTGTGTTGGTATTTTAGACTTAGTTTACTGTTCAGGTACCCATTTCCTTTATCGTTCCAACTGTACCCCCATTAACATGTCTATCGAGGTGATCACCATCGATCAAAGAACTGTCACTTACCGAGTGGTTTCCATGCCCGGAGATGGTGCCTGCCTTTTACATTCTCTGTGTTACATATTGCACGGCCATATCAGGCTCACTCTTGATATCTGGAGGAACATTGTGTCTTATGTATTGAATGACTGGGACAGGTTCAAGGTGTGGACTGATGATGGTACAGGAGATAATTATACTACACAGGGGCACTATAAGAGTGAAATGCTTAAGCCCTTCACCTATGCTTCTGAATGTGAGTTGATGGCTGCCACTGAATTGTTCGGTTGTCGCTTTCAAGTGTACCGAAATGGCCAAATATTTTACACCTTTGGAGAACCGCCAATGCCTGTTAAACATCTTAGATTCACAGGTGACGATTTGAGTAGTGGACACTTTGATGTTTATGAATGTTTCAACTCTCAAAAGCTGGATGCGAAGTTATCGATGAAGCCAGTTGTATGCTTACTGTACAATGCTTGACAGATGCCGAATGTCACTTCAACACCAGGCCTGCAAATACTAACGTAATTGAAACAAACCATGAAACTCAAACCGATTATGACAGCAGCAATCCAAGCTGTGAGAAAACAGTAAAAAGGAGGCGTGTCAGACGTCGTGGTACATTTTCTGATGCAGCTACCGAAAACAACTTTGTGACGCTGCCGCCAAATACACGCAGAAAAATCCACAAGTTAATAGACACGCTCTCGCTAAATATTCGCAGGTAAATCCACAATTCCATAGAGACACTGTCGCTAAATACTCAAAGAAAAATCCACAAGTTCATAGACACACTGCCGCTAAATATTCGCAGGCAAATCCACAAGTTAATACCGGGAATGTCTGTTAAACAGCTTAGATTCATGAGTAGCAATTTGGGTAATGAACACTTCGATGAATGAAACGTGTTATCTTTACAACGGTTGACAAACACGGAATGTAACTTGAACACAACACGTTCTTCAAATACGAACCTGATTGAAAGAAATAATGATAATCAAATCCTTGATGACAGCAACACTCATAACAGTCACAAAACAATTACATTGACAATCATGTTACGTTATTTTTAAAATGTTTCCTTTTGTTTTCATAACTTCTTTAACACACTACTTCTCTGCTGCTAAGCGCGGGTATTTTGTTAGTTATTTAATAATTATGTGTCTTTGAATGTGACACCATTGCCTGTACTTTCAGGGCAGAATCTGAGGAGGTGTAGTCACTTTGAAATCACTGCCTCTTGTTCCTCTTGCTACCTTTATAGTCAGTCAGAAAAAGAAAACCAGCAGAGGATCATTAAGTTTATGTAGGAACTCATGAGTATTATCTTTCGTGTTATTTTATCTTATAGTTTTTGAATGTATTACTTCTACTTTGGGATTCTGATTTACTGGACTATGTAATGGGGCTTAGTCGTCTTAGATTGCCTTTTAAAATATATCCTTTTGCCTTATTTTTGGGTGTGCGCAATTTTTGAGTTTTCCTCTCATTTACAGTGCATCCAGAAAGTATTCACAGCACATCACTTTTTCCACATTTTGTTATGTTACAGCTTTATTCCAAAATGGATTAAATTAATTTTTTTTCTCAGAATGACAACGTGAAAAAAGTTTACTTGAGACTTTTGCCCATTTTTTTTAAAAATAAAAAAATTGAGAAAGCACATGTACATAAGTATTTATAAGTATCAATCAGCCTTTGCCATGAAGCTCAAAATTGAGCTCAGGTGCATCCTGTTTCCCCTGATCATCCTTGAGATGTTTCTGCAGCTTAACTGGAGTCCACCTGTGGTAAATTCAGTTGATTGGACATGATTTAGAAAGGCACACACCTGTATATATAAGGTCCCACAGTTGACAGTTCATGTCAGTGCACAAACCAAGCATGAAGTCAAAGGAATTGTCTGTAGACCTCCGAAACAGGATTGTCCTGAGGCACAAATCTGGGGAAGGTTACAGAAAAATTTCTGCTGCTTTGAAGGTCCCAATGAGCACAGTGGCTTCCATCATCTGTAAGTGGAAGAAGTTCGAAACCACCAGGATTCTTCTTAGAGCTGGCCGGCCATCCTAACTGAGTGATTGGGGGAGAAGGGTCTTCATCAGGGAGGTGACCAAGAACCCGATGGTCACTCTGTCAGAGCTCCAGAGGTCCTCTGTGGAGAGAGGAAAACCTTCCAGAAGGACAACCATCTCTGCAGGAATCCACCAATCAGGCCTGTATGGTAGAGTGGCCAGACGGAAGCCACTCCTTTGTAAAAAGCACATGGTAGCCCACCTGGAGTTTGCCAAAAGGAACCTGAAGGACTCTCACAAATTTTGAGAAACAAAATTCTCTGGTCTGATAAGACAAAGATTGAACTCTTTGGTGTGAATGCCAGGCGTCACGTTTGGAGGAAACCAGGCGCCGCTCATCCCCAGGCCAATACCATCCCTACAGCGAAGCATGGTGGTGGCAGCATCATGCTGTGGAGATGTTTTTCAGCGGTAGGAACTGGGAGACTAGTGAGGATAAAAGGAAAGATGACTGCAGCAATGTACAAAGACATCCTGGATGAAAACCTGCTCCAGAGCGCTCTTGACCTCAGACAGGGGCGACGGTTCATCTTTCAGCAGGACAACGACCCTAAGCACATAGCCAAGATATCAAAGGAGTGGCTTCAGGACAACTCTGTGAATGTCCTTGAGTGGCCCAGCCAGAGCCCAGACTTGAAACCGATTGAACATCTCTGGAGAGATCTTAAAATGGTTGTACACCGATGCTTCCCATCCAACCTGATGGAGCATGAGAGGTGCTGCAAAGATGAATGGGCGAAACTGGCCAAGGATAGGTGTGCCAAGCTGGTGGCATCATATTCAAAAAGACTTGAGGCTGTAATTGCTGCCAAAGGTGCATCGACAAAGTATTGAGCAAAGGCTATGAATACTTATGTACATGTGATTTCCCAGTTTTTTAAATTTTTAATAAATTTGCAAAAACCTCAAGTAAACTTTTTTTACATTGTCATTATAGGGGTATTGTGTGTAGAATTCTGTGGAAAAAATGAATTTAATCAATTTTGGAATAAGGCTGTAACATAACAAAATGTGGAAAAAGTGATGCGCTGTGAATACTTTCTGGATGCACTGTATGTAATAAACATCTTTATTTGTAAACATTCTTTGTGGACTTGTCCTATTAAGCTAGGGGTTCCTATTTCTCATAACACATTTTTGTGTATTTTGAATTTATAAAGCCAACTTCCCATTTTAGGCCTCTGTAGGCTGCAGCCTGCAGGTAACAGTTGGGGGCTGGCTGACATAGGGTCACCCCTTTCTGTATTAAAGATTCTGGTCTTGTGGAAAATTTTATATACCTAACACCCTTTTGTCATGTCTTTGTCTTTGAAAAAGCAAGACTATGAGATAAAGAAACAGAGTTTAAAGGAGGCAAAACAAATGAATGATCAAAAAACTAGCAAGTAAAGAAAAACAAAGTAATAAATTCCAAAGTGTAAAATGTTTACTAAAATGTGTAGTCCAAAATGCAAAAGTAAAGGTCCTAACCATTGCAAATAAATTGTTTATCTAATTAGCAATAGAGAAAGTGATGTTTTGCTCTTTGACATTTATGCAAAAACTTTGATGTAGAGTTTTGCACACCACCAACTTTTATAATGTTGAAGTTATGATGTCACAGGCCACCCATATTATAACATCCAAATTGGCAACGGCAGAAACCAAAATGTACTCATAATTGGCAACAGAAACGTAACACTGAAATTAAACAATAATTAAAATTGCAAAATTCAACACAAAAATAAAAAAACACCAAAACAAATCAGAAACAGACCGAAAGTGACAACATAGCCCAAGGATTCAAATTTTGCTCACTGATCAATATAATTAGGGTTAGGGTTTCATATATGTGAAAGTCATACACAATAAACAAGTCTATTATAATTTTTGGGTTTTACACACTGTTCACATATGAAGGCCTCAGATATTACTTCTAATCTTCCTCTGAATGGGAACTGTGGACAAGTTAACAAAGCTGCAGATATAGATTAAGAATAATGAATACACTTTAAGTATCAGAAGCTCATTTAAAACAATTTTTATCTGTAGTGGGGAAGAAGAAGATGAGTCAAAAGGCGAAGCTCTCGATTTACCAAAAACAAAAAACAAAAACAAACACTAAAAAAAAAAACAGTTGCCATGTACTTTTGGTCAGTTTTGACCAACCATATATTTCATTGGATAGAACTGTTTATTTTAGATACTTTGTTCATTCATTCTCCAAAAAAAATGCTAAAACTTACAATCAGATAAAGATCGGTAGGTGTAGGATACAAAAAAATCTTATTTTAATTGCACATAAATGGGGTGTCAAACTTGGGTCAGAAACACCCATAAGGCAGAGTTTCAAGTCAGTATTTGAACATCTTATTGCAAGGTCATTAGCCAATGCAAGCTGCTAAGAAAAGTTTGTTTTTCCTACAATAGAGAACACCACTCAAGTAAGATGTTATAATAAAAGACTTTGAAGATTCAAAATATGCATTTTTTCTTACCTTGGCTTCTGACACAGATATTGGATTTTATTGCCTGTTAGGTAATGGCCAAGAAATAATTCAGTGGGATAGTCATAAGTGTAGTTTTTACACTTGAATATTTCAACATTTTTGTTTTTTTGAAATAGAAATATGGTTCTGCCTTGCTTTCCCCTCCAGTTTTTTAGTTGCTGTTATAGGTTACTTTTAAACAAATCTTGATTTTTTTTATTCAATAGATCTATTAAAATGTACAAAAATGCTTTACTTTAGAACACAATTTTATTTGGCAAATTAATATTTACCATAATTGTCATGAAATAACTTCATGTAAAAAAAAAATCCAAACTTAATCTTTAATTTTTCCACTGGTTCACAGTATATGAAAGCAATTGTTTCAGACAGTTGAAGTTGACTTTTATTAACAAGAGGCTTCCTAAACCTTTCCCTTGTGTTATGGTGGCCAGTTGACATAGTCTTGCCATGGGCAAGGACTCTGCCAAGGTGGCATAGAGATCTCTAAACTGGCCTGTTGAGCTCTGCAATGGATTGCAATCCAGTTCAGAGCTGTTTCATTCCTAATGCCAATGTTACATGACAGGCAGAGTTTGTCCCCAGCTTATATACAGGGTGGTCCAGATCTAATTATGCAGATCCAGATCGTCTGGATGACTTTGATTTATGCAGGGACAATTCCAGTTCGGTGTGATTCTTCATGTCGTCAGTTCGCACACTTCTCGATGGTCCGGGATTTTTTGAGTGATTTTCTATGTAATAAACTTAATAAGTTATAGTGTAATGAAAATTGCATAATTAGATCTGGACCACCCTATATTATTATTTCTGTTATTGAATTATTATTTTCGTATTTTCTGTTTTTTGTGCATTTTTTTGTTTTATATTGATTTACGTACTTATTGTTTAATTGTTATATATTGTGCATATAACCTTTGTTTTGCACACATTTTAAGTTTGGGGTCAGGCTGCCGGGGTTGAAGTCTGCTTTTGGGGTCCAAACCAAGTGAGTACAGGTCTTGTTAAGGATATTTTGAGGACTGCACCCCTTTTTGCCATCTTGCATATTGTACTCACCAAAGCCTGATCCTGTTATTGTCTTGAGATGACTCTAAATTAAAGTAAGAAAATTCAAAACTTGGATTGATTAACATATTTATTTACTGGAAAATGAAGCCCAAAATTGAGTCCTTTGAGCGTACATTCCTAAAGTCGGCTTTAATCAGTTCTGTCACCTTACAGCTCCACAGCTACCTCTGCTTGGAAGGGTTTTCTGCAGATACCCAAATTCCCTTTAATTCTAGTGTGTACCATGTGGGTTGTTTTTTAATTTCTTATTGGTTTAAAAAATTACATTACCGTGAATGAATTACAAGTGTTCTGGTGTGGAGAATCTTCAGTTTTTCAACTGTAAATAAACTGACTATTAATTTTTAAATATTTTGCTCAAACAAACCAAGATGAATTGAGTTTACAGGACTTTAATTACAGCCATTGCAAGCACTGTAGTGTATTGAACTAATATGTTATGCATTTGTTCCAATCAGCTACTTTTTCAGTTACTTTACGACCTGAGAATGGGAAATAAGCACAGATGTCATAGAAGCTGTTTTAATTAAGTTATAAGCTGTGAACCGATGGATGCTGTAGTACTAGGAATTACTTGAGAAAGCTTGTGAAAGGAAGGAGTCTGGAAGTACTTAAAAGCTCAAACACTCAAGATAAACAATCAAATGTGTGCAATGTCATATATCCTGAAACCCCACACATGCATTTTAACATAGATATGGTTTGTCTGATGGACCAAGGAGAAGTAAATGAAAGGAGGAGAAACAATGACAGAAGGGCGACATCAGAGATCAAGAGACGTGTGATGATCTGATTTGGATGTCAGAAACATAACTATGAACAATGACTATTGCTAAACCAAAACCCACTCATCCATCATTTGACACTTCTATTTTCAGTAAGCTTTTCTAAGACTGTTTATTTCTGTATTACTTTCTATTATATTTTCTAGTAGTTTTATACATTAATAAATACCATGTGATTTTTATATATTCTATACTTTGCCTTTTATCTAGGTAGATTAAAATAATAAATGGGTACCAAGTGTGAGGTAGATGGCTATTGTCCTATTCACAGAGTTTATCAAGGCAGTTGAAGTCACTCCTCAATAATTACAACTGCAGCCAAAGCAAGACATAGTTTGGTTAGTAAGTGGCATATAACCAAAAGAGTTGTGTTGTTACGTGAGTTGCAATGATACCTGCATGTTTGTGAAAGCTGGTGATAGTGTGTCCCTATTTAGAAAAGCCAATTCAGAATATTGATGAGTGACTCTCAATTGGGCCTCACTTGAGACTTTGTCTGGGAAGGATTGCAAATTTAACATGTGGTTCCCTGTACATGTAGGAAGAAATCACAACATTTAATGGGAAGTGACCACTCATAGATATTGATGCATCCTAAAGGTGGCTCATTATTTTCATTATTCACTGCCAATTGCAAATAGTGTTCCCTGCAAAAACTATTCTGAAACACAGGACTGCTAGATGACCACACAAATACTTGTTTCTATTTTGACAACGTTTGCCTCACCATAAATGTATAGTTGATTTTTTTAGGATGCACTTTTAAACACATCTGTTTTTATTTTCTACTTTTCTTAGATGTTATGAATGAAGTTTCCCCTGTAGCACCTCTGACAGGAATGAACAACAGGTTAATGATTTTAGGTAGGATGGAAATAACAATATGAAGTGAAGTCTCCAGTCTAAATTGGAATAGTCATATGTCAGCTCCAGCTAGGACCTATTTTAAAAAGGTACACTGATGATTTAACCAAATACAGAAAAAAAAATGTATTTACCCCTGACCATCCATAAGGAAGAAAAAGTCCACCATCCCAGTTTCTACCATCAACGAAGAAAAGTCCAGCAATCATCATGAAGATCCAGACCAACAGGTTGATGACATTGAGGACATTATTGAAGCCAACAGAATTCTTTACTCCTAGAGCCACAATGATAGTCACCAAGATAGCGATGACAAGAGCTAGGAGATCTGGGTACGACTGCTCTCCTTTGCCTGTAAGACATCAATGGTATGGCAACATCTTCATCCAGCACACATGAAATAAGGTGAGCAAAAGGAAAAGAGAAAGAGAAAGAAGACATTCAAGTTGTCCATCTCAGACTTATCTATGGCTCAGCTCCTATGAGTAGGATATGGTCTCATAAGCTAACATATAAAATCCAAAATATAAATAAAAAATCCAAAGGCACCAGAAGGCATAATGCTAAATTCATTTGTATTGTCTCTGTCAACATGGGCACAAACAGGATTAAAAGGGTGGTAGAGCCTACCTCGAAACATCTCATATAGGTTGGACAAAACCATTTTTTTGAATTATACAATTAAAATGTCTTAACTCTCAGCAATTTCCAGACCAAGCTTATATTTCGCTCTATTTGTCTCAATAATGTATTGGTTTCGCCATATGAGCAAGTATCGGTGTGTTCCCATCTAGACTTCAAGAGTTCAATGTATAGCACTTTTCATTAAGTGAAGGCTAACAGATTCACAGGTAAAATATGATTACAAAGTTACTAGTTACATAATGTGTATGCATAAACACATAGATTTGTTTAAAAACACAGAAAGACATAGTAGCTCTAAACCAGTGATACTCAAAGTGTTTTGGATTGAGGACAATTTTACTAAAATCAGCGGACCACTTAAGCCTGACAGTCATCTGTTAGTGTAACTCTGAATTAAATTTCCCAGATTTATTTTATGAGAAGCATTTATGTGAAAAATGTTAAGATTCAAATCAAGCATTTGTGTTTCAAAGACCCAGATTTAAGGCCTTTGATCCAAATGATCCCCTTAGCCATTAACAGCATTTTAATACTGATGTGCGTATCATTGTTCCCATCGTTTTGTGAAAAGCAGTAACTTTAACTTTAATTCGTGGGTCGGCTGATGTGACATGAACGACTTTAAGTCCTTCTGATCATTTTGGGTGATAACCATATTGCTTTACTCTTTATTTTTAGGATGTAAATTTCTGTACAAAATATGGTCCGAAATTACCTAAAAGAGTTTTTTTGGGTCTATAATAATAATAATAATAATACATTTTATTTATATTGCGCTTTATATTTAACAATCCCAAAGTGCTACAAAATAAGAATAAATTAACAAACAAGATAATCTATAGAAATAATTTAACAAAATGACTTTCTAAAAAGATAAGTTTTTAGGTTTCGTTTGAAAGCATCAGTCGACTGTGGGGCTCTCAGGTAGTCAGGGAGGGATTTCCACAGCCTCGGCGCCACCGAAGAAAAGGCCCTAGCACCCATACTGCTAAGCTTAGTTCTGGGAACTTGAAGAGTGCTAGTATGCACAGAGCGGAGGGTGTGTGAGGAAGTATAAGGGATAAGGAGTTCCTGTAAATACAGGGGAGCAGATCCATAGATGCACTGATGGGTAAGGAGGGAAACCTTGTACTCATTCTAAGTGGTACAGGGAGCCAGTGAAGGGTTTTCAAGATAGGAGTGATGTGGCTATGCTTTCGCACCCTCATCAGGATCCTGGCAGCGCTGTTCTGAATGTACTGGAGTCTCTGGATACTCTTGCCAGGAATCCCAATGAGGAGCGCATTACAGCAATCCAGCCTGGACAAGACAAAGGCATGGACAAGCCTTTCTGCATCTGCCAGGGTAAGTGTTGGACGAAGTTTAGCAATGTTCCTGAGATGGTAAAAAGATGACTTACAGAGATGTTTAATGTGGGTGTCAAAAGTGAGTTGAGAGTCCATTTTAACACCCAAATTTGTAACAAATGTAGAAAGAGGAATGTTTTGACCAGAAAAGTGATACTGGTGATGATAGAAGAATGAAGATGGTGTGGTGTGCCAACTAAAATGGCTTTGTTTTGGATCTGTTTAGCTGAAGGAAGTTGAGACTCATCCATGCCTCTATTTCCTCCAAACAAATAGTCAGTGTAGATGTTAGCAGAGGAGCAGTAGAGGAGGTGGGATTAGACCTAAGATAAAGCTGAGTGTAATCGGCATAACAATGAAAAGAAAGACCATGTCTGCTAATGACACTTCCAAGGGGGAGCATATAAATGATGAAAAGGATATGGCCCAACACAGAGCCCTGTGGAACACCACAGGTAACATTATGGGAGTGAGATTTTGCGCGGCCAAGAGCAACATACTCAGTTCTACCGGTCAAATAAGATGTAAACCAATTTTGAACAGTTCCTGAAAGTCCAATGGTGTATTGCAGACAGTGAAGAAGAATATTATGATCAATTGTTATCAAAAGCAGCTGTCAGGTTAAGGAGAATGAGTAAAGAAGGAGAACCAGTATCTGCTGACATCAGAAGGTCATTAGTGACCCTGACCACGGCTGTTTCGGTGCTATGGCCAGGGAGAAAACCAGACTGAAATTTTTCAAACAGATTATTCAGTTTGAGATGATCAAACTGAAAAAATAGGGCCAGAAATAGGGGAAACTCCAAAAAGGCTGACATTTTGCATAACTAGACAAGTCGAACATTATATCACACTAGCTGTGTAAGTCCATACTGTAAAAAGCCCTGGCTCCTAGAAACTATTGAAATCGTCAGAAATAAAATTGAACTGCAGAGAGTTTCATTTTACGGACGTGCTCGCTCCCCTTGTCTATCAGCGGGTAAGTGAGATTGTCTCTGCCTCATTAACTTAAGGCCGCCTTGCTGGCTCTTTGAGCTTCTTTGCTGTAGCCTCACACTTCCGGACCGGACACACAGACACATTCACTTCCACGTTTAGATGTTTATATGTAAGATGTGTGGGTTTAATTGTACTGGTGAGTCAGGAGGCTTGAATAAAGAAAAATCTGAAGTGATTTCAAAGTGATCAAAAGTGATTCTTATGAATATAAAAGATCACAAACAAAGCTAAGTTCATGAACCTTTATTCACCCGTAATACTACAATCATAACCACAGAAGTGGTGACTCAGTAAAGAGATCAGGGTTGATGTCCCTGGTCCTCCCTCTGTGAATTTTACATGTTCTCCTCAGGTCTGCATGGGTTTCCCCTCAACACCTCGTGGATTGGTGATGCTCAATTGGCCCTAGTGGGTTTGGGTGTGTTCCCCTGTGATGGACTGATGCACTGTCCATATTTTTCTTGCCTTGCTCCCTGTGCTTGCTGAGATAGCCTGCAGCAACCCACATCCCTGTTTGGGATTCAACAGGCTTAAACAATGGTATGACATAAAACAGGATTAACATTTTAATAATAACAATGAATTGAAAGATGTAAAAATGACAAAACAAGAGACACTGAGACAGAGAAAGAACAGTGAGGTGAAGCACTAGTTGTATAAAAGGCTGACAGCACCTGGGCAGCAGGCAGTGAAGAATAAAATGTTACACAATAGTACAAAAGGTGAGCCACTTTTTACTCAGGATTTACTCTTAATCTCCCTGGCCCAACAAGGGTAAAAAAGAATACTTGACAGGTCTAATACTCACCCAGACCATTCAGTGTTCCCACATTTTTTATCATCCAGTTGCTAATGCTGTGGTTGGCCAAGGAGTCAAACATACTGCTGAGAGCACTGGCACCAGCCGCTGTCCCAATGAGATACTCCAAGATGAGATTCCAGCCAATAAAAAAGGCCACAAACTCCCCAACCGTCACATAGCTGTATGTATAGGCAGACCCTGTAGTCTTCGGGACCCGCACACCGAACTCTGCATAGCATACACCTGTAGAGCCAAAGGGAACATTAGAACAAACAGCTGAGGGTATCATAGATTGTTCAAGTAAAGCTCGCAATCCTAGACCTTAGCAGTAAATTTGAATCCAAGAGATGAACACACCATTAATGCTTTTAAAGAGTTTTATGCATAAGAGCATTTTAAATTTGTTTCTTAGCACAAAAATAGCATGTTATGTTGTACAGCCTGCAAATACATGTTGGTGGAGAAAAGAAGTGGAAAGGCCCCCTGTCACAATAGTATAGAATGTTATAAGATATATTTCCTTGCATTCCGAATCAATAAACAGTCTCTTGCCTACATTTTCCTCTAGCAACTGCAATGTTTTTCCATCTAACTTCTACTCCATTTTCATGTCAGTCACCATTCGTTGTGAAACATGAGCATGATGGTCAGTCTTTGTCATTGAAATGCACCCCAATATCCAGCCTTCTCTTAGGATTCTTGACATTCCTTCAACAAGCCATGTCAGCTAGGACTGCTTTACAAATAACCTTAAGCAGGATGGTGATTTCATTATTTTGTTATCTCCAACCTTATCTGCACGTAAGTACCTGATATAATTTGTATCCCTCTTGTGTCTTCATTAACTTGTCAGCTACCTATGGATGCCATCTGGATTCTCTAAGAAAAAATCACCTTGGCTTTTAAAATGCAAATGTAGTTGCAGACTATTTGTAGTTGTGCATTGTGGGAGTGGAGAAGCGTGGTTGTCCAGACAAGTGAAGTTGCCAGAGCTTTTGATGTAATTGGCAATTGTAACCAGCACTAATAATGAAACGATGCATCTTTTTTTTTCTCTGTTCTTATTTTTTTATTTCAGTGACATAAAATAACGTTTTAAATGAAATTATTTAAGGCATGAGGCAGACAGCTTAGTTATAGAAATGACTACAGTAGCTTACACAATATTTGTAACTCTTTGAGGGATGTGCCCATGAGAGGGTGTAAGTGAGTTAAAAAAGCCTCTCTGCAGTGTGTCTATTTGCCTAATGATTATCATGTTCTTTTGTATTACCTATGCCAAATCATATTGAGTTGTATTGTACATTTAAGAATAATGGAAGGTTAGGAAAAAAGTTATGTCACTTGTATCTTAAAACTGTCAAACCTACTTAATCCAAGACAGAGTCATGGGGACAGGAGCCTATTCTAGTAGCAGTGTATAATACGCAGGAAACAACCCATCATAAGGTCTCACCCTGGGCCAATTTAGGATTGCCAGTTAAGCTAACACATATGCATTTGAATTGTGGGAGTAAAACTGGAATACCTAGAGAAAAATTGCCCCATCCACTGCACCACTGTGCTATCCACTATTTCAGGACTCTCTCTCAGATGTTGTAATTCATGAAGGGTAGTTACTGTTCATCTAAGTCTCTAGATATTTATTGACCTTTGTTATGTTAGCTGGGTATCATCTATGATGGCCACCATATTATGATGTAATGGTGAGAGATCACAGTTAAGATTTAGACAGTCTCAAGTGTCTATTCTTTTTATTGATTGTATTTTTTCCTTTGAGTATTATTTTGTTAATTTTGCCATTATATACTACTAGCTGTGTAAGCCTGTGCTGTAAAAAGCCCAGGGTCCTAGAAACTATTGAAATCATCAGAAAAAAAATTGAAATGTAGAGATGTCAGGTAATTGAAATGAACTACTTTGGGCATCTAGGAGGTATAATTCTGCCGACATGCACACATCACTTGTGTATTAGCAGCTAAGCTAATGTCTCTTTCTCCTGAGGTTTTGTTTTGCTGACGTGTTAACCTCGCTTATGTTTTAACAGCGGAAAAGTAAAAGGGATACTGTTTTGCCAATGTACTCGCCTTGCTTGTGGCTAAGTGAGTTGTCTGTTTCCTCTGAGGTAAAGGCCTTACCCCGACTCCACCTCTCACTTCCGGGCCGGACAGACAGACACACTTCCACACATAGACGTTTATATATAAGATATGTTTGTGTGGTCTTATTTGTGTATATTTTTCTATTTCTTCATCAATGCTGTTTTGTTCATTAGTTAGTTGACATTTTTGTATTATGCTAACTATATATTTATTTATTCTTTTCTGTATGATCCTGATTTATATATGTGGCACCTACAAGGACAGGCCTCCCCGATGTTGCAGTTGAGGGGCTGCGTTCAGCCTTTACAATGGCCTGAGAAGCTTCAGTTCCTTACTGACACATTAGTTTTTACTTCTGTTTTTCATCTTTCTTTTGAATTCTACTGTTGTTTTAGATTATCTTTATTAAGCATTTGTTTCATTTGGCTTGTGCAGGCCTTAAAACCTGGTTGATCTGAGTAGGTGATGCGTACACCTTTAGTTCAGATCAGTGTGGTTTGACTCTCATTTTGAGGCTCAACACCATTTTGTGTTTCGAGAACCAAGAAGGTCTTAACAGTCAGTGGCAGTGATTCACATAATCACAATGGAAATTT
Source organism: Polypterus senegalus (assembly GCF_016835505.1). NCBI lineage: Eukaryota > Metazoa > Chordata > Cladistia > Polypteriformes > Polypteridae > Polypterus > Polypterus senegalus. The sequence continues at coordinate 158,558,671 of NC_053154.1, forward strand.
GGAACACAGGCAGTGTGAATATGTAGTTTTAGAATACTGTGTAACCACAGATGGAAGCATAGTCAGATAGACTGGTCTTCTCACCTTTTTTCAGAGAAGTCAAACTTTGTTCTTGACATATTTTTAATATTTTAAAGGATCTTCTCCCTCTGTGCCTGTTTGTTTTTCATTTTATTGTGTTTATGTTAGTTGAGCACATTGCATATTTTGCTTTGTTTCATTTTTAAGGCTGTTTGAGGTTTTTCCGCTTTTTACCATGATGGCAGAAGCAGCCGAAAGAAGAGGAAGAAGAAGGTGTTTATACCCATTAGCAGGTAGTGAAGACAGGCAGAAGCTCACATTGGCTGCACTGAAATGAGGGATGAAACAAGACCTTATGATAGCTATGGAGTTCTGCTTTTTAGCTTTCTTCTTCCGACTGTGATACGGCCTGCCAGTCTTTATACCCCATTCTGTTTTTTTCAGTCCTGTCTTTTTCATTGTTAAAAACTTAAAGACTGAGTGGGACTTTTTCTCTCTCTCGATGCATGGTTGTTTATGCACTTTATCATATGTTTCTTACAAATTAAGGAAACCCATTCATTTTTTTACTCATGTAGACTAATACAACACATTATGAGACTTTCTCAGTGATGCCTGACTTTGTTGGTACAATTATTGTGCTCAATATGTGCCGGGTCACATGATGGTTGAGCAACAGCTTCTCTAACTATAAAAACAAATTTGTTTCATAAAACAGACAATGGACTGAAAAATCTAATTTTACATATTTTAAATTGCAAGTCTTTCCTTGAGACAAAATTGCAGCTTTTGAATACCTGAACTGAAATGAATAATGAATCCAAACCTGACCCTCTGCATCCTACAAGCATCAAAGTAGCAGCATTTTCTTGCTCTGAAAGTCTCCCTTAATCTTCTGCAGAAATGTCGAGTCAATCTTTTGTAAGAATAACAGATTGGACTTGAGAACATATCTTTACAAAACAGTTTCTCCATCATTTGCTTCCTGTCAGCAAATCAGCAACTCTATATCCTTCAGCAAATTTAAAGCATCCTAGCAAATTGATTCTTTTAAACATTCAATCAATCATGAAATATCAGGATAGGATATTCAAATGCAAACTTGCCCTTCCTTAGTGAGCACTTGGTATGAGAGAAGACAGTGCTGCTTGCTGTTCTTTTGCTTTGTATCACTTTTCATGGCAGTCGTTCACTGGCAGCTAGCTTATCTTCACTTTATGGTGTTGGATCAGTGGAGGTTTGTCATAATGATTAAAAAAGTTCCTGAAAATTGTAGCATTCTAGCGCATTACGTACTCCGACTACATAGATAAACAGACAGATGGAAAAAGTGAATACATTAGTAGTTCTAATTTTCAGTTCTGAAGATACAGATGGACTGATGATAATTACCGCCAATTGTGTATTCCTGATTATATCTTAAACCATTACTCAAGTTAAAGCATATTTAACATAAAATACCTTAGGAGTGTTTAAGTTTCATTTCAGTGATACTGATTTTTTAACCTGGGTCATTAGTATCTTATTACCACTAGTGCATTTATGTAAATTGCCAATGTTATACTGTATATAACATAAGGTGAGGTTATATGTAGATTTGAGATATGAACAATTTCGAAAGCCTGTATAGATCTTTCACTATCCCAGATTTTATGATAGATGGTAATGTGGTGAAATTCTGGGTGGCACTGCTACTTGGCTCCAGGAGACTTGGTTCAAATCCTGTCCTGATCATAGTCTGAGTTGAGTCCACAGTATGTGCTATTTCTGTGGCTGTGACTTATCTGAGTGCTCCAGATTTCTAACACACATTTCAGCACATTTTAAGCTGTCTGGCATCTTTAAACTGAAGCAGTTTGAATAAGTACATGTCTGTGCTCTGAGATGGACTGGTGCCCTGTCCAGAAATGGATTCTTCATTGTTCCCATCCCCTGTAGCTTTCACCTGAATAAATATGGTCTGAATTTGTAGAGATGGATCATTTCAGGATATCCCACACTAAATTCATACTTTCCAATATAAAGAAAATTCCAGTGTCACCTGACAGGATGGATGCCACAGCTGCGATGATAAAAGACACAATGACACCAGGCCCAGCCATTTCCTTTGCCACCAGTCCGGAAACTACGTACATGCCGGTCCCCACACAGCTTCCAACTCCTAGAGATACCAGGTCCACAGTGGTAAGTATTCGAGCAAGCTTGGTGCTCTGGGGTGCAGCAGCACCACCTGTACTCTCCAGCATTGACTCCACTGGCTTGGTACGCAGAATCCGAGAGTGAAAAGCATACCAAGTGGCACCCCACTGGATGCGCCGAGGATCCATCTTAGCAAAAAAGCTGCTCATTTTGTTTAGAGAAGACAACAAACTGTGAAGGTAAGGTTGTTGATGTCAAGTTAAGGATGCAGTGGTCAACTGGAGAAAAAGGCTGCTGCCTTTACAAGAAGTCCATGTCAGTTTTTATCCACATATTGAACAGGACTGGCAAAAAGTACTCAGATTTTATCAGTGTCTGAAAAAGGCAAAAGAGAGAAATCATATTTTAGATTGATCAGACTCAGGGCACGCTTTGATTCACATGCATAGATTCAAATTTTTTTTTGTCTAATAACTTTACAAAGAAACCTCACACGGATGGCACTGAATTGTCAAAGTGGCTTTCTATTTTAGTGCCAGTATAAACCAGCTGTAGAAAAATAAAAACAGCAGCCAAAGAAAAGTAAATTTAAGCAACATTAAAAAATAAATTAGATGAATGAGAACATTGGCAAAGATAAGGTGACTTTCGTTCAGCATAGATGCTGCTCAGCTAAGCATTAAATGAGAAACAAAATTTTGTTTTAATGTTGTCTCCTGTGGGATGCCAGGATCTCAGCATCTGCTTGTGTGTAATGTACAAAAGAAGGGGTAACTGTGGCAGCAGTGTAATTTCACAAAAACTCCAAAAGTGTATAAATACAAGGAGAACAGAAAGTAAAAAATAAATACAAGATTAACACAATCCTGTAGCCTCTCTGATCCTACTTAAATGAGTGGTGAACCCATGTCTAAATGCTGGGCCAAAGTAACACTACTGTAAATCAGTTATATTTACCTCCTGTCTTTCCTTCTCTCTCTTAATCTCTCGTGGTCACTCTTTCTTTGTCTCTCTCTCTCACACACACACAGTCTGTTTCTCTCTCTTGCTTGGCTTCTGTCCCTCCAGCTAGAGAACCGTTCGCACATACCCCCCAAGTCATCTCCCAATTCTAGTCAACTGGCTTTAGGTGACTTTAACTGTTTTTTCAGGGACAATTCAATAAAGTCTTGGGCCTATTAGACTACAGTACCCTCTAGTGGCAACCAAAACAACTGCACATTGTTAGGAAGAAGGTTACGTATTTAGACTTCAGCTTTTATAATAACTTATTTAAAGTCATGAAATTTTTGTTGCATCATTTTTTGATTTGATTTTTCTTGGAGTGAATGCTACCGTTTTCTGAAATGGTTATTATGCCATTGCAAGGGACTTGCGCCGGAAGGTCGTGACCAAGTGCCAAGGAATAAAGGTTGACATGACGCACATCTTGGTATCTGAGATTTCAAATAACTTCCTTGAGACTTTGCATGTCAGTTTCTGGTATCTAGTTTGCCCTGATTTAAGACCTTGAACCACAACTTCCCACTTTGCTATTAGGATTTTGTTTTTGATTTTAACGTCAGTGTATTTTGATCTTCTAGTACTGACCCCTTTATGACTACATCTTCATCTCCAGGCTCTTTTTAATTTAAATCTGCCTGCTTCCATTTACAGCAAAACACACCTTCTTTAGCTCTTTAAGGATTTTAACCACCGTCTGGGATGCCTTAGTTAAAAGGCCAATAGAGTTCCAGTGCTTTTACTTGGGGACCATGTGCTGCTTGTGATATGCTGGCCTCTGAGCCCTCTTTTTCACAATATTACCACATTTACCGCCTTCTGTTAGCCACTGTGTCCTGTCGCTTTCTGTCTCTACTTATCTGTCTTTTTCCCTAAGGCACCCAGAACACACCATGTCACCTGTTCTCTAGCTTCCTGGAGAAGCATTGCATGTTTTTTCCCATGTTGCACTCTTTTACTGGTGACACAGCTTCTAGTAAGAACATGCAGAGGGCTAACTGCTCTATGACTGTATTTCTTCTTGCACTGGCATGTTAATGTATATTGCTACTGCCACAGCACATTTTACTGGCAATCCCACAGGTGCTCTTGCATGTTCCACATTCTCAAAGAGGCTCGATTTTCTCATCTGCCACATTTTCATACTTTAAACCTCCACCTGCTGTGACACTTTACATTAGGTGACACCAAATGAGCCTACTTATAATACACTGTTGTACTGAAGAATATAGAGTGGTCTAGATCTAATTATACAATTTTCATTACGCTATAACTTATTAAGTTTATTACATAGAAAATCACCCGAAAAATCCCAGGCCATTGAGAAGTGTGCGAACTGACGACATGAAGAATCGTCTTTGCGCCGAACTGGAATCAAAGTCATCCAGACGATCTGGATCTGCATAATTAGATCTGGACCACCCTGTACACAGAATATACATTGAAAAATGTTACTTCATAATTTATCTGCACACTTGTTTCACATATGAGGCTCACCAAACTGAGCACATTACACTCTATTTATTCAGTCAATCCCTAAGATGAAATCTTGCCTTATGCTTTTAAGAAACGTCTTTAACGTAGAGCTTACTTAGAACATAAAAATCAACAGAATATTTCACTGCTAATCCTGTGTAAATAAATATAAAAAGAGAAAATGTGAGTCTTTCTGTAAATTGTGTTGTCCTTGAAATATACACTTACTTACAATGAGGTCCATCATGAAAGATCTGCCATCTTGTCTTTTTTTCAGGGTCTATTTTGTTGCAGAAATAAATATTGACAGGAGAGCAATGAGGGAAAGCAATTGAGCTTAATCAAAGGTTAAACGACTTGTGACTGAAGTAGCAGTGCTGAGGAGACTGAGCAGGATTTGTAATTCATAGCAAATGCTGGAGGCATGGAGATGAAGAACTGGCAAATGAATTCTGAGATTTATAAATGACAAGAAGGGTAGAGTGCTAGGTACAGATGTAAAATTACTCATAATGCAGCACTGCCTTAATCTATATAATTTCATTTACAAAAGCACCCATAGTCTTATTTTGTGTTTTTCAATAGCCTCCAGTATTATCTTATTTGAGACTTAACCACCTCTGGACTGCTGATTGCTAGTGCTGTCAATCTTGTACTCTAAGCTGAGTCCAACTTCTCTGGAAGTGGTGCCCTTTACTTGGGAACTGGTGAGATAATTGGCTCTTCTTTGGAGGGCCTGTGGAGGCTCGACAGAGTAGAATGATTTAAGTAAAACTCATGTATGATAAAATAATGTGTAGCACAGTGAATTGCATCCACATATGTGGCTGTTGCTCTGGCTACAGAGCAAAAAAAGACTTTATTTTCTAAAGGCCTTGTGGAACGAAAATCTGTGCTACAGATAACTGAGTTATTTTTCAAGCTCATCTTTTTATTTGTTCAAAAGGAGTGTTTGAATATTCATATATGCTCTTATATTACATATATATTTCTTATATTCATATATTTCTTTTCCAAGTTTATTACTGAGTTTAGCAATTTGGACTCAACAAAGTACAAGGCAGGCCAGGCATATGAGGATCAGTGAGTCCATCTTTTCACCCATATACTCTTCTACCTTCTTAAACTCTTTACTTTTCCACTACAGACCCAGTGACATATCTAAGAAACTAGATGCCTTATAGTCACAACTTAAGAAGTTAATGCTTGATATCTATTCATCCATCCATCTGTCCATCCAATCATGCACACATTTTCTGTATCTACATTGGTAACACTTTAGAATATAGGATACTGAGGTGTGTCTATTAGTCAGTCACTGCTGCGTAATCTTAATAAATGCCTCGACAAAGCACAAATGACAATACATTAGATTTATTGTGTTACAACCAGGGTTTTTTTTCCTGGCTTGCATTATTCTGTATTTGATTTTTTTACTCTTTTAGTTAATTCTGAGATAGCAGGCTGCTTGCTGCTTGTGCTGATCAACGCATTTACCAAACAAAAGATGCTGATGGAGAGGTGCGTAGGAATTTAAGGTGGCCTGGGATTATGTGTTTTTTTGTAGGCTTCAGGGATTCTAGTGATTATCAGATGCACTATAGTAAACCCTTGAAGCCCCTATTCAAAAATGTGATTGTCTAAGGAAAGTCACAGGAAGCCAAAACCTGTCCCAATGGCATCCACAGCATGACAGGATATAATCTCCAGAAGGGATTCAAGTCCATTGCAGAATGCACAAACACTAATAAAGGGTCAGTTTACAAATTACAAGTTAGCTTAAAGCACAAACCTTTGGGAGGTATCAGAGTCCCGGAGAAAATCTGCACATTGATATTCGAAGTCTGATCCATGGAATAGTGGACCACTTTTGAGCCTCTCTGCTGCCCTAGTAGTGATGGAATGCAAAATAAATAAACAATAAGAATTACTTTGCCTTGTCAAGTTAGTGATTCCATACATAATGTTGTAAAATATTTAAAACAAATGAGAAAGATATCACATGAGGGTAATAGTAAAAAATATGTCAGTTGTTTCTTCATTAATGAATAAGGTCCACAAAAACAATTTAAAGATAAAAGAAAGAGATAAGTAGATAGGTGGATATTATATTTAAAAAAGTGTATTATATTGAAGATTTGGATGTCATGTATGTGCATCAGTGGGTCACCTTCCAGGCTCATCAAAGGTAAGCACTACCACCCCAGGACACAAGGGGCCACTGTTGCTGACTGTATTGTCTCTTTTTCCACCCACAGCTCTAAGAAGATGCCTAATAAAGGCAACTGACTCAACCCTTCCAATCCAAGGACTGTAAGACCAAGATATTTCTCACATTTGGGAAAGTGCAGACTGCTGGTCAGATCTCCTACCTAACCTGACCACTCTACAGAGCAACTTTACCTTTGTTTCTAAGACTCACTGCAGCTTATCTATTGCTTTTTGTCCTTGTTTGCGACATTGTGCTACTGTATATATTGACTTTCTGGCACCAATATTAGGAGGGGCACCCCAACCTTTTTTTTGGACTTGTGTGTTCCCTTGGTTGACAACATGGAGTAGTTTGTAAAGACATACACTCAGTTTCTGAATAAAATAATTTGAGGAAGACAAAGAGAAAATGAGACATGGAACTGCGTTGATTGGAGTGAAACACTGCATGCAGTAAACATTTTTGTATTATAATTCTTCGAAAGCGGTTTAAGACGTGAATACTATTAGGATTATAGACATAATACTATGCTGATACATAGTGGACTTTCTTACAGACAGACCTCAGTATGTATGTCTCGGGAACTGCAGGTCTGACATTGTGGTCAGCAACACAGGAGCGCCACAGGGGACTGTACTTTCTCCGGTCCTGTTCAATCTATATACATCCGACTTCCAATACAACTCGGAGTTCTGCCATGTGCAAAAGTTCGCTGACAACACTGCTATCGTGGGCTGCATCAGGACTGGGCAGGAGGAGGAGTATAGGAAGCTAATCAATGACTTTGTTAAATGGTGCAACTCAAACCACTTACACCTGAACACCAGCAAGACCCTGGAAGTGGTGGTGGATTTTAGGAGGCCCAGGCCCCTCATGGACCCCGTGATCATCAGAGGTGACTGTGTGCAGAGGATACAGACCTTTAAATACCTGGGAGTGTAGCTGGATGATAAATTGGACTGGACTGCCAATACTGATGCTCTGTGCAAGAGAGGACAGAACCGACTATACTATCTTAGAAGGCTGGTGTCCTTCAACATCTGCAATAAGATGCTGCAGATATTCTATCATACGGTTGTGGCGAGGACCCTCTTCTACGTGGTGGTATGCTAGGCAGGCAGCATAAAGAAGAGGGACGCCTCATGCCTGGACACACTGGTAAGGAAGGCAGGCTCTATTGTAGGCATGGAGATGGACAGTTTGACATCCATGGCAGAGCGACGGGCGCTGAGCAGGCTCTTGTCAATCATGGAGAATCCACGGCCTACACTGAACAGGATCATCTCCAGACAGAGGAGCAGCTTCAGCGACACACTGCTGTCACCGTCCTGCTGTTTTTAAAGTATTAATAAAGTATCTATCTATCTATCTATCTATCTATCTATCTATCTATCTATCTATCTATCTATCTATCTATCTATCTATCTATCTTTACCTACTTTGTCCAGTTGATGTTGGTCACAAAAGCTAGAACCTTGTTTTTTATAAGTATGTTGCTTCTGGAGTATGTGAATTTCCCCTTGGGGATTAATAAAGTATCTATCTATCTATCTATCTATCTATCTATCTATCTATCTATCTATCTATCTATCTATCTATCTATCTATCTATCTATCTATCTATCTATCTATAATATTCAGTTTTATTATTTGTTTATCATGTGTAATGTTAATATAGATATGTCACAAGTAAAGTCCAAACACGATTGCAAAATAATGGAAAGACCTCACAGAAAATGTCATTTTAAGCAGACTTTTAGTGGAGAAACTCCTGGTACCCATTTTAGTTTAATTTAACTAGGAATCTTGTGAATTCCCTTGAACATGAACATGAAGACCTATTGGCCTCTTGTATTTTTTACTGAAATTGACTTCCCTCTGTGTAGTATTTCAAAAAATCATCTTCCAGTTTATTTACTAATTTAATTCATTTAGACTTTTAAGACAAGAGCCAGATGAGCAGAACATGCACAATTACAAACTAAAAAATGAGTTATACCTTTGTACATGCACGCACCCAACAAGAGATTTAATTCACCATAAAGTAATGAATACGTTAAAAAACAAAATAAAAATGATTGGTACCAGGGAAGGGCAGGAAGGCACACCACTCAATATCAAACACCAGCATACACGTGCAAACTGTACTTTTTCCTCAAGGCAAACGTTTTCAATTAGATTAACCTTAATGTGACCTGCACAGAGGCATCATGAGGGATAATGTGCTAAGCTATCATACATTTTCATGAGTGCTGCCATCTAACCATTAGTTAATGTTTAGTGCTTTGTCAGTATGTGCTGTCCCACGCTTGTCCACTCTGAGCACAATGAGGGCCTGGCCTGGGATAAGAACCAGCACAAATTATGAATTCAAAAACATTTTCATAACACACAGGACATACCTAATTTGGTGTATTTGAATTGCATTGCTTAAGATCCACACTTTTAAATAGATATTATGGTGCCATTTTGGCAGTAATAGCACAAGAGTGTACTCACAGCAAGCCTAACAATTTGCTGACCAACATTATTTTAATTATTGCAGAATAAGGGGGAATTCTGCTAGGTATAACACCCCATAGGCTTGGATAAAGGTAAAGTAGACCGGCCAAGGGACAGAAAGGACAGTTTAATGTCCCACTTATACTGTAAGAGAATGGTAACAAGAGATGATTTCAAAAGACTATTCTCTAAAGTGCAAACCCTTTAGAATTCAGAACCTAGAATTATATATGCTGTTTAATATGATGCATTTATAACATATCATGATTCAATTAATTTTTTAAATACTTAGGCAAAGATAGAATTAAAACAGTCTCTGAATGTACTCATTGTAAATTATAAGTGATGAGAACCTTGATGATTTTCAGTGATAAGAACAGATAAACATAATTATCTTGTGGATAATCTAAACAACATTGATATGCAAATGTCAATGGTTAAACAAAAAAATAATAATAATCCCATTTTTTACTTATGCATGTCAATGATCTGTAGAAACACAGCGCTTAATAGGTTGTGCTTGAAAAAACAAGATAAAACTGGAGAAGTGTAAAGACTACAGAAGGAAACAGATGATGGTGATAACTGTGCCCTATATACAAGAACACAGTAATCTATATCAAGTACGTCACTTTTTGAAACTGTGACTTGCTTATGCATCTTTACAGACAATAATGTTGCAGTAAATCCTGTGCATAGAAGGAATGCACTTATATGCAAAATGATCAGATGGTGTCTGTGTTTATACCAATTGTCCATCTATCTCCTCATTTTGATGACTTGTCTTTAATGGCAAATATTTCTTCTTCTCTACAATCAGTGAATATTATTGCTTCCTCAGAAAATGTAGCTCATTAGTAAAACACAGTGTCTATCATCTAAAAATACCCTTGTCCTTTTTTGAAAAAAAGTCCAGATGAGATATTGGGGAAGTTAAGCTTTTAATTTTAAATATAAATGTCTACGTGTAGAAGTGTGTGTGTGTCTGCCTGTCCGGCCCAGAAATGAGAGGTGGAGTTGGGGTATGGGTTCCACCTCCGAGGAAACAGAAAACTCGCTTAGCCGCTAATAACACAAGCAAGGCCAGCACGTCAGCAAAACGAAACATCAGAAGAAAGACAACGTTGCTTAGCCGCTATCATCGGCAAATCAGTATCTCCTTTACTCTTCCTCCAGCCGCTAATAAATAAGCGAGGCAAGCACATTGGCAAATCAAATCCTCCTCCTAGAAGAGAGCTGCCCAGAGTAGTTCTTTTCAATTACCTGCCATCTCTACATTTCAATTATTCTTCTGATGATTTCAATAGCTTCTAGGACCCTGTGCTTTTTACGGCACAGGCTTATATAGCTAGTGAATAATAATCATAATAAATAAAACACATTTCATTTATATAGAGCCTTTCCCATGCTCAAGGTGCTTAACCAGATTAACTTGAGAAATTGAAAGATTGTCTTTCATTTTTAAAGTTTTTTTTTTATATTCCTACTGCTAAAATGCTTAAATAATCTTTTAGGTTTAGTTTTGGAATATCTGCATTTAAGGTTATGTAGCCTGGGACACTATCATTCATAAATAAGTTCATATTTAAGGACAGTTCCATTGTGTTCAATAAATACTGGAAAATGTGCCTATTAAAATTATAATAAAAAGGAAAATGAACACAATAAATCTTCCATCCAGTACATTACTATTACACCAATCCCAAAACAGTTTTTAAAGTCTTGTACAAGTCTTTTGAGAGTTGAAACCAAATTGAAAGAATTTCTCCATACCTTTCTCACTCCAGAAAGTATTCTCTAGTAAGACAGGCCTGAATCCATCACAGCTAATATACTGACTTCTCCTACAAGACAGCACAAAAGTTAAGAGGGACAATAAAGAACTCCTTTCCAGAAAGCTACTCACCACCATGTGCACAAACTACACTTTAAATTCCAATTAATCAGCATGTGCACAAATGTTCCCACTTCTACTTATCCCACAGAGAGATACCTCATCTGGCCCCCACCTTCCAAGAAAAACAACCCCCTGCCTCTCTACCATGATGCCCATCTTGGCACACTCTAGCACACTCAGCTCTGCCCAAAGAAAATCCGAACAAGCCCAAGTGCTCCTCATTTTACAAGGATTCAAAGCGATGCTGCGCAGTAGCTACCCCTGACAGAGAATCTGTGAAAGGAACAATAAACCTAGTAAGGTGCAATGCATTTTAAAAGAGCATTTCAACTTCTAAAATGCTATACCTTGCTCAGGGAGAGTGAAAACAAACAAAATAATGATGTGCTCCTTCACAAAGCAATATCCTTTTCCAATGTCTTTTATAGTGCTTATTTTCCCTTTATCAGTTGCTCTCATGAAGTCATAAACCCTTCATAATTAATCAGCTACTTATTTTGTAATAATAATAATAATAATAATAAGTTTTATTTATTTGTAGGTGCCTTTCTAAACACTCCAGGACCCTGAACAATAGACAAAACACAGGTTATAAACAAAAGTAAAATACAATAGTTAAAATCGGACAGAGCAATTGTAATCAAAGAGAAAAGCAGTCTTAAACAAATGAGTTTTAAGTTTAGATTTAAAAAGTGAAAATGATTCAATATTTCTAAGCTCAGGTGGTAGTGAGTTCCGAAGCTGGGGAGCAGAGCAACTGAATGCTCTGCTCCCCATAGTGGTAAGACGGACGAAGGGGAAAGTCAAGTGGATGGAGGAAGAGGATCTAAGGGTACGGGAGGGAATGGCAACATGGAGGAGGTCAGACAGATATGGAGGGGCAAGGTTGTGGATAGCCTTAAAAGTTAGTAGGAGAATTTTGAATTGAATTTGGAACTGAACTGGAAGCCAATGAAGCTGCTGCAAAATGGGAGTGATATGGTGAATAGAGGGGATTCTAGTAATGATGTGGGCAGCTGAATTCTGGACCAGTTGAAGCTTATAAATAGATTTGCAAGACCAAAGAAAAGGGAATTGCAATAATCCAGATGAGAAGTGGCAAGGCTATAAAGAAAGATAGCAGTTGGTGTGGGGAGTGAGGGAGGGGCGAATATGATTAATGTTACGCAAATCTATTTTTATCCACTTTGTCCAGTTGATGTTGGTCACAAAAGCTAGAACCTTGGTCAGGAGTATTGAGTACAAAACAGGAATCAACCTTGGACAGGATACCATTCCATTGTAGAGTTTACTTATATACACACCTACACTCACTTAGGTTGGGACAGATTAGAGTCACCTATAAACTTAACATGAATGACTTTGAGTGTGGGAGGAAAACCAAACTAGCAAGAAGAACAGCCACATAAGCAACAGTGAACATGCGACATGACTCAAGATTTCCAGCTGACTTTCGGGAGCTGTGAGGCAGCAGTGCTGACAAATGCATCACCATTTCACTCTAGGGATATACGTTTACCATATGGTTGGGTTTCATGTATACACTCTAATCTTTGCAACATCCATTTTTTTAACCCTCTTATCCAGGGCAGGGTCAAAGAATAGCTGGAGCTTATCCCAGCAAGCATCAGGCTCATAGCAAGACCAACACCTGAACAGAGTGCCAGTCAATCACAGGGTAAACACACACCCACACGCAAACTAGGACAAATTTAGCATTGCCAATTAACCTAACCTGCATGTCTTTGGACTGTGAAAAGAAACTGGAGCACCCGGAGGAGACTGATGCAGACATGGGGAGAACATGCAATCTCCAAAGAGGGAGCACCCAATCTGGCTCTTTCTCATATTGTGGAGTGCCTGTTCCTTTACATTCCTAGTTGTAATTAATTCTCAAATGCTTATTAGGTTTGCTTATTATTAAGAGAGCTAAGCATAAAAGAAATACTGAGGCAGGCTTTTGCTGTTAGGCATCAAAATTCTTGAATGTCTTAAAAATAGGGATACACCAGGCTGTTCCACCCCCTATAAGTTAAAGGTAATGGAATGTTCTTAATGTTAGCTCTGTGTGACAACAGTATACTGTACTGTAGCTCTGAGATTGCCTGACAGAAACATTAACTGTTAGTCAGATAGTCATTAGAGGGCTGTACAGTAGGTTTGATCATATACTGTATACGTATGTGTGGCGAATGGGATACCCTATAGAAACCTTAAGATACTTGAACTTCAAGTGGAATACCATAGACAAGAAGTTTCCCTTTTGTATGTTTTTAATACCTAACATTTACAACTGGTTTCTCTGTCAAATAAACATAAGAAATGACTGAAACAGTTTTAAGTATTGCTTTGCTGAAGTGGCCTGTTGCTTACTGACATTTAGCAAAGACCGATGATTGTTATTGAAACGAACTGTGTCCATTTATGTTACATACTGTCAGAGGTACTGACTAGGCCTTGGCTTCTGTTAGATTGTGTAGCCCTTTCAAAGGTAACCATTGGGATACAAAAGCCTGGCAGGAATGGCAGTTCCTGGCTTTTGCTGGGGTATTCAGAAGTGTAGACCTTTCAGGGGAAGCAGTCTGAAGACAGATCGACATGTAAGTGAATCCCAGTAGGGACACCTCATGAGCGGAATGGCTTCTATCCCCTGGGAAAGTAATGAAGTTGAGGTAGCTAGCCTGGGCCAGTGTTAAGATATTCTTACTTTGTATCTGAACTAATCTGTGCTGAGTGAATGTTGAATAGGTTAGGTATTGCAGGATGTACTGTATGTGTGAATCAACACTAACAGTTTAGGGATTTCCAGTATCAACTTGTCCAACAATATAAAAAGAACCTCAGAGCTTAAAGTGCCTTACCTTGACACTTTTACACCACAAAACAGCTACCAAGTTATGTGATTAAAGCAGAAATATTTTTTTAAAAAAAGTATCTCAATGAGATATAGGGTTTTTACAGAAATGAGCAACAGGGACTAAATGGTCTCCATTTGTTTGTCAAACCTGTTATGTTCTAAAATCCTACTGTTGAGATATGAAATTCTTTATGACCTTTACCTCTAAGCCCTTTGTTTTTTTTTTTCTGCACATTTCTCATTGTAGATAGTGTAAATCCACCTTCTGCTCTCCCAAGTATCAAAAGTTAGAAGACTGACCTTTCTTAATGGCTACTCCTATGGATGAGGAACATCCTTCTCCAGGTACTTCATGAGGCACTTTCTATGACAGTCTATGACAGTTTAAAACTCACGTTTGTCTCTGTTAGAGTAGCTGGTGACACTCAGTTGGCTCGGAGTTTGTGTGACTGTGGCTGGCTACTTTTCAAGGACTTGATTCTGCCCAGTGTTGCCGGTATAACTTCCAGCATTCGTATAACTGGATGACTAGATGGATGTTCTGTTACTAGGGTGGCATCCTGACACAGTGGTTAGGTCTTCTGCCTCATAATTCCAGAGGCTGACTTCGACAGCCTGGTCACTGTATTTGTGAAACTTACACATCTTCGTCTTACTTAAGATGTATGTGTCATGTCAATTTTAACTCTAAATTGACACAAAATAAGTGACTATAAGTGAATACACCTTATGATAAAATGGCTACTGCAATTGTAATGCATTTCACTTTACTTTATCTAAATGTCAAGCATTGTTGCGCTATGGGAAGGTGCTTTATGAATACATGATTATTATTATTAAAACTAATAATAACAATAATCATAATTTTGTGAATAATGCAGCTAGCATCTAAATATTTAGAAATATATAGTATGTGATGTATAAAAAGAGAAACACACAGAAAAAACAAGACATGAGCACCTTACCACTAAGATTCACCCTCTTTCTGCAGTGACTGTGACTTTTAGCATTCAGGAAGCTCCTTTGTATCAATTACCTAATTGAAGGGTTTGATAAGAGTTGACAATAAAGAGAAAATCTCCTAACAGATAGCAGCACACACAAGAATCTGCAATTTACTGCCTTTCCTGTCTTTTCTAGGTCAGAGTCTGATAAGAGCATTTAGATTTTCTGTTCATATAAATAGAGAGCAGGCCCCAGGACACCAGTTATAATTCTTCCTCTGGCCTCTTCTCAAGTTATGGACATTCTGTTTACTACACTTTCTTTAGCCATAATTGCATCCTGAAATATATAAATGTTTATTTGATATTTTGGTTTTGTAACATTTAATACATTCCTCATGTACTAATGGTTGCTCCTTCAGTATTTATGCACGCTCAATATCATCATTATGGTTACCTCTAGAAACACGCAAAGACACAGCTCTTGGGACAACTCCAGGAGATCAGGAGGAGTAGTGCATGAGTTTGCTATCAAGAAGTAAGATTTTACCTCCTAAGAGCCATTTTCCATTACCAAAGTCAAGGAAGGTCCCATGTCTTCCCCACTCTTGCCTTTCATCTGACATTACACCTGATCCTCACCTGTGGTCCTCGTGGTAGCTCCACCCAGCTTATTCAGGTTGAGCATGACTGGGCTCCATGGGTCATCCTGCCAAAAGGCCTTTAGTCACTAGCAGCTCCCCCAGGCCCCCAGACTCCAGAAGGTGGTCCTAGTATCTTTGCTCCAGGTGAGGTTTTCTTACATTTAGTAAGGCCAATCATGAGGTGAGAGTATGGAATGCTCCGTGTCTGGTCCCCGCCATTAGACCAATTTACTGTACATATTCCAGACAACATACTGTAGCTCTGTACCCATTAAGGTAGACAAGGCTCCCTTGCCCTGCCACTCCAAAGTCACACGCCCAGGGTGGGACTCTTTCAAAACTGTTAAATCTAACCTTAGATTGTGGCAGCACTGAGTTCAATGTAGGAATCAGTTGTGAACATGATGATAATAAATTTCTAGGCTCACTCACACTGAGTCATTTTGAGGATTACGAATTACCTTAACTTGCATACTTTTGTAATGTGGAGGGAAAACCAGGCTATCAACAGAAAAAAACACCAGAAAACTGGGAGAATGTATGAACTCTACACAGACAGCAGTTGGGCATGGAACATGAAGCAAGGACTCCAGAACTCTGAGGAAACTATGCTAACCATTATAAAACACATGCATAAGGCAATTAGTGGTCTTCCTTTAAAAATAAAAATAATTTTAGATCGCGTTTTCAAAGCTGAAGGTACACATTGACTCTTTTAAGTCTTCCACCATTTGCCAAACTGTAACAGTGTGTGGGTGTAGTGCAGTGATTATTAGTGAGGAGGAGAAGAAGGATTTTCATTTCATCTGTTTGTTCTCAGGGAACACTGCAAAGAAACATTCTTGTTTCACATAAAGCATGCCTGTGTCACATTATGCAACCTGTAGTTGTGTGTTATGCCAGTTTTGCTAACAGCAGTTGCTGATTGTGTCACCAGACCATGTCAGTTTACACAACTGAAAACCACTGCCCATGTCATATTTGCTGACTGACCTCTGAACTTACAGCACAGTCATGCTTGTCCCTTTTTGTGATGGCCAATAGCATGCTGCCTGATGGAGCTGGTGCTGTATGAAGGGTTTAAAGGTATGGTAAGTATTTTCCATTCTGTTGTGGCATGTAAAATATAACACATAAGACATCATGGCTGCAGGTTTTCATTATAACCCTTTTCTGAATGATTGACCTGTTGTTGCTGCTAATTAACTTCTTTTGAGTTCATTTTAATTGACTTGCTTTTGAAGACTTAGTCCCCTTAATTGTTTCTTTTTCCTTAATTAGCAGCCAAACAATTATGAGATACAAAATGAGCCAAAACAACCGGTGTCCATCATTCAATATCTGAAAATAAAGAAAGATGATGATCTCAGGAATGTCGATCTGCTCAGGTCCCCAAATCATTTTAACAGTGCTCTTAGAAAAGAGGAAATCAAAAATTCCAGAAATGTGTGCTAATGCACCATAAGAGCAGCAACAAGCCATGAAATTAAAAAAAGGGTTTAATTAATGACAGGAATTGACACCTTATTAAGCAGCTGGTTGGAGTGAAATTCGTTGAAATTTGAGGCCCTGACTTAGTTGGTCTTCTGTTGGCTCACTCACTTCACATTTCATTTTTGTTTGGGTGCCATTTAAGGAAAGAAATGAAATTCAGAGGAACGATGAAAAAATTCAGGAGAACAAATCTTAAAAAAGCAATTCAATCAAATGAATTCACAAGAAGTTAATTAATAACACAAACAGGGCACTCAATTATAAAGGGTTAGAATGAAAACCTGCAGCCACGGTGGTCCTCCGTGGACTAGAGACTAGTTACAGTGAGTTGCTGGGTATGTCACATTAGGTGACTGTTTTCACAGGAGCATGCCGACAACTGCCTTCAACTCACTAAGATTATGTAAATGAAGGCTATGACTCAAAATCGCTGGAAATGTCACATAATGTGACATAACAGTATCAGCCAGAATTTTATAAAATTTTATAAAAACGTGCAAACAACAACAGCCTCATTAAGTCTGCACATCCCTACAAATCTCCAGTAAATATAACAAATTATTATATTCTCAATTGCACTTAATATAATTTAGGGTTATGAAAGGCCAGAACCTGTCCCAGGAATATTGGATATATGGCTGAAAATGAGCACACAAATCAGGGTCCAATATCAAATCAACCTTTTAATCTAATATGCTAGTCTTTGGCGATGTAGGATGAAAACTGGAGTAGCTGGAGGAAAACCTGTGGAGAACTATGTGGAGAACATGCAAACTCCAAAGGAAATTCAAACTGAGGCCTCGGGATCCATGAGTGCTGCCCATTGTGCCACCATGGAGTCCTCCAGGGCACATTCATAGACTGATACATTCTGCCTCAAGAATGATTTAAGATATGAAGAGGTAGGGGAAGTGACGGTGAAGATGGTAGGGATAAGAATGGCGCCCGTACACATGCGCTGCACGGCTGCCCTGCTAGCTGCTGCCTAGAGTTGATACTACAATGAAATAATTTTTTTTTTTTTTTTGATTTATTTATTAATTTTATTACAATCAATACATAGCAATCAAGTTTTTACAAAAAAAAGAATTATGTTAAGAACAGAAATTAAATAAAAATAAAAAGAGGAATAACCTTGAAGGTCAATCATTAACCTTGAAAGCGGATAGTTAATGTCACGTAGTTTATGTGTACCAAATTTCAGGTCAATAGGTGAAACGGTTTGCGAGCTACAGGTGATTTAAAATCCTGGACAGACAAAGCCACGATAGCGTATTATATATATAGACCAGTAACGGCGTACTGCATGATAATGTGAAGTGAATACACTTGACTTGAGTATTCCTAGTTTTCATACTCTTCCTCTATCTCTGTTTAGAATTCGTTTGCTTAGAGGTTGATGCACTTGCTGCTTCCTGAGCAGCATTTCTTTTTTCCACCCTAGCGGCCCGCTGCTTCTCTTTTTTCGGTGGCATCTTTAAAACTGATTAAGTTAGTTTTTGTGTTGCAATTACTTAGTACATTTTCTTTAATTTTTCACTTAAGCTGACACTTAAGTCTTCAATCTGCCTCAAGAATGAATGTGGTAGGGAATGAGAACGGCACCCATATGCATGAGCCGCATGGCCGCCCTGCTGCGTGCTGCAGAGAGTTGATTCTATAATAAAGTAAAATAAAAATAAAAAGAGTAGTAAAAATCATCACCCCGAAAGCGGAGAGTAGACATCACGTAGTATATGTGAACCAAATTGCAAGTCAATAGATGAAACGGTTTGCGAGCTACAGGTGATTTAAAATCCCGGACAGACAAACGAACAGACATGGTAGCGTATTACATAAGAAGATATTCAGATCTAATATCCATGAAAGCTTTATAAGAAGCTATTCAGCATAGATATATATGTATACAAATAATTCTTATGTAAATAACAAAAAATTTTAATAAAAGTTGTGATTTTTTCCAGATTTTCACCTGTGGATTTCAGTAATGGAGGCTAATGGTTGGTATATAGTAAAACTCAGAGGAACACGTGTGTGTATCCTGATGCTCATGTAAAGATGTTAACTTGATTTCTGCACAAATAGGTCTTGATTTCATTTAATATTGTTTGGACTGGGAATCGGCGAACCCCTTTTGGAAAATCCACAACTATTAACTTATTTAATTAAAAAGATCCTAGTGTAAAAATCAGCTGCACTTGTAACATATGAAAATCAGCCACAGTTGTAGCATATAGCCATTATAAAGAACCATTTAGTCATTTATTTGTAACCTTCATCTATCATTTATACTTTCAGCATCCCTTAATTCTCTTCACCATTATCCATTTCATGTGAAGTAAAAATAAAAACAACTTTATTGCTCAGCATAACTCAGTAGGAGATGGAGCAATGCTGTCAAACAATGATTAGACTGATAATCATTTTTATCTGGACAGTTTCAGGGTCAAAATTAAAATTAAATATATTACATACTGGTATTATGTCCACATACAATAAAACTATATATGATACAGTTAAGTAGACAAGAGGCATTAGTGGTGCAGTGGTTACCACCAAGGGTTTGAATCCTACATTCACTTGTTATACATGTGGAGTATGCAGGTTCTCCACAAGACATGGATTTCTGAGTGGGGCACTTCAGTTTTCATCCAACATTCCTAAAGATGATCAGCTTTGGTTTGTTGATGATTTACAATTGGCCCTTGTGTGAATGAGTGAGTGGGCCCTGTGATGGAACTGATGCCATATGCAGGCTTGATAGCCATCTTGCACCCACTGCTGTTGGGACAGACTCTGAACCCCTAGCACAGTAAGTTTGGTAATGGTAGGTCAAGTTATATAGAACACTACAGTATTTCACACCACATAAAGTAACTTCCTTGGCAATGTCCATATAACCCTGTGGTGGAGTTGCTTTACACCATGAGAGAATTCTACTGGAACAAAGTCTCTGAATTTGCGACAGCAGCACTAACTTAAGCATTATGTCAAGCATGGTACAAAAAAAAACAAGACACTGCAAAGTACTTATGCCCAGTCCAGGTTTGGCTCTGGAATTGCTTATAATGCTGCCCAGATAGGCGGTGAACTGCTATAGCCTTTAATTGCATGAATCGGACTTGAAATGTTGTGCAAAAAGTTAAATTGTGGAAAATATGGCAAAGGATCATTCTTGCTTTGTGCTTAATGCTGCCACAATAGACTTAGTGGCATAGTAGGCACTCCCACGGCCCATGTAAAGTGACCCAAATGGTCCACTCATCAGTCCTCCACAAAGCCAGCTACAAAAACATTTAATTTTTGAAAACAGAGAAACAAAATGTGTGCAATTTCAGATTAAACAAAACAATGAGAAGCTGATATGTTACATGTCACAGGGAACAGACAGGTGGGTGGATGGGTGCAGTAATACTTGAAATTGGCAAAAGTTAGTGAGTAGGCAATGGAAAAAGAGATCATGATAAGAAAAAGGAAATAACTGAGCACTGCTTAAAGCAAGCAATCGACACACTAAGCCATTGCCAAACTATACCTAAGATAACATCTAAGCCTACAGTAAATCATCGGTGGAAGAAGAAATTGGCAAAATACCAATTACTCCATGTTAGGTAAATCGAGCATTGTGGCAAGCTCAACAGAAGAGGCTTCTTCTCCTTGTCCTCCTCGCCCACAGCCTTCACTTCCCATTGTAGGTGACCATAGGCCTACTAATAAGGATGTATAGAGCAAACTCAATAGCCCCAGGCCCAGGTAGAAATAATGATTGGCAGTATTTGAATAGAAATAAGTAAATAATAAGACTGGGGACTCAAAATGTTTCATATATTAACTCCATAGAAGTTTTTTTACCCCAAATTGCAACAAAACGACCATGCACAGCATGGGTTTACTTCAATTTGATATCCAAGAAAACATTTGTTGAATAGTTACTGACTTCAGCCAGAGAGCGAGTTTGAAATATGGTAGATATTGTAGTGTAGTGTTTTTCTAGGGACAAAAAAAAAGTGTTAAATGTAGGAAATTGTCAAGAATTGTTTGGAATCCCATTAGTACAGGTCTGGGTTCACTGAGTTTAGGGTTGTCTTCTGTGTTTTCACTGTATTTGTTATTATGATTGGTAGTTAAGATCAAATTTAGCATTTCCTGATTTGTTCTGTTTAATCTGTGGAATTATTATTGTCATTTTTATTGTTTTTGCTATTCCTTTCCAAGAACACTACTGTGTTGTTGCTTATAACTGCGCCATCATTAAAGCATTGCATACAACTTTACGTTTGATTTTTTGAAACCGAAAAAGGCTCAATTCAACCTGCAGCTCTTCCATTTCCACTTTTTTACTCATATAGTATGTGACACAGATTTCATGTTTTTGAAGATGTGTGATTAGCAAAAAAAGATATGGACTCAGTTTCAGTAAGTATTTATACTGCTCTCATAATGATTGCTGCTATTATGCTCTCACCAGTCCTTCGGGCCACTTGTGTCTGCATACAGATCAGAGTGATAAATACACACAGACCAACAGCTCTGATCTTTCGTTTCCTGATTTTCTTCCTTGTCATCACAAGCTTACAAATTAGCAGACGTTTTACACTGTACAATGTGAAGTAGTGCAGCAACCAGCCTCTGTTGGACAAAATTGCGAACATGAGGCAAGTTCAGGTTGGACATTTTTGCACATGTCAGATTTGGATCAGTTGAACAATAAATTTAACCAGTCCAAATAATTAATAAATAGACAAAAAATAGGGTATAGTCACTTTTAGCTGCAGTGTGATCATGGCCTTAAAATGCTAGGTCTTCTTCAGACATTGGCTGTTTTATGTTTAAGAACAGTATTTAAAAGGGAGTCCTCTACAGTGAGCCTAGAACAAGGGAGAGTCCCGAGGCTTTGGAAAACATCTTGCATCACCCAAGTCCCAAAGGCATCACGTCCTGATGAGCTAAAATACTTCAGGCCTGTTGCCCTGAGGTCACGTGATGAAGACCATGGAGCGGCTGCTGCTTCACCATTCACAAGTCCACAGGTCCGCCATGCCCTCGACCCTCTGCAGTTCACATACCAGGAGAATATGGGATCGGAGGATGCCATCATCTACATGCTACACCGATCCCTCTCCCACATGGACAGAGGCAGTGGTGCAGTAAAAATTATGTTTCTGGACTTCTCTAGCACCTTCAACACCATACAACCTCTGCTCCTTAGGGACAAGCTGACAGAGGAGTAGATTCATACCTGGTGGCATGGATCGTGGACTGTCTTACAGATAGACCTAAGTATGTGCGTCTCGGGAACTGCAGGTCTAACATTGTGGTCAGCAACACAGGAGCGCCGCAGGGGACTGTACTTTCTCTGGTCTTGTTCAGCCAAATACATCAGACTTCCAATACGACTCGGAGTCCTGCCACGTGCATCAGATGGTTGTGGCGAGCGTCCCCTTCTACGTGGTGGTGTGCTGGGGAGGCAGCATAAAGAAGAGGGACACCTCACGCCTGGACAAACTGGTGAGGAAGGCAGACTCTATTGTAGGCACGGAGCTGGACAGTTTGACATCTGTGGCAGAGTGACGGGCGCTGAGCAGGTTTCTGTCAATCATGGAGAATCCACTGCATCCACTGAACAGTATCATCTCTCTTTTTTATCAGTATACTGATGCTGGAGTATGTGAATTTCCCCTTGGGGATTAATGAAGTATCTATCTATCTATCTATCTATCTATCTATCTATCTATCTATCTATCTATCTATCTATCTATCTATCTATCTATCTATCTATCTATCTATCTATCTATCTATCTAAAAAATGTTAACTGTGTGAAAACACTAAATACGGGAATGTTAAATTAGGGTTCCATTGAAAATGCTTTTCTTTCAATACATTTTAAACTAACCCAGACTTTTATCTTTGTGACTTTAAATTTGGATTAAGCAGGCTGGACTATTCTCATGGTTTCACCAGGTCATGGGCTCCTACCTTTGTTGACCTTGTTCTTTCATAATTATGGCACTGCTAACAGCAAATCCTAATGAAAGTTTTTTAGAGTGAGCCCTGAGTCTGACATCTGACAAATAATAATCAGATTATTAAAATCTACTTTAACATGTACAAGGCATATTCTATAAGGATAAAAACTGGCCACTTGCAAGCAGGAAAAGGGCAGCAAAATATAACCATTATAGAGGAACAACTCAAGAATGGCCAGATTGTCAGCTACTATGATGTGGTGCTACTTTGAAAATAAATAAATAATTGTTCAGTTTGAAATTGGAGTGAAAATTAACTACAGGACTTTAAGACTTCAGAAGCATTACATGGCTTTAAATATTTTGATGATGTACCTGGTAGAAGGTACAGTATATAAAGAGTACACGAGAAATTTTCAGCTCAATTTTCTATTCGAGAAATGAGTAGACATTTCTCTAACTGTATTTACTGAAGTAATATTAAGCACAAAAGGAGTAAAAGTTATTATCTATTGGCAGCTTATTTCCTGTATGTTGCATTTACATTAACACATTGTGTGTTTTTTTTTCTCTCACATGCCATTGATCTACCTGCATCACCCACTTTGCACTTCTTTCCATGCATACAGAATTTGGTTTGAATTCTCTGTTATCTGAGACATAATATGTTAATAATGTGTATGCGATCAGGATGCTGCTGAAATAAATACTCTGCTTCTCTTTTTGAAAAATTGTAGACACAAACTATTTTGTTATCTAGTATGCCACTTTTAAATACCAAATTCTGAGCTGAATATTACGAGGGACGTTCAAAAAGTTTCCACAATTTTTTTAACTATTTATTAAGAGTTTCAAAATCACTTTTCTACATAGTAACCTTTGATTGCGATGCAATTTTCCCAGCGCCGTTCCACCTTTATAATGCCCAATTACTACTCCTCCCACCTTCATCATTTCCAACGAAAATATAAAAGTGCAGAAACTTTTTCAGCTTCCTTCATGTATTTAGTGGTTATTGTGAACTGTAAAAATTCTAATTGAAGGTGACATTCATTAATAAAGTGATGAAAATTCATAACTAAATGCAAATTTTAACAAAAGCATACATTTTTTCATACCATTGCTGTAAATACAATAGTGAAATACTCATTTCACTTAACACTCCAGTGGGGAATTAGATTTATTAGGTTTATTCCAACCATACTTTCTGCTTCTTAGTCAGTGGCCTAGACAGGTGGAAGCTCTCTGAGCTGAAATAGCATTTCAGCCCTGAAGACTCAGCTCTGACAGCTTAAACATTGAAACACATTCACTTCTGACATACTGATTGTGGTATGTCAGATTTTCTAAGATCTATAAAACATATTTATACAATATAATAAAAAGCATATTGTCGTCAATGCTCTTGACAAGTGATGACCTATCACAAATGTTCATTGCAGTATCTTCAAGACAACCACAGGAAGAAAAACCCTCATACTTCTGTAAAGTAATTGAAGATACTGTAGATGATTGGTGTATAAAAATCTGATAAAAAAAATTGTCTGGGGACACTTTGCAATTGATGACTAACACAAATCTCTATTGTTGCATTTTCCTAGTCATTTTTGTTTATTTTACTGTGTAGAAATTCCAGGAAATATAACTTAAGTCTCTGGCTGTCAGACTGCGTATCACACTGAAGTCATTTTACTGTAAGTTATATTACAAAATCATGTTAATTTCGACTCAAGTTTTTTTGCTTAAATTTCTGTAGCTTCCCCTCAGGTGCTGATATAATGTCAGTCATAAAATCCAACACTGAAGGCTGAAAGTGATCCCTATAAATTCAAATGATGGGAATCCATTTCATATGAGGGCGTCATGCTGATGAAGTGTTAGTGCTGTTGTTTCTCAGTAAGGAAAGCAGGTCATCCATCTGTGGAGTCTGCATGTTCTCCCCACGTCTGTGTGGTTTTCCACCCACAGTCTAAAGACATGTAGGATATGTGGATTGGTGACACACTAAATTGTCCCTGGTGGGTGTGTGCGTTTATGTGAGTGTGTTCCCCTGCAATGGATTATTCCTGCCTTGCATCCTATGCTTGATGGAACAGACTCCAGCTTCCTGCTCAGGAATAAGCAGGCTTAGAAAATGATATGCTATTTCATAAGCAATGCATAAAATGCATATACAAAAACTAGGCAAAAAAAATTTAATTTTTTGCCTTAGTTTAGAAAAATACACAGCACAACAAAGTTTTTGCTTCTTGAACACTGTTGGGTGTTTCTTATAGATTTTTGGTTGCTGGTCACGAAAATC
Source organism: Polypterus senegalus (assembly GCF_016835505.1). NCBI lineage: Eukaryota > Metazoa > Chordata > Cladistia > Polypteriformes > Polypteridae > Polypterus > Polypterus senegalus. Next base: position 158,584,127 of record NC_053154.1, read on the forward strand.
ACATCAAAATTTACCCATCATGTACCGTTTCAGTTTTGTCATGATTTTTTGTTATATTTGTATCCAAACATTTTCGATCCCATAAGTGACTTATCAACGGGTTGTGTATCTACCAATGGGGTAAGCAAAATCTACTTGACAAGATTTCTTAAAGTAAGCTAAAATATCGTAAATATAAATTTTCTGATAAATCAGTAATTCTTACAATAAGGGAAACACGATTTTATTTTTTCACTTGCTTTGATTTCATTTGTTGCAGTTTGGCTATTTTTTATTTTTAAATGACCTGAACCTTAAGCAGCCTCCATAGCATCAACATCAACCCTTTCTACATCAGCTGTTGCTTTTCAAACTGTACACTGTAGCCATAATTCTACTACAGCTTGAATTTGGCGCAGGCTCAGTTACTGATATTGATGTCACTTTTAGGTTTTGGCAAGAACTAGGAGGCTCCCTCTGCAAATACTTCTAGATAGGTATGCTTAAAGAAAGCTTCTTAATAAGCATGGACAGTCTTTTTATTATGTACTAGCTGTACCCTGCTGCACTGCCCATGAAGTGGTGAAACAGGACAGCAAGGAGGGCCCTGCCCAGCTCCCTACTCCTGACGTCACACTTCCCCGTCCCCTAGCCCGAATGTATCGTTCCTCCAAGCAAACAATAATTCTTAGCGCGATGAGAAAAGTCGCAAAGTCAACTGGAATGTTCAAGCAAATTATAGAAAAAAACTGATCTAAATCCGTTAAGTAGTTCTCTTGTGAAAAGCGGACAGACAGACAGACATTAGATTTTATATATTTATATATATATATATATATATATATATATATATATATATAGAGAGAGAGAGAGAGAGAAAGAGAGATTATGTCCTAGTAGTAAGTAAATGGTCACTATATTTTAAATGGACGTGTGTCTGAGTGACACATGTATGGCTTCTCCGTTGTTGCTGTTCATTATGATTTTTTTCTCTCACTTCCAAATGATTAAGTATTACTTATTGATTTAGTTTTTACTTTTAACATCATTTGGCTTACAGTCAAGTTCTCAGGTTCCTCAGCTTGCTTTCTATAGTAGGAAAAGTTACAAAGTTATAATTTCATAAATTAAAAAAAAATGTATAATGCCACGCTAAAACTTAGCAGGTGGACATGCAGTTAGTTTATAGTGAATACACAGACTAGTCAGATGGACGTGTGTAAGGCACACACAGTGTCTATAAAAAGCATTCATCCCTTGGGTGTTTTCACTTTTTTGTTATAGAACATTAAATCCCAGTGGATTTAATTTGGCTTTTTTGACACTGATCAACAGAAAAAGGCTTATTAATGTCAAAGTGAAAACAAATCTTTGCAAAGTGGCCTAAATTCATTACAATATAATAATATTTGATTGCATATGTCTTCAGTATGATACACCTAAATCATCACGGGTGCAGCCAATTGGTTTTATAAGTTTTATAATTAGTTCAATGAAGATCACCCTACAATGGTTTCAATGGATTGCAATATAAATGCACCTTATCTGGAAGGTCTAACTTGCGGTCAGGCATTATTACCATGGCCTAACTTACAACATGAAGACAAAAATTAAAGGATACTTCAAGCAACTCCATGAAGAGATGAGAAAAGCATAAGCCAAGGGATAGATACAAGGAAATGTCCAAGTCACCAAATATTTTTTGGAGTCCAGTTAAATCAGTCATTAAAAGGTGGAAAGAGTATGACAGAGCTGTATATCTGCTGAGAGCAGGCTGTCCACCAAATCTGAGTGACTACGCAAGAAGATGACTAGTGATTGAGGCCACCAAGGGACCTGTGAAAACTGTGAAAGAGTTACAAGCTACAGTGATGGAGATTGGAAAGATTGTGCATACAAGTGTTGCCCTGGTGCTTCTCTAGTGGCAAAGATAAAAAAAAACACATGAAATCTCGATTACAGTTTGCCAGAAGGCACATGGAAGTCAGCTGGAAGGAGGTCCTATGACTTGATTAAACCAAAATTGAACTTTTTGACTATCAGACTAAATCCCATGTTATACTACACATTATGAAAACAAACCATCAACATCATGAAGCATGGTGGAGGCAGCATAATGTTGTGGGGTGGCTTCTCTGCAGCAGAGACCGGCTTGTGTGTGTAGAGGGCAAAATACAGAGAAAACTTGGAGGAAAACCTGATGCAGTTTGGAAGAAACCTGTGCCTTGAGGGGAGACTTGTTTTTCAGCAAGACAACAAAACCAAGCATAACTCCAAAGCTACATAGGAAAGGCTCAAAAACAACAATCTTAATGTGCTTGAATAGCCAAATCAGAGTCAAGATATCAATCCAACTGTTAATTTGTAGCTGGACTTGAAAAGGGCTGCTCACTCAGGATCTCCATGTAGCCTGACAGATTTTGAGTGTCCAAATATGTAAAGCAGATAGACAGAGAGGGGGAGAGAGATCATAGACACAAGGCTGACATGGCTGCCAAAGGTGCCTGTACTAAATACTGACTTGAAGATGTGAATACTTATGTTAATACTTATTCTGTGTTTCATATTTGGACTTAAAGTAGACCATTTTTCAAAGATCTTTTTTAATTTTTACATTAAAGAGTTTTTTTCTGCTAAACAGTGTCAAAAAACCAATGTGATTCAATGTTGCTTGAAAGTAAAATGTGAAAACTTCCATGGGATGAATATATTTTATAGGCACTGTATATTGCCACTTACTTATATTATTTCATTTTAATAATATTCTATATGTACCTTATTTGTCTCGGTATATCTCGAATAACTGATGTGAAACACTTCTTTCATTGTTCTTTTCCTATTTTCCTAACCTCTCTAGTGGTTTTCCACCTGGCAAATATATGAAGTCCGTCTTTTATAGACTGCTAAAAACAGCTAACTTACAATACCTTATGTGACTATTATGTCTGTAACAATACATATTTGAACTTAAAATATTGAAAGCATGGATATTAAGATAGCAAGACATTATAAAGTGGCAATGAGCAGAGATTGGCATTGCAGCATTAATATAAGGTCCATTTCATGCCATTCAGAGAAAGCAGGAGCTGGTAAGGGGTGCTACTTCATGTCATGCATGGCGTTCCAGGAGGAAACTGACAATAATCCTCCTAATCACTAGAGGACAGATGATCCAACTCATTCCAAGGAACCTCTGCTTATAGAAAGAGACAGAAAAGTGGGAGAAGCCATTGTGGTCTACCTTGAAGATTACAATAGGGGAATAGAAGGCCTTTAAAAGAATATTGACTCTTGACCAATGAATGAGGGGAGGAGGCAATTCTACAATTCAAAAGTGCAGTATTATGGGAATGTGCTTTCCAGTCCATGAAGAGCACTAATAATTCAGGAAGTATCTATTTAACAATATTTTAGTAAAAAATCATGCATTTTGCATATTTTCAGCATACAACTGAAAAACTGATACAGTGGAACCTCAGTTCATAATTTGTTCCAAAACTTTGGTCATAAACCGATTTGGTCGTGAACCGAAGTAATTTCCCCCATAGGACTGTATGTAAATACAATTAATCCATTCCAGACTGTATGAACTGTATGTAAATATATATTTTTTAAAGATTTTTAAGCACAAATATAGTTAATTATACCATAGAATACACAGCATAATAGTAAACTAAATATAAAAACATTGAATAACACTGAGAAAACATTGAACAACAGAGAAACCTAACACTGCAAGAGTTTGCGCTATAGCGCTACGAACCACCCACTAAAAACACTTTTTTTTAATGGGTTTTAAGCACAGGGAAAAAAATTAACATTTGAAAAATCGGTAATTTAATAAACCACCAAGAAAAGTAATACTGTATTGCAACAATGCACGCTATGAACCGATCGCTGTAAACAGAAGTGAAGTGGAGGTTAAAATCCAACACTTTTTGCCATTATGGACTATTGTTCACCATTGGCTTCTGTTATCAAAGTTTTTCTCTCCATTCCGCATGAATTGTGCATGTGATTCAAAAGTTTTCTTGGCCATCACTACAAAAATACATGGGGTAAAAAATATTAAAATAAAATATCATTTTTGGGTGGAGAATTCTTTTAAGAGATTGGAGGCATGGCCAGTTAAGAGCTACTGAAATTCATATAGGGACACTAGGACCACGTGAAGATGCTGTAGCATGGAAGAGCAGCAACAATGGGAGGAAATGTAAAACTACTTCAAGACAGAGGGCTAAATTTGCATAGAATTAGGAGTTGTGGGCTGGGGGCTAACTGGTGGGTGCTACAATTATGACTTTATTTTTGTGTTTTTTGAAACTTTTTATTTTCTTTAATTTCCAACTACTCCCTTGTCTATTCTTTTCTCAGGTCTGCAATATGGAATTTGGATTTTTTGCTCTTGTTAAAGGAGTATGGGTTTGGATTGTGTTCATTTTCGAAATCACTTCTTATTTTGTTTTTGAAAACCTTTTGAATAAAACATCATTATTTTAAGAAATCTTTACTTGCTGTAATTGGGCCAGGTTTCTCTACAGGAATTTTACAATGGTGTAGCTAGGAAAGTATTGAATCCCCTTGAAAGTCATTATAATGTTGTGTGTGACAAAAGATTTATACACGTATTTAATCATTCAGTATTTTTAATATGAACTCTTTTGACTCTCCAAAGTCAAAATAAACCATTTGAACATTGCTGCCCGGAAGTGTCATTACACCAACCTACACCTACTAAGAAGAATAGGGAAGAACCACTCCTGAACAATGTGCAAAACTGGTACATACTTATCCAAAAGAATTAAGGCTGTTATTGACAAAATATTAATGTGTAAGGCTTGAATACTTATGCAAACACTAACTTTAACTTCTTCATCAAGGGAATTAAACACTTTTGCATGCCACTGTAATAGGCCTGGTTTTTTTCAGGCTGCAGGCCACAAGAATGAATATGAGTTTCAATATGGCTTGCCAACATTTTGAGTTGAAGTCCTTTTTTCACTGCAACAGATCATAGAAATCATGGGATCAGGAGACACTGAGAGGGAGAGAAAAGGCAAACAGACAGCAAGTAAACATAGGCAGGAAGAGAGAGTTTTGTTATGACTTTGAAGAGGACAAGATGGGGAGCTGCATCTACTGATGAACAAGGTAAGAAGCTCTGTAGCAAAATGCCGACGAGCAGCACAGTTTTTGGAGTCTATTTTTTCTTACCTTTTGTTCTACTAATTCTGTTCTCTCTCTTGTGTGTTTTATTATTAAAATCTAACATTTTTGGCATTATCTGGCCTCTCTCCCGTTACACAGTGCAGATCAGTCATCTTGTGATTGCTTTTTTCTATTAGAATTCTGGGCATACCTTGAACTCTGCTAATGCACTTGAATGTTCAGTTCTGAAGGAGCATTACGTTTATTGTGGATAAAGTAGGACAGATTAGTCATCCACTTTTAAACCTATTAAATTAATTTAGAATATTCATCTTATTTTTTTTTATATTAGAATTATAAAGTTACTTCTTATGTCTGTTAAGTTTTATTCTTTTTTCTTTCATTTTTTGTTGTAGGAATTTCTCAATTCTTTTCTAACCCAAAGGCCAGTGTTTTGTGTATGCCTACCTTACCCAGACAATAAATTAATACATTTTCAGAGTAAATTAATTAGGTGCAAATTGAGAGACTTGTGCTTTACAAGAACTAACCGAGAACACAGAGAGGGGGGTCTTACAGCAGAGAATTCCACATTAACACTTGCAGACATTGAAAAGACATGGCTGCATCTTGCACCCCAGGACATAGCTGTTATGTTTAAACCAAGGCTTCTACCCTAGCTTATATTTAAATTCTTTTTTATGTCTTTTTGGTTCATGTTATACTCTTTTAATATTACCATTTATGTTTGTATTGATATTTATGTTTATTATTTGTAGAATTATGTATTTTTCATACATAATTTCCTACATTCATACTTTGGTTCTACATGCTTCAATTTGTTCTCTGATGTATTTTTTGGGTGGTTCCCCAAGAGGCTGGGACACTTGTCCATCACTGTTGACAGACTGCAAAGGCTTATGGGAAATGCAGTCCCTTGCCATTCATTGGACATGCTTTTGCGGTTTGGTGATTTCTCGTTTTGTTTACTGCTTCTTTGGATTTACTGTTTTTTGTGACTTTTGCTACTGTGTTAAGAATTCTGATATCTGGATTTTGTATTAGGACTTTTTCTTTTTTTTTTTTACTGAGGATTGCCTCCCTTTTTGCCTTTTGAACATTTTTTGATATTTTCTTTTTTTTGTTAACAAATCCATTTTTTTTTAGATTTCTTGTAAAATTATATCTACCCCCAGTCAAAGTTTTCATGGTTCACTCTCTGGAGAAATACTTCAAGTTTTTAAAGCCTGACCTCGATTTTGGGGCCTAGTGAGAACTTTAGCCTCCCATTTTCTTGGGGGCAGGCTTGCCTTGTGAGCTATTTTTGAAGATCTCACCCTTTAGTATTTATGGAGCCAAAATATTCATAACAATAGCTAGGAATGTTCTGATAATCTGACTTTGGGAGCTTTGAAGTTAAAAGAAAAATTGCAATGAAGAGCCCCATTTCTGTGAAACTGATGTGCCCGTGTCTGACAAGAGAAGATCCTCAGCTGCATCATTTTGATTTAAGCTGAAAAGCTTTGAAAGTTAAATGATCCATGTAGAGACAGCATGGTACTTCAAAGATGTACTGTGCAGAATATGCTAGGCAAAATATGTCTATAATAGAATTGTTTTTGCTTATGGGTGTTGAAGTCCTAATGGGGATGATTATAAAGTAATATTGAGTTGCTATGGGTGCGCCTAAATTAACAAAACGTTTGAAAAGGTATATGATATGGCTAGGATTAAGAAATTGTCATACTTTGTGCAGTTTGGTTGTGTTCTATTTTTTAAAGGTTAGTGAAGTTGCTGTTTAGCCTTTAATTGTTTTAATAAATGTGTCCCCTGCCTGTTTCTTTCTGGTTTCTTTGCTGTGTGAACCTCCGCCACCCCCTGGTCCCACAAGATAGATAGATAGATAGATAGATAGATAGATAGATAGATAGATAGATAGATAGATAGATAGATAGATAGATAGATACTTTATTAATCTCCAAAGGGAAATTCACATACTCCAGCAGAAAAAAATAATATTCATTAAAGAGATAAAATGCAGTGCAAGTTAAAAAATGCAAGGTGGAGTGCGAGGCAGGTATAACAGACAATAACTTTGTATAATGTTAACATTTACTCCGCCGGGTGGAACTGAAGAGTTGCATAGTGTGTGGCATCCCTCTTCTTTATGCTGCCTCGCCAGCACACCACCGCGTAGAAGAGGGCACTCGCCACAACCGTCTGGTAGAACATCTGCAGCATCTTATTGAAGAGGTTGAAGGACGCCAGTCTTCTAAGGAAGTATAGTCGGCTCTGTCCTTTCTTGCACAGAGCATCAGTATTGGCAGTCCAGTCCAATTTATCATCCAGCTGCACTCCCAGGTATTTATAGGTCTGTACCCTCTGCACACAGTCACCTCTGATGATCACAGGGTCCATGAGGGGCCTAGGCCTCCTAAAATCCACCACCAGTTCCAGGTGTAAGTAGTTTGAATCTCACCATTTAACAAAATCTTTGATTAGGTTCCTATACTCCTCCTCCTGCCCACTCCTGATGCAGCCCACGATAGCAGTGTCATCAGCGAACTTATGCACATGGGAGGACTCCAAGTTGTATTGGAAGTCCGATGTATATAGATTGAACAGGACCGGAGAAAGTACAGACCCCTGTGGCACTCCTGTGTTGCTGACCACAATGTCAGACCTGCAGTTCCCGAGACACACATACTGAGGTCTGTCTGTAAGATAGTCCATGATCTGTGCTACCAGGTATGAATCTACTCCCATCTCTATCAGCTTGTCCCTAAGGAGCAGAAGTTGGATGGTGCTGAAGGCGCTAGAGAAGTCCAGAAACATAATTCTTACTGCACCACTGCCTCTGTCCATCCTCCACTCCCACCTGCGAACTGCAGTATTGCATTACAATAGCCATTGCGTCTAGTGTTAACTTTAATGAAATTCATTAAAGGTCACATTCACTAATTGAATTAATAAACTGTATATACTTAAAGCAAACTTCCCTGTCCTTTGAAATCAAAGAAATCTAGTAAGAAATAAAAATATACAGTATAGGAGACCAAAAAGAAGCAGATCTCCATCACTAATATTCACTGACAATATTCAGTAATACACAGGGTAAATATGTATCTGCATTTATACAAAAAAATAAAAAAGCTGAAAAAGCAGAATGTCTACACCAAAATTTGGAACTCTGATCCTTAACCTGTGCTGTCAAGGTCTATGCTCATCATGGTGCTCTCTTGCTATATGCTGTGAGATCACACTCTCAATGCAAACCAACTATCAGCTCTGCAGCCTACAACATTATAAATCCCTGAAGCTAAGTACATTTTGTACCAGAAACAGCAAAATCTGTCAGCACAAAAATACATTTAATAAAACTGCACAAACAATTCAACTTCTTACTATCTGACTTCTATTATCTTTTTCTTAATATATCATGAACTTCAGATGTTTCATCTTGATGAGATCAATTTAACATTCTGGCAGGCCTGGATAACTTTTAGAATGAGACACTTTAAAATATTAATTACATTAATCAATTCAGAGTCTAAGACAGACTAGGCCATTACTCAAAAATACTAATTAAAAGAGTGTTCTTTCCCTTCAACATCCTCAGTGAGCTAAGAACACTGGAAGCCAAGGGTGTTTGAAATACAGAACACAATTGTCTAGGTTTCCTTTGGTATCATAACATCAACAGCCATAAGCAGGAAGGCCTTCTTAATTTCTATGCCTGCTCCCTGTATAATGATGCACATATCTAAAAGATGGCTGGAAGCACAACTGAAGTTTTGTTGTCTTGATGTGGGCTGCACACTCAGCTTGTTTGGTGGGTTCTAGTTACAGATCTGAGCTTAACTGCAATTCAGAATGAATACACATACCTGCAACATGCAAGCATCAATATTCTGGATCAGTGGAATACAAATGGCAAATTTTTGGATTGTGAAGAACAAAAATGCATTCCTTTTAATCAGTTATCGTAAGAGCTAATCTGTGAAAGTTAATATTAATGCAAAATTCACTTAAGTGTCTGCTTAATTTTAATAAAACATCAGTTTCTCATAGTTACTTAGAATATCCATCCATCCATCCATTATCCAACCCACTATATCCCAACTACAGGGTCACGGGGGTCAGCTGGAGCCAATCCCAGCCAACACAGGGCGCATTACTTAGAATATGGTATAGTCTTTTACCTCCCCTATAAATTAACCCGAAATAGAACTTTCTCTGTTCTTTCTGTAAAACTGAGCGTTAATTTAGCCAGTTAGGAAACAGTCTAACTGCTAGCATGGACTGTTAGATAAGAGATTGGCATACAGTTTTCTGACGGTGCTTACCGTTTTTGATATGAACATTTGAAAGTATGACCGTATGACCAAACCTAGAGAGAAATGAAACAAGATAAATAAGCCTTAAACATTACTTTCTTTAAATAAAAACTTTTCCTTTCTTTCCTTCAAAATGTTCTCCATTTTTGTGCTTTGAATTTTTAATAAAACTTTTAAAATGGAGATATTTGGTCTGTGGAATTATTTGAACATGCGTAACACTATTGAACTGTCCTATAATGTAAACTAAAAGCTACAGAACTTTGATAATTTGGGACAAGCACAATTATCTTTACACGGCAAACTACAACATTCAGAAGTATTTAGTTACTTTTATGATGTCATTTGAGCCAATATGTTTTCATGCAGATTAATAATATCATTATAGTAATATTAGTTTTGTGATTAAACTAGTAGTGTTCATTAAAGTCCTGCTAAATACTTGGCTGACTTGATTTATCTAGACTAGGAGTTGATTCCTGCCACTTTCTTCATTAGTACCTCATTACTGCTGCTAATTGAACAGACTTGAATTAACTTGTTTTTCAAGATTCAGACCCTTTAATTGTTAATTGTTGGTTTACTAGTTAACAACAAAAGGGACAAAAGTGTAAGATGCATAGCAAAGCCAACAGATGATCAGCTAACTTGAGGCTCTCAAATTCAAATATTGTCCTGTCCAAACAATTTCATAATTAGAAGGTCAATTCTTGATGTTAACTAACTCACGTAATCTAATTCCATGGCTTCTCAGCGGTCTCATTCTGTCACAGCAAACGTTTCTAAAACTGTTGATTTTCTTTTTTCAGAGAGCACTATCAAATTGCTTTGTGGACTAGAGCAGATCAGTTATTTCCCGCTTTTCAAATATTTTATTGCAGCAGGTAATGTAGGATGGACACAAGTGCAAATAGGTTTGGGAGAGACATGCAAAATCCACTTACTGTAGACCACAATGCTGTCAGCACTGCTCACATTTTTAATATGTGTTTTGCTAAATATCTACTTAAGAAGTAAAGCAGTTCAGGGTAATTAAATTATGTTAATTATAAAGCCAGCCTTCTTATCTAATAAAGCTTGGATTAAAGGCAGAGCCATAATTCCTTTAGCGTAAGTCTCGTCTAATGGTTTTACATTTCTACAGAAAGTCTTCATTTCTGGATGAGGAGGAGATGTGGAGGAGAAGGTTTTGAAGCTACATTTAAAAACAAGTTTTGCATATCTGCACCTCTGCTGACTTACAAGTCACATACTTACTTTCACAATCCTCAGTTCTGTACTGTTGCTATTTATTACTTAAGTATGGACTACTCTAGGCCATATCCTTCATTCTTAGCTGCAGTTGTTTAGGCCTTTTTCATTAAGGATGGCATGATCTTCTCAGCTGATGTAAGCCTAAATTTAAAATTACAATTAAAATAATAACAACAACAAGTTACTTCTTGTATAGCCCAAAATCACACAAGGAATGCCTCAATGGGCATCAACAGGCCCTGTTTTTTGACATCCCCCCAGCCTTGACTCTATAATACTGTATAACCTCATGTAATCTTTATATATTTTTGAGAATTGAATTCAAAAATAAAAATCATGTTTCTCCATCATGCAACATATTTCCACAAAATATATTTCTTTGTATCTTACTGAGTCAGCAGTCAGCGTGTGCGACATTCCCATGTGGGACACCAGAGCCAAGAACTGACATTGGGCTCAGAAAGAATGGCCAGCTAGAAAAAAGCTGCAGCTTGCTGCCAAAAACATGATGAGCAGATGGATGAGCCCATCGTTATTGACAGACTAGGCTGTTCATTTCAATCATCAGGCCCAGTAGGAATTACAAATAAATCATTTTTGCTGTTAGGTTGCACATTTTAGAGTCAAGCAACCCATACAAGCCTTAGAGTAGAGTGGAGAAGTAACATGACTGAAATCTTGATTCGAGTGTCAAACAAAGCGCAACTCTGTACTGGACATGGTGCTGGACATGTTTTATTGCCTGGAGGAGAATGAGTGGGCAGCTGCTAAGTTTCTATGAGAGCTTTATTTTCTACTTGAAACATTGATTCCAAGGAAACATAACAGTTTAATGCGCCTGTGAATAATCTGAAGTTCTGTGTAAGCTGCAAATTTATTATGCTCATTAGCGTAGGCAATGCTTTAAATCAACCCGCTGTGATGAGTGCAGTATGAAGATTAACGGAACTAAAATGAAATTAATTAAATTAAGTATTCATTTCAAACTGTTAGTGTACTGTGAAGTATAATTGCTGCAGATTTTGATATTCATTCATTCATTCATTTATCTATTTTACGAAGCTCCTAAGTCCAATTTGATGACACAGGGCTGAAGCCTACCTTAGCAGAATTGGGTGGATGAGGTGCAGGGTACACCAATGGCCACACTGACACACCATCTATTTGAAGTTGCCAAATGTAATGTAAAACAAATGTCTTTCAGATTGTGCTAACATAAACACAAATATGGGGAGTGTGGTCTATGGCCGGCTTGTCATCCCGGCCAATACCCCCAGGCCGCCAGATGGAGCCCTCCCTGCATCATGGAGGTGCCCCGAAGACCAGCAAGGAATCTTGGACAATGGAGTTTTCATCCACAGCCCTGCTGGATAACCCAGGGGTCGCTAGATCGAGCTGCAGGGAGGAGCAAAGAGTCATATGTACCTTATAATCCGGAAGTGCGTCATAGGCAGAGAAGAAAAGGACTTTTGATCTGACCCAGAAGTGATAGAAGATCACATGGACTGGGGATTGGAACACTTCCGGGTCAGGGACTATAAAAGGATTGTGGGAGCTCCCAGACGGAGAGCTGAGCTGGGTGGAAGGGTGGCAACGCGTCTGGGAGTAGAGGATTGATTTATTGTAGTGTATTGTTTAATTAATGAGTATAGTGGAGGGGAGGGTGCTTTGTGCAATGTTGTTTATAAATAAAGTCAACTTGTGGACTTTTATCTGGTGTCTGGCGACTTGGACAAGGGTTCAAGGGAGCGATAGAGCCCCCAATCTGTCACAGGAGTAAATGCAAGTGGCCAGTCACAGGCACTGAGTAGACCAGGATTAAACTTTAGTCTTCTGGAGCTGCGATGAAGCAGAGCGATCCACTCTGCTGCCCAATTGTAATATTTGTTGCGTTTTTTTTTTTTTTGGTAGCTGGTAAGTCTTTTATACATTGTGTCGCAGATGGCTGGGGGGGCGACCCGGCCGGGACCGGAGGAGGACTTGCGCCTCCCTCAGACCATGTGGGGGTGACCACCCTGATGCCTTTGTTGGCCACGGGTACAGGGCTTTGAAGCTCAACCCTGTAGGGGCCTGTGGTCACCACCAGGGGGCGCCCCAATGCCTTGGGGACCCTGGACCTCAGAACTTCCGCCACACCTGTAAGTGCTGAGGGGAAGAAGAGCAGGAACACCTGCCACACTGGGGCATGTCAGTGGAAGATTGCCGGGAAACACCTGGAGCACATCCGGGTGATTATAAAAGGGGCCGCCTCCCTTCATTCAGGGCTAGAGTCGGGTGGAAGAGGACAAGGTCTGGAGGAGAGAGAAGGAGGCGGCCTGAAGAAGAGGCATAGTGTGGTGTTAGCCTGGTCTTTGGGGGAGTCTGTGGGTTGTGTGGCACTTATCATTGTAAATATAGTTGTAAATAAACGTGTAGTGGTGAATTTACCATGTCTTCCTGTCTGTGTCCGAGGCTCGTTCCACAACTGTTAAATCCTGACATTTATAAAATCACTAGAAAGCATTACAGACAGCTCAGGGTGAATTTATGAACAGGCCATTTAGAACCAAAAGCTGACAAGAGCTTTATCTTGTATGTCGCCTGTAGATTATGCCAGCTAATAACCCAGACAAAATGATGACCACAGTAGCTACCTTGATTCTAAAATAAATGTTCCGTTGGAGAGTTAACAAAATATCACATTAACAGAAAGTGGCGGTGGCTAACTGCATGTCCAGAATTGCTTATTTAAGAATATTCCTGTAGATATACCAGCTAAACGTCTCTCAGATTGACCATAGGAATCAGTTTGCTAACAGAGCACTGAGCCAGAAACAATCATTTGGAATTGCTTTCATTGTGCAATTCCATTAAAGTGTATGTTACTAGGAAATGGTGAATTAAATCCAGGCTCAAGTGAAATGATACTAGAATAACAGTTCTGTTTTGAAGCACTCTGAGCTAAAAATATTTTATGAAAGATAGAACCAGAAAATGCTGCTCTTAGACCATTTTTCATTTTCAAAAGTCTAATAGAAGGCAGCCTTCCAGAGCAGAGTCCAATAACATTAAATTTAGTATTTATGTAGTTTTATCAGCAAAAACATCACTTTAATCTCTCTATTTGAAAATGTATATATTTGTATGGATGTATGTTTTTCGTTAGCATATCCACAAAGTATAGGCACAACTATCCAATTCTAATATTACACAATATCAAAGAAATTCAACGCTGCAATACTGCAAGGTGAGAACCTGTGGCTTTAGATGAAATGTCATTGCAGCAATTTTCTAATTGCCTTCTGTAGCATGCAAAATGTCACACTACCTTTCTGACAAGTAAATTAGCATACATCTAACAAACATATTTAATTAAATTTCAGTGTTTTTGGATAAGTAAAATAAATATTGGTAAAAATTAACTGTATAATGTGACACTGCCAACAATCCATGTTAACCCTTAGTGGGTTACCAGGGAAAAGAAATCAGCTCAACCAAAAGTCATATAAGCACATTTACTTCCTAAATACGTTCTCTAAACTAAACAAACCCAAAATGAATACCGGGAAATTCCAAGCAAGTTGGAGTTGATGCTATGCAGTTTAAGCCCACAATTAATTACTCTATTAACAGCGCTGCCAACATCTAAGATTAGTTAAATACATGAATGTCCAATAAAAGGCACATACCAGGAACAAAAACGTACAACAAAACAAATCAATCAAGTCATGAATTAAAGTTTCACCAGTACATTTTAAAAACACAAGGCACAAATGTCATTCAATCAGCAAGAACTACAGCTCCATTCAAAATGTTCTTAACAGGCTATTACTGCCTGACATGACTGATTTTTAATTTATTATTCACATATGACTGGAACGCCCCCCCCTTTTCAGCGGCCATTCCTTCAGTGTCCTAATGGTAATCTCTTTTAGCTTATCCTCATTTAGTTATGCATTAATGCTAATTGGTTATTAGAGGAATCTTTGTAATTGCATTAGTACTGCTGAAACTTGTTATTCTGTTTAGTTGAGTTTCAAGGTACTGACATTCCTAAAGTTCAGTTCTGGGTTCAAACATATCCAAAATGAAACAGCTTTCTCCAGAAACACATCAGTCTTTTTTTTTATTTCTCTTTTTGTAAAATAAAGATTGTTCCATATGACAGATTGCCAAGAGACTGAAGATTTCATACAAAGGTGTCTATTACCATCTTGAGAGAAGAGGATGAACTGGATCTGACCAGGACAGAATCACAACAGCATGATAAGGGCAACAGAGTGTGTAGTGTGAGAAACAAACACCTTTCAGTCCTCTTTTGGCTTCTTCATTAAATACACACCAAATACCAGTGCTATCTGCTACAGGGAAACAATCTCGACTCTCGAGAAAGCTGTTTCATTTTGGCAATTTTAAACCCAGAACTGAATTTTAGGAATGTCAGCACCTTGCAACCCAAGTAAACTGAATGCTTTCAGCGATGCTAATGGAATCACAAAGGTTAAGGATAAGGATAA
Source organism: Polypterus senegalus (assembly GCF_016835505.1). Taxonomy (NCBI): domain Eukaryota; kingdom Metazoa; phylum Chordata; class Cladistia; order Polypteriformes; family Polypteridae; genus Polypterus; species Polypterus senegalus. The sequence goes on from NC_053154.1 coordinate 158,599,341, forward strand.
TTAAGGATAAGCTAATGGAGTTAACCATTAGGAGAATGGTTCTTAAACTCTTTTTGTCACAACCCAATTTTGCCTATTATGCATCTTCACAAGATGTGTTCCTCGTCCAATTCCCCCTTGGAGAATCATGGTCGATTATTGTCCTCTGTTTTCGACTAGGGCAATTGTTGTCAATCTTTGTTCCCCTTTGGAGAATCTCTGCTAATTGTTGTCCCCGGGCAGTCTTCTCAATGCTGATTGTGGTCCTCCATAGCTTTTTGCAAACCATTCACAACTCTATCTTATGCAGTACAAGCATAATTTATGACTCAGCAAGATCCAATTATAAACATCACATGACCCAAAATGGGTTGCAACCTATACTTAAGAAACACTGCATTAAGATATTGAAGAAATGGCTGCTGAAAATGGGGCATTACGGGCATATGTGAGTACTAAATCAAATATCAGTTATTTCATGCAGTAATAACCATTACAAACACTAGTAATATCTTGGCTTTATTTTTAAAATATATTTAATGGTATCTTGATGAAAAAGGGTGTCAATTTCTATCAAAACATGAGCATTTCTGGGAGTTCCCAGACTTCTGGCTGGAAGAGTATTAAAAAAATACAATGTAGACAATATTTACCAAAATGCATATCACAAAAACATTGTTTGTACTATTACAAACTGAAACCTAAAATAACACTGGTCTACAAAAAATATTTTTGTTTGCTACTGGGAACTTCAGATCAGCTACCACGTCAGATTTTTGACACTGTTTTGACACTTTGAATATCAATATAATATTTCCACACATTATCTAGAGTTTAAACTCTGTCCCACCAAAATTGTTTTGATGTGTTTATTTTGAAAACAAACCAGAAGACGATACCAGAGATACTTTAAAACAAGTTTATGTCAATTTACCTCAACATAAAAGTGAGGTCAGCGTGCTAAAACTTTTCTGAGGCAGTCTCCTTGCAAGAACCAACAGCAGTCACCCATCATGCTTGGAGTAAATTTTCCCTGATATCGGTTTTCCCTCACCTTTATATCTTGACGAAATATTTCCCCGTGCTCATTGTTGACATTGCTTACATTTGGTGGAAAAAAGTCGAGATGAGAATGTAAAAAATGCATCTTCAGTGACATTCTGGCTCCCGTAAGCTATAATACTTTCAGCATGATCTCCACAAGCTCAGCATACTTCTCTGCTCTGTGACTGTCAAGGAAATTCTCAACAACCTGCATGAATGAGGTTGCTTATTCAGTTGGCTTCAGTTTCCTTTTGAACTCATCGTCAAGCAACAGTTCACGGACTTCAGACCAGCAAAAGCACCTTCCTTAATTTTGGCTTCGCTTTTATCGAGACTAAACGTATTTCTTAAATGCTGAAACGCATCACTTTTATTGTCCAGTCACCATAGTTGTCCAAGACCTGGAACATCATAACTAAAAAACAGGATGTGCTGGATGAAAGTGGTCTTCAGATTTGGAGTCAGCAAGTGAAATTTGTTAAAGTACAGGTAAAAGAATCCCAGTAGCAAAATGCTTGTTGACCAGTGTAATCAACGTTTAATTATTGAGAAAGAGAAAATGTATTACCAAAATGTTGAATTCCCAAGTATCAATAAAATGTTCTGTGATATGAATATATAATTCATCTAATAAACTTATTGCCAACTGCTTTTTGTACACTTGCATTAAAAACTTTATTCATCAAAGTTCAAAGATTTTGAAACAACAAAAGTTTTTGTTTAGAGTCTGTAATCAACAATGAATATATTGCATCAACTGCAGACCAAGCACTTCAATCACGCTCTTTTAGTTCAGGTCCTGCTTCTCTATTTCTCAGAATAATAAAGCCACTCAATAAAGTCATAACTTTTAATCCTGCATATTATTCTATGTACATGTATTGGGCCCTTGTATTCTTGAATGTTCATCAGTCCTACTACATCATTAACCCTTAGTCACATCAATGAAAAATAAAGAAGAATTCAGCTACACAACTGTGAAGAACTTATATTTCTAGATGATGTCAATGCCAATTGTTTAGTAGAAAAAGATGCTTGTTTTCAGAAAACAGCATGGTGGAGAATCACCTTGACTCCAATACAATAGACAAGAAGAGAAATAGTACATTTCTGGGGATCTTGAACATTCTTATTAATGATTTAATCAGGGGTTTCAGGTCCCAGAAAAATACATTTTGAAAGCATGTTATGGTATTAAAGATCACTCAGTACCTACTATTGGGTTTATGAGAAAGCATTGCAGCAACCAACAGACAGTTCTTCACAGGAAGTGTGGGACTAACTAGAATTTTGAATGGCATCCAACAAGAAAGAAGAGCACAGCCTTTCAGAAATCTCTAGAGGATATGAGAAAGAGACCTTTAAAGAAAAAGTATAAATAACAGCCCACAGGTGACGGATAACAGAATGTGATGGAGATTGCTGATACCGTGATACTGACAGTGTTCAGATTAAAGTGAACATTGCTTTACGCTGAAAATCATGCACTTCTACTTTCTGGGGTCTTAGCTTTCAGCTCTTAGATTCATAACACCCTACCACACATTTAATCACCCATTTTTGCATGGCCCACCAGAGCATCAGAGAGCATAAATATCACCAAAAGTAGATATTATGTGAAACATTGGTCCGAAGTACAAGATGGCAGAGCTTTTGTCTGAAGATCACATATCCATAAAGGATGTGATTTGTCTGCTTAAGACATGCATGTCCTAAGTGATAGCAAAATTGAAAGAGGTTTTGGTGGGAGTGTTTCTTTTCCAGTTTCTTTGTGGTGGTGGCCTGCGCCAGCTTGACTCCCAGTTTAACAGCTCCCCTGACTCACACTATGCACTGCGACTGACTGGCTTCTTTAAAAGCTTGAGTCTATGGAAAATATCCGGGAGCTGCTGAGGTCACAGGCAACATTTCAAAGAAGATGCTTTTGTAACCAAAGCGTCAACATTACAACAACTAACATATCATTAATAAAGTATTAGAAAAACAAACTATATAGCCACATCTAACAAATGTAATTGCAAAGTTTCGAATGATTCATACCAGAACTCGCAAACCAGTAAAATAGCAAAAGAAACAAAATATGAAAATATCTAATATAATCAACATCCTAGGGTAGGTGATGTTTTTGCAAAAACGTACAGCTCAACATTCTTTCATTGTGAAGCAATTAGAATTTAATAGTGAAAGAAGAATAAAAATAATCAGACCAGAAAGTAAAACAATAGGGATTAGCATTACTGATGAATGCAGACCGACTTGCTGAGATCTTAAATATTATATTGACACACACAGAATGGACAGAATATTAGTATTATCAGACTTCTTTTATTTATGTGGGTTCTAGTACAGTACACTAAGTACAGAAAAAGATATTTAGAGCTAAAAAAAAGATCCACTATTCATATTTGTTTTATTTAAAGTTTTAAGTTTACAGTATCCAATTTCTAACCCCTTTCATCCTATCAGCAAGCCAGAGACACTTTGGCAATATTGGACAAGACACCGGAATTAGTGTTGATGGGGACATCAGTCTGTGACATGGCATGCTATTTAAACTAAGTTGCCTGTTTTAGGAGAAAGTCAGAGTGCCTGCAGACACAGACAGAATGGAGACATTCCTCAATGGAAGTGAAAAACTAGGAAAGGAAACATAGACTTTGAGGCAGCAGTTGGTAGCCATGGCACCACCACCATGCTGCCATAAAATATGAAGTATTAAAAAAGCATTTTCCTTGACAGATATTGGAGCCAGAATGTATAACAGTAGTTAAAAGACACTTGACAGTTGTTAAAATCATTGAATTTCACTATCCATTGTGGAAAATTAGTGCATACCATGGAATATATCTGAGTTTAAATAGTCCAGAAAAGTAATCAGATTGAAAATCTGGGATTTAGTGAACACAGTAATTTTTTATTTCAACTATTACAAAAAAAAGATTCAAATAAAGAGGAACTGCATAACATTGAATTTAGTTTTATTAAGTTTGACTTGATTGTATGGAATGTTACATGCTTTAAATAAATTCAATAATAATAATCCATCCATCCATTTTCTAACCAGCTGAATTTCCGAACACAGGGTCACGGGGTCTGCTGGAGCCAATCCCAGCCAACACAGGGCACAAGGCAAGAACCAATCCCAGGCAGGGTGCCAACCCACCAATAATAATAATAATAATAATAATAATAATAATAACAATTCCAAGGATTAATGAAATAACAGTGGGAGGTTGAGCTTTTAGTTACAGGGCTCCAAAGATATAGAATGAACTATCTACTTAAATCTTTTAGATCTCAGCTTTTAAATCCAAACTGAATACTCACTGTTTTAGTATGGCATACCCTGACTAGAGATGCTGATTGGCTTCGCATATTGTATCTCTGTTTGTTTGTCATTTATACAAAAACAAAATACAATAATTATGAACCACCTTTGACCATCTGCTCTATTGTTTCTCTTCTCTACATAATAATAATAATAATAATAATAATAATAATAATAATAATAATAAAAGAAGAACAGCATAACACCAGACTGCTTATAAACAGAAAAGAGCATTAGGATAATTTTGATGAGAACAGGCCGTTCAGCCCAGCAAATCTTTGTCTAATAGTCTTACTGTCTACCACACTACTTGGTAGTTTATTTCATTGGTCTGTGTTTTCCTATGTGAAGAAATCCTTTCTGACATTTGCATGAAATTTACCTTTAACAAGTTTCCAACTGTGTCCTCATGTTCTTGCTTCATTTTAAAGTAACAGTCTCGATCCACTGTGCCCGTCCCTTCATGATTTTAAACACTTCAACCATGTCTACTCTTAATTTACTTTTGCTTAAACTGAAATGGCAGAGCTCCTTCAGTCTTTTCTCATTGCTCAAGTCTTGCAGTCCTGAATCAGCCTAGTTGCTCTTCTCTGGACCTTGTCCAGCTCCGCTACACTTTTAAGCACAGCAGTTCTAAAATGGCACTTTACTGGGTTGTGTGGTTCTTCATAGAACCATTGCACGACAAAGAGCCATTTCATTCTGGGAAGAGCTCTTTGTATATGAAGTTGGTTCTTTGATAAGCTTTCTAATATTTGGACAAAACAGAAATCTTTAATGTACAGTTAGCTGCCTAACAGTATACTGACAGATCAAGGAAACATGTCTGTGTTATTATATGCTCCAAGAGTCTTTAATAGTCATGAACATGTTGGTATTCACAAATCTGTTATCGTCTGTTCATGGCTCTTAACAGAGCTTGTTATGGATCTAAATAAATAAAGGTTATTTGTTTAAACTTAGCGTGGTTGGTTCTTTTGCATTGCTCTGAAGAGCCACTATGGCACCTTTACTTTTAAGAGCATATGTCTTTGTAGTAATATGGAGACCTAAACTGACTAAAGACCTAATAATAATATAATATGAAGACATAAACTAACTAAACAGGGATCTACATTCTTTCTTTAGATACTGTAAAAAAAAATTAGATTGACCTGAGTCTGCAAGTTTGTTCTGAGCAAAATGATCTCTTTCTGAATGGTATTGTGTTCAGGGGCTCCTTCAGAGAAATATATTAGTAAATGCATTCCCTTGGAAACTTTAAAGTGCAAATGGCAGCATGGCAGACAGGTGGATGAAATCTGGCCTTTTTCACTGTATAAATTACACACATTTTTTAGTTGTATTTATTTTTTTAAATTTGGCTTTTTAATAATAGGAATTACACTAATTTTGTATTTATGAACAGCACAAATATAGCTGTGTGCCAGTCAAAAACAAGTGTACAAGTTAGAAGAAAAATAGGTTTGGGGTGCCAAACCAATACTCAGAAATGTATAACTAGCACCCACATTTTGATTATTTAAAGATTGTCATCTGTTTTCACATCAATGTGAGCTCGCTCTGAGTGTCTGACGAAGTACATCCTGTATATCCGAGCCATTTCAGCAGCTATAGATGACTGTCATAGCTACTCCTGACTAATAAGACGTCTTGTGAACTTTGTGTTAGTTAATCTTGGTTCACCGATAGGCATGAATCCAAAAGCTATGCATGGTGTATTTAAAGTTGTTAATAATTTATTTTATTTGAAAAATAAATATGGAAACCTTGGCTCTTTCCTCAACCTAACAAATTTCAAATCATCAAAGTTACTTTATTAGCTTCAGTGCTATTGCACACTTAGGCCAATTTATTTTTCACTTCCTGTTTAGTATGTCACGTGTGATTTATTTCATATTTGGGTGGATGCATAGCCATATGGAGAGTTCTTATTTGGGCTTATGGCTTAATTATGTACTCTTGAACTTTTTTAACTCTTAATTACCATGTGATTTGCAGTGTAGTATGAGGAGTTAGGAGTAACACAGAACAAAGTAACTAGCTGCTATAATCCTATTACATTCCACAGTAACGAAGTAGTATAACATATTACTGTACATGTTTACATTCTTGTAAACACATTAAAGTTACCAGCTTAGCTAGAATTTTGTTACTTGCATTACAAATTATATGTAAATAACATTAAGGGTGGGCATTTCATTTTGATTAACATTAGAGGAGGTGAGTGTGGCTGCTGATTCACATTGTACATGCCCACTGTTTTCAAACAGGCATAGATTGCGTTGAATGTTACAAGGTTGCCCCATCTGTACTGGACGTGTTTGTTATTTTATGACATTACTCAATAATTAATTTGAAAGAATAGAATAATGGAGAGAACTGAAGTCAAGTTCATTAATACAGTGGAGCACTTTAAAAAACTGCTGAAAACACATTATTTTAACATGGCTTTCTCGTAACTTCACTTTAATTTAATCCTGATACTCTGTATGTTCAATTCATTATAATAACTATTCATGGTGGCTCTAAAATCCATACTGACCCCTACTCTCTCTCCTGTTTCTTTTCCTGGTTTTCTGCGCCACCACCATCTACTCAAAGCACCGTGATGTTCCAACAGTGATGGATTAAAAGCCAGAAGTCTGCATGACCATCATCATCAAGTCCTTCCAAGAGAACCCTAAATACAAAGAGGACTGTTTCACTTATGTTAGGTAGAATGCTCAGAGGGGACTGGGCGGTCCCGTGGCCTGGAACCCCTGCAGATTTTATTTTTTTCCCCAGCCATCTGGAGTTTTTTTTGTTTTTTCTGTCCTCCCTGGCCATCGGACCTTACTCTTTTTCTATATTAACTAATGTTGTGTTATTTTAATTTCTTATTTTGTCTTTTTATTTTTCTTCATTATGTAAAGCACTTTGTGCTACTTTTTTGTATGAAAATGCGCTAGATAAATAAGTGCTGTTGTTGTTGTTATAAAAAAAAAGTTTAAGGAATAAAGAGCAATGTTAATTATTATTATTATGGGTTACAGCAAACATTTATAATTAAATATACATCAGTTATGTCCATATCTTATTCCCTATGATATGCAGTCTTTTGGTCAAATCACTCATAAGCAATTAGATTTACAGAGGCAAAGCGGTCATCAATATCCAATCAATTGAAAATGCTGTAAGCATTATGTGTCAGAATATATCGCAACATACATATGAGTTTTTTGTCACGTTCCTTTAATGTTCCTGTGAAAATGTCTCTGTACAGGTAAGGTAAATGAATCTTGATCTTAATTTTTAGTGAATGTAAGATAGTTTATTACTTAAAATGAATGCTTTATTATGGATCACCATTTAACTTTTTATAAAAAGCAAACCCAAACCAGAGACAAATACTTATTTGTTATTTTACACAATAAATACAGCAGATCACCAGCAGCCATATAATCAGTGAGTTCTCTCGTCTGCTGGCCACCTCACTAGCTTACCATTTACAGACACCATGTTTCAAGTAGCTAATTACTTTCATTTTGAACTGTCAATATTTCATTTTGTTAAGAATTATTAACACTGGCTGGCTCATATTTTTAAAATGGCACAGTCCTAATGTAAATCATGTAGTTTACTTTTTGATGTGCTGAATTCGTGATCACAGGTATTGGATATTTACTCCTTATTAAATTACTGAAAGGACATTTGGGTGTCATCTTTGTGCTTTCCCTGTTTATGTGGGTTTAGAAAGTAATGTATAAGTAAAGTAATTAGTAATGTGGTAACTTTTTTTTCCAGCAAGAAAGGAATAAAGCAATCCCGTTAAAATCTGAATTAAGTAATTAGAAATTTGTAACTCTTCTTAGTTTGCACTTTATGTTTTCTGGTACAGTTTATAGCTGATACATGCAGGATATGTTCCTATTTTACAGTGAACCGTAAGGCGCATATAAGGTGATCCCTTGGAATTTACATGAGTGATGTGACTGTTCTTGATGGAATTGTGTGCACAGTGTTTACTGACTCGTATAATTCATGTGTTTTAGTTATTGCTGTGCTTACCATAGATATCAACAGGTCTTAGGTTTTTCAATGATTTACTATTTTAGTTTAAGAATGATGTATGATAGGTGGCACGGTGGCGCAGTGGTAGCGCTGCTGCCTCGCAGTAAGGAGACTTGGGTTCACTTCCTGGGTCCTCCCTGTGTGGAGTTTGTATGTTCTTCCTGTGCCTGCATGGGTTTCCTCCCACAGTCCAAAGACATGCAGGTTAGGTGGATTGGTGATTCTAAATTATCCCGTGTGTGTGTGCGCCCTGTGGTGGGGCTGGCGTCCTGCCCTGGGTTTGTTTCCTGCCTTGCACCCTATGTTGGCTGGGACTGGCTCCAGCAGACCCCCATGACCCTGTAGTTAGGTCATAGCGGGTTGGATAATGGAATGATGTATGATTTTACTAAAAACTGAGCTATTAACTATACTTCAGTGTTGTATATGTATTTTTACTAGAACTGTATTTTCTGTTTGTTTATCACTATGTGATATCTTTACATACATCAGACAGACAAGATGGCTGTAACTCATTTTTTTAAGATTCTCAACCAACCTTACACGTTTTATGGAAAGCAGCAGAAAATCTGCCCACAAAGCTTATTTGTTCAAAACTTTGAAGTGTTACCTGAAAAACTAACCTTTTCAATATAAAATTTTATATCTGCTACTTCTAACAATAATTGCTTTCATAAATATTTTCATAATAACCATGCTAATACTGCCCTTTCTATTCTATCAATGAACACGTACTGTCAATCAACTCCTGTGCCGCTTATTGTTTTATATTTCATATTGTGACAACTTTTAGACTGGCAGAAAAAAAAGAGAAGTGAGTCTCTTTTGAAGATAAATAAATATGAAGTCTAAGCTAAAAGAATGCTGTGTATAATCATTCAGTTCAGAGATGGAGTGCTGGCAATGGTTTTCTATCAGAACCATCAATGTGCAATCAGTGAAGGATCTGTCTGACAAATGGTAAGAACTGCTGGTTTATTTTACATTTTATTCTTTAAAAAAGATAATATTTGGTTAAGAGGGTTATGATAATAGATAGATAGATAGATAGATAGATAGATAGATAGATAGATAGATAGATAGATAGATAGATACTTTATTAATCCCAAGGGGAAATTCACATAATCCAGCAGCAGTATACTGATACAAAGAAACAATATTAAATTAAATAGTAATAAAAATGAAAAAAATTAAAATAAATAATAATTAGGTCTTGTAGTGGTGTTCACCTCATGGATGACTGTGGAGTGACCAGAGGTGCACGGTTTCAAGTAATTATGTGAGAGACCACCTAATACAAGAGTCCTATTACAAACATAAATTTGGGATGAATTAGCTTACACTGTAAAGACAAAATTTACAAGATGCAAAATAAATGTTGTTACATGCCACTGAGTGGAGAAAGGAAGCATCTCCCTTTGTAATACATGAAATACATGAAATGCATAAAAAAACAAAGTAGCCATTTGTTTTCTGCATACTGGTAGCCATATGCTTACTGTTGCACAAAGAGTCCTATAACACACTGCTTTACTTGCAGATGTTTTTTTCCTCAAACCCAATAAATAATTCATTGCAAGTTTAGCAACAGATGAGTGTTCCACAATGAAAATTGCCATGTGGCACTTTCGAATTACAGGTCAGTTTAAGGCAAGAACATCTATAAGAGGAAGAAAGTGGTGATTTTTTAATAATTCCTTTAAGTAATCCAAACAATTACAGCAATTGAAGAATGGTGCCCTTAACAGAAACACTGGCAAAATACCAAGGAACAAGGTGTCTGCCCCGAATGATAACATAAACTCATTAACTCACCAAATGCAGACACACTGTGATATGCATTAGTTTGATAAATTAAAATTTTAGTATGAAATTAATTATAGGCATAGTAATATTTTTCCAGAATTATGTATATGTGGATTGCTTCTAATGTTTTTTTTTTCATAATTTTGTGAATTTTGCACAGAACGTACTGCTACTTGTCCATCTAGATAAGTCAGTTCAGGGCAGGATTATGATAAAAAGCTAGAACAATTCTAGTCATATGCAGTTACTCTGAAAGCAGTCACCCATTTAAATGTTTTGACTTCTCGGGGAGGAAAATAAAATAAAAGGCAAGTTGTACAGTACATGCAATTCATGCTATCTAGTGTAACAATACAAACAGTTAAATTAACAAGTGAATGTAATCCCAAAACTGATTTAAATGTTATTGTCTATGCTCTGTTCTATGTCACAATGAATGTGATCATAAGAGAAGGTCAAATTCACATTTCATGCATTCATGCATCTCTCTGCTAAAGTCTACAAATGAAATTTACAGTTTCATTAAATTTCTCAAACGTTCATTTCGCAAATAATTTTGCAACTGAGAAATGTGAAACTCACTTAAATGAGATGTTTTGGGGATTTTTAATAAAGAATATTGCTCTCTAAGTATTAATCTGAAGCCAAAACCACACTTATCTTTCTCAGTTGCCCTCCAATATCTCCCCATGTACCTTCACAGGCTTTCATGTACCTTATGCCCTGCCTGCCTCCTGCCTAAACATTCACGCCATTGGTTCCATCTCACACAACTCATTTGGGGTCAGAGGTATCACCATCTGCACTCACTTTTTTCCAGCTCTATAAGCTGATCTAAGCCAGGATCCTTTGAGGCTTGCTTTAGCTTACATACTCAGGCCAATTGATTTTAGCAGTAGAGAAGCACCTCCAAATTGTCTGTAGGTTAAGAGCTCTCTAGCCACATCCCTTTTCCATTCTTTTGCACCAGAATACATGGAAAAAAGGATGGCAGACTGGTTGAAAATATATGTGCTAATGGTGTGAATTTTGCTTGTGTCAAAACAAAATGTGTTTAATAGATTTCTTCCAAAGCAAATCTTTTAAGTTTCACTGTGAATTGAAATTAGTCCAACCTCTGACACAGCAGATCCCAGCAGGCAAAGCTACCTAAACTCAATTTCACTCCCTTAGTGTATGTCCAAAACACCCAAAAAATCTAAATCAAAGGTACTGAAAATAAGCACTTCATAATATGTCTGTTTTATAAATGATGCGCACTGTACTGTACCTCTAGGCACATCTTAATCACATACAGTTCTAGTCCATTGTGTTTCAAATTCTCGATTTTTGAATATCTGTACATATGTCTCATTAAACACAGGCTCATGTGTGATGTGGTGCCTTAACTATTTCACTAATGATTTAACTGACAAAAGCAAACTGATCACATTTCAAAAAAGCAGAAAGGCACCACTGCTGTTGCTAATAAAAACAATAAGTGGATTGTGAGATCATCCTGGTGCAGCAAGCATGTTTTGATACTGGTAGAGTTTTAGCAAACAAAAAGATTTTTTTTTCCCTTATTGTTATTTTCGATTCTTTTAAAAATAAGTCTTGAAATTTGTAAAGTGAAAAAACTTTTATTATTATGCAAGACTGAAAATGAATTGAGTAATGCAGTGGACAACGATGCTAACTCAGGCACAAAGCATCCTAGGTTTAAATCTAGTGCTCAGTTGTTGTCTGTGTGAACTTTGCATGGCCTGTCGGTCTGCCTGGGGTTTTTCCTACAAGTGGTCATGTTTTCCATTTCCATTAGAACACGTTAAGATAATTGTCAACTCCAAACAGGCCCATGGGTGTGTAAGTAAGTGGGTCCTATGATGGGTGGTACAATGATGATGCAATAGGATAGACTTGGCACCCTTTAACCTGTAAAGGATTTAAAGGGGCTTCAGAATGTTGTTATGTAATTTTATTTAATAACATACATATATTAATGTACACTGCTCCCTAATGGTGTTAGGCTGTAATAAAAAAGCCTAAAAAAACAAAACAAAACAAAACAAAAAATTTTAATATGAAATTGTATTGCTTGAATGGTGCCATTATAAAATAAATAAAATAAATATCAATAATGATATATTTGTGTGTGTGTAAATACGCAATTGTCATTTAAAAGATTAATAACATATCTATCTATCTATCTATCTATCTATCTATCTATCTATCTATCTATCTATCTATCTATCTATCTATCTTCACCCATCCATACACACACACACACACACATAAGATATATTTGATCAGCCACAACATTAAAACTATTGGCAGGTGAAGCGAATTACATTGATTATCTACTTACAGCAGCACCTGTCAAGGGATGAGATATAGCAGGTGTAAGTGAATGGTCAGTTCTTGAAGTTGATGCAGGAATCAAGAAAACTGGTCAAGCATAAGGATCTAAGCAACTTTAAAATGGGCCAGATTGTAATGACAAGATGACTGTGTCAGAGCACCCCCTTAAATATCAGGTCTTGTGGGGTGTTCCCAGTATGCAGTGGTTAGTACCTATCAAAGCTGGTCCAAGAAATGACAACAGGTGAACTTGTGACAATATCATGGGCTGTCAAGGCTCATTGGTGTACGTTTATTTTTGTGGGGAGTGAAGGCTGGCCTATCTGGTTTGATCACTATATATAGTATATATAGTAGCTATTCCATCCTCTTTAATAAAACCCTTGTGTGCGTCCAGTGTCCGTGTGTGTGTCTTCTGGTGAAGTGCGCATGCGCAGGGCCACACAGCACGTGTTCAGTCTTTTCCTGTGCATTCCCTGTGCAGAGAGAGAAGACAGGCACACACACAGGCGCGCGCGAGTCACACCCACACACACACACACACACAGGCGCGCACGAGTCACGCACACACACAGGTGCGCACACATCACACACACACACACACAGGCGCGCGCGCGTCACACACACACACAGACACGCGCCGCGTCACACACACACGAGACACACACACACACAGGCACACGCGACAGACAGACAGACAGACACACACAGGCAAGAGACAGACAGACACACATACAGACACAGAGGCGCGCGCTTAAGAGACACACATGCGAGAGACAGACACATGCAGGCCCGCGAGAGAGACACACACACACACACACATGCATGCATTGTTGCAATGTTACTTTTCTTAGTTGTTTATTAAATTACATATTTTTCAAATGTTCATTTTTTCCCCTGTGCTTAAAATTAATTAAAAAGAGTTTTTAGCGAGCGGGTCATAAGGCTATAGTGTAAATTCTTGCAGTCTTAGTTTTCTCAGTTGTTGAAGGTTTTCTTAGTGTTAGTCAATGTTTTTACATTTAGTTTACTATTACGCTGTGCTTTCTATGGTATAGTTAACTATATTTGTGCTTAAAAACTTAAAAAATATATATATTTACATACAGTTCATACGGTCTGGAACAGATTAATTGTATTTACATACAATCCTATGGGGGAAATTACTTCGGTTCACGACCAAATCGGGTTACAACCAGAGTTTTGGAACGAATTATGGTCGTGAACCGAGGTTCTACTGTATTACTGTCAGACAAAATTACAGGCATTTTATGGAAATACAAACCAGTATTACTGAGAGAGAAAATTAAAGGCACACAATACAGTGACACATATTACAGCCACATACAAGGTCCCTTGCGATTTAATATAGACTGTTCATACAAACGTTTATGCACTACTGTTCTAGCGCCCGTTATTGTAATGGGCTTAATGTCTAGTTCCTAAATAATAGCAAAAAACTTTCATTTTCCCAGTTTTACTCATGAGAAGCTTACAGGTTATAACTGATTTTTGCAGTCTTCCACCCACTATAAAAAAGATGCCATTAGATTGACAAGCTACTAAAACCTAACATATGGTAAGTGATATGGATGTATGGGTTTATTCTGTTAGCCATCTGCCCATTCTAAGGTTAATTCTGCTGGGTATATTTTACTGGATCAAGCATCCATATTAAAATTCACTCACACTTACATATCACTGCCCAAACACAATGGAGACATAAAAACAATGGAGCTCATTTTTAAATGTAATCCAATGAGTTCACCATAGCACACTAGGTTTTGCCATGTGGAGGACTGATACACACTTACTAAGCTCGAAAAGAAAACGATGGTTTCTCATCACAGATTACTATATCAAAGCTGATAACTGCTGCAGTATATTGCTGCCCACGAAGCTGTTATTCATCAGACCCCCAGACACTGCGATGTGTAATACCGTTGATTAAAATGAGCTTTTAGATCGTAGACTATTAATTCATATATAATACATATATAAATGAAAGGATCGATAAAATGTATTTTATTTTGCATTTATTTACTCTTGATTGTCTTACTCAGTTAAATCATCAGATACACTTTAAAGGTATATACTTGCCATATGTCGGGTTATTATTGATATTTTTTCATATTTCTAACATGAACACACGCAAGTCACTCGTGGTAAACGAGATATATGAGGTCTCTTCCACGACAGGGAGAAGACTATATACCATTTTCATAAACCGTCCGTTAACTATAAGATCTTATAAGCAAACTCACAGTAACTCTTCACGTACATATAATAAATTATTTATTTACGTTTAATATTTGTGTTTTTTATAATTTATTGTTTGGCAATATATTGTTTATGAGTAAAACGTTGTATTTTATGAAGTATTTGAAGAAAGAACGACGTATTTGAAAGGAGAGAAACATCCTTCGGGAAAGAAAAAGCAGTTAAACTTCAGCACTCTGGACAGATCCTGCTAGCCAATATACTTTGAAAAACGGCAAGAGAGCAGAATTAACACTCATTTAAACCACCATCACCATTGTCTAACTAGTAGTTAGTTAAATACACTGAAGCCCTCGATGTCAATGAAAATTAACCCCCTCGTTTAAATAACAACTATAATTATCAATGAGATCGAAGGGAGAGTACAAAGAGCCTTTCAAACAGTAAAGAGCTGTAGCATATCAAATGTCAAGGATTTTCAAGCGACTCGGGCGTTTGAATGATTATCACTTTCATTCAGAAAAGGTATAATCAAAAGTAATTATTTATTTTTAAAGCACAAACTGTAATGTATAATGTATGGAGAAAGGAATTATGCGTTGTAAATGAGCTAGAACTTCTTATTCATCATCCGACACTCCCTTACATTCAAAAACAATTTCAAAAACTCACTTTTTATCCTTAACCTGGGATAATCAAATTCTTCGTATACCTCCTCGCCCCACCTCCCTACCCCCACCTTTAATCAGTCTTAGCATGTATCGATTTTCAGTTTGGATATCTCCTTTGCTCCTCGTTTAATTTTTCACCTTATGACAATGAGTGATTATTTGTATTGTAACATTACCACATGGATAATTTATTCTTGGTTTCTTTGTAAAAGGTAGCATCACAAGGCGTTATACAAAACAACGCTTCGCTAATAGTTATATAGGTTTTGTACTTTACTGCCTGCTTTATTCTTCCGTTTAAAAACCAGTGTTCATGTACTGGTCATTTACATCCTTGTCACGGCAATAAGTGCCCCTAAGTAATATAGTGGTTAATAAAATGTTTGATTATATTTATGGCAACACCATAATTGTCAAATGCATCGCAGCACACAGAAGCTGGATATTAATGAGCCAATCGAGAGGTCATATTTCCATGAGTTCTATTTCATCCAGCTATCATGTTCTTGAAATGATCGTTTTTCCGCATGCCGGGTAGCCTACAGTCATACACAATACCAAGATGAGCTTAAACAAGAACATAAGCAGTCGTCTATACGATCGCAAACAGTTATTTTGCATACATTCAAAGGATTTCATCGAGATAAATCTAATGTAGCGTAAGCAAAGCATCACAGAAACATCGCATGTAATATGCAGGTATAAATACCTTCATGAACAGCCCCAAATGAGACTAGCTCGTACTTCTCCGCGGTCGAACTCGAACTGAAGAAAGAGTGACCGAGACGAACGCGCGCAGACATTTTTTTAAATCACTAATGATGGAAAGTAGCACGAATCTATTAAGCTCATCTAATACAGGCAACCTTGTTTAAAAATGTGCTGTCAACAATCTCACGGGTTGCGACACTTTATCTTTTTCGCCATCTTCTTTGGAAATAAAGGACACAGAGAAACAGAAAGGAATCGAGGAGAAAATCACTCACGCTTTCCCCACTCAGATTAATGGATTACACGGGCTCTCAAAAGCTCCATTTTCAAGGAAGTATTTCCTAGCATCCAGAAAGAAGATATCCGTGATCACAGCGAGAGAGAGAGAGAGAGAGAGAGAGAGAGAGAGAGAGAGAGAGAGAGAGAGAGCGCAATCAAGCGAGCAAGAGAGAGAGAGAGAGAGAGTTGAATTATTCAAAGACGAGTCACGTGACCAGATTTAAATTTATTATTTAACGAGATGCTCCCATTGAACGGGCTCTTACGTCAATAGCGTCCTGATGTCAGCCCTCCTCCCCTATTAGAGCGGCTCTCTGTTCCGGTCGCTGAGGAGCCTGGCGTAGAGGAGCGCAGGTTGCAGAGCTCCCCACAGCAGCATCATCTTCTCCTCCTCCCTGCAGCATCCTATGCTCGCGCAATATCGCCTGCTTTACCCATTCGACCAATTCCACTTTTTGCCCTCTTTGCTTGCACACGTTTAATTTGACAAGTTTCTGTGAGTCTGAGCGCGGGGTTTTACACGGTGTAACCCCTTCTTGAAGCTGGTCCGACTCAGAAAACAACTAGTTGCACAGAAGTGCTGCATAGCCTGACATGGATTGCTGTATTATTTAGCCTTACTTCTTTAGCACTTCTTCTGATCATCCCTGAATAAATCTTTTCTCACTCCTCCTCCTCCTCCTTTTTTACTCTGAAGGTTTTGTTCGCCTAACAATGAAGGAAATCTCTTCAGTTTATTTTGTCACAAGTTACAGCATGCAAATTCTATACATTGCAGCTAAAAAGAGGCATAATCAAATTGATAAAATAGAAACACACATTAAAATAGATTGAATATGGACAAAACAGTAAAAATGTATTCATGAAAAGAAAAATGCGGGTGTTGTATGTACCATTCATGCATATTAGGCACAAAGAGAAAATGAAGTGTCACCACCTAAAGATGAAAATATACAGTTTTCAATTCAGTGAACAGCAAACATTAACTTCAGGTCATACTTTGATGACAGAGACAGATACAGCCTCATGAACAGACACCAGTCGGGGAGCTATAGATAGACACTCAACAAAAACGTCAGTGATAGCTTGTTTGTTTAGAAGATTTCTGACAGGCTTTGAAATAAAAGCAGGTCGTGTGTGTCTGAGCTTTCCAATGTTTTTATAGGTGTGTATTATGGTGCACACCATTTCATATTTTATATCTGATGTAGGATGAGCCAGCACTAAAAACACAATTCTTTGTTGCAGAAGTCCATTTAGTAACAAAATTACTAAAAAAATGAATAAAAAAAAACCTAAAAGTAGGATGTAATGACATCCTTGTCAACAGATTCAGCAGTAGGCATGGGACTATCTGAATTAGAAAGAATTACACAGATGATGAAAGGGGTTTGTTAACAACAACTGAGATGCAATGGACTGAGTTAAGGATTTTGTGTTACCAAGGCTGTGCATACATAAATATCTGTCAGGATATGTAATTACTGAGGAATCAAAAGAAGATAGTTGAGATAGTTCTGGTGCTTCTGATTAGGATGCATCCCTGGGAAGGCGTTTCAGGTATGTCCAACAGGGAGGAGACCTTGAGACAGACCCAGGGCACACTGGAGAGATTATATCCCCTTGAAGCAGTTGGAGGAGATGGCAAAGAAAAGGCATGCCTGGTCATTTTTGCTTAAATGGCTGCCTCTGGATCTGGATACACATCAGAAAATGGATGGATGGATAAGATTAAATAGCGAGAGGGAGACACAGTTGTGAGATAAATGTGATGGAAGCTGAAGTCTTGAAGATGCACAGGAAATTGTTATGGGCATCCAAGGACTGAAGAATACACTGCTGAGGAGGTAATTATTCTTCCAGGACTGGCCTTTCACTATTGTAGAGGAATGAGATTAGAATTAATATTTTGTGAGTGGTGGGGAATCATAGACCTCATTTTCTACATGTTTGTACCCAGTTCTCTAGACTTCTGTGACCAAAGCAGCTCCATTTAATTCATGTTATGTAGTTTGTTACTGGTGTAGGACATGGGCGCACCTTTTATTGACCTGACTTTGCTGTGTTATCCTCTGCTTATGTTTTATGTCTGAGTTAATGGCTGTATGAGCATATGAACAGAGAGGAGTGATGACCTCTTTCTTTAACTATGATTAGTGCTACATACTTTCACTGAATCCATCACTCAAACCTTTTTTTCTGCTCTTGTGTTTGCTAAGGATAAATGTTTAAGCCAATAAATGTGAGAAACATGGAATTTTACAAAAGTGAAATGCTAAAAAAGGTGTAGGGTCATTATTGTGACATGTGCATAGTATAGTAAAATTATTTTTTGCATGCACTAATCAACAGGTTCCATGATTAGTGAGTAGAATTATCTTACCTTGAAACTTCTGTCTGCCTTACGTGAAAATCTCAGAACACATTTGTCATAATCTAGTTACAACTAACTATATGCCAAATGTATTTGAGCGTTCTATTATTTCCACTCCTTCAATCTTCTTCTTCATTTGGCTGCTCCCGTTAGGGGTTGCCACAGTGGATCATCTTCTTCCATATCTTTCTGTTCTCTGCATCTTGCTCTATCACACCCATCACCTGCATGTCCTCTCTCACCACATCCATAAACCTTCTCTTAGGCCTTCCTCTTTTCCTCTTACCTGGCAGCTCTATCCTTAAGATCCTTCTCCCAATATACTCAGCATCTCTCCTCTGCACATGTCCAAACCAGCGCAATCTCATCTCATCCTCATCACACCCAATGCAAATCTTAACATTTTTACCAATGCCACCTCCAGTTCTGTCTCCTGCTTTCTGGTCTATGCCACCATCTCCAGCCCATATAACATAGCTGGTCTCACTACCATCCTGTAGACTTTCTCTTTCACTCTTGCTGATACCTGTTTGTCACAAATTACTCCTGACACTCTTCTCCACCCATTCCACCCTGCTTGCACTCTCTTTTTTACCCCTCATCCACAATCCCCATTACTATGTACTGTTGATCCCAAGTATTTAAACTCATCCACCTTCGCCAACTCTACCCCCTGCATCCTCAGCATTCCAATGACCTCCCTCTCATTCACACACATGTATTCTGACTTGTTCCTACTGACCTTCATTCCTCTCCTCTCTAGAGCATATCTCCAACTATCCAGGGTCTCCTCAACCTGCTCCCTACTATCGCTACAGATCACAATGTCATCAGCAAACATCATAGTCCAAGGGGACTCCTGTCTAATCTCGTCTGTCAACCTGTTCATCACCATTGCAAATAAGAAAGGGCTCAGAGCCGATCCCTTATGTAATCCCACCTTCAACTTGAATACATCCGTCACTCCTACCGCAGACCTCACCACTGTCACACTTCCCTCGTACATATCCTATACAACTCTTACATACTTCTCTGCCACTTCCGACTTCTTCATACAATACCACAACTCTTCTTGAGGCACACTGTCATATGCTTTCTCCAGGTCCCTAAGGACGCAATGCATCTCATTCTGGCCTTCTCTATACTTCTCCATCAACACCCTCAGAGCAAACATTGCATCAGTTGTGCTCTTTCTTGGCATGAAACCATACTGCTGCTCACTAATCATCAACTCACTTCTTACTCTAGCTTCCACTACTCTTTCCCATAACTTCATGCTGTGGCTCATCAATTTTATCCCCCAGTAGTTACTACAGTCCTGCACATTCCCCTTATTCCTAAATATTGGCACCAGTACACTTCTTCTCCACTCCGCAGGCATCCTCTCACTTTCCAAGATTCCATTAAACAATCTGGTTAAAAACTCCACTCCCATCTCTCCTAAACACCTCCATTTTCCACAGGTATATCATCTTGACCAACGGCCTTTCCATTTTTCATCGTCTTCATAGCTGTCTTAACTTCCTTCTTGCTAATCCATTGCACTTCCTGATTCACTATCTCCACATCATCCAACCTCTTAAAGTACTCTTTCCATCTGCTTAACACACTCTTCTCGCTTGTGAGTATGTTTCAATCTTTATCCTTTATCACCCTAACCTACTGCACATCTTTCCCAGCTCGGTCCCTCTGTCTAGCCAATCGGTACAGGTCCTTTTCTCCCTCCTTAGTGTCCAACCTCTCATGCAACTCATCATAGGCCTTTTTTTAGCCTTTGCCACCTCTCTCTTCACCTTACTCCTTATCTTTTTTACTCTTGTCTACTTTCTACATCTCTCTGACTATCCCACTTCTTCTTTGCCATCCTCTTCTTCTGTATACTCTCCTGTACTTACCCATTCCACCACCAGGTTTCCTTTTCCTCCTTCCTCTGTCCACATGTCACGCCAAGCACCCTTCTTGCTGTCACCCTTACTACATCTGCTGTAGTTTCCCAACTGTCTGGTAACTCTTCACTGCCATCCAGTGCCAGTCTCCCCTTCTCCCTAAACTCAACCTTGCAGTCTTCCTTTTTCAACTTCCACCATTTGATCATTGGCTCTGCCCTCACTCTCTTCCTTTTCTTGATCTCCAACGACATCCTACAGACCACCATTCTATACTGCTTAACTACACTTTCCCTGCTACCACTTTGCAGTCTTCAATATCCTTCAGATTGACTCTTCCGCATAGGATGTAATCTACCTGTGTTCATATTCCTCCACTCTTGTATGTCACTCTATGTTCCTCCCTCTTCTTAAAATACGTTTTCACCACAGCCATGTCGATCCTTTTGGCAAAATCCACTATCATCTGACCCTCTTCATGACACCATACCTACCCATCACCTCCTCATCTCCTCTGTTCCCTTCACCAACATGTCCATTGAAATCCATTTCAATCACCACATTCTGTCCCTTGGGTACACTGTTCATCACTTCATCCAACTCACTCCAAAAATCTTCTTTCTCCTCCATCACACACCCAACTTGTGGGGCACATGTACTAACAACATTCATCATCACACCTTCAATTACCAGCTTCATAATCATTACTCTATCTGACACTCTTTTCACCTCCAAAACACTCTTGACATACTGTTCCTTCAGAATAACCCCTACCCCATTTCTCCTCCAATTTCCACTCCTTCAGTAATGTTAGTAATGGGTAAAAGGCTGAGGCACCCTAAAATCTGCAGAAGTAATCAGCAACAGTATGAATGCAGGGTCGTGCCTTTAACTTTCCTTTATAGGGCCAAAAGATAGGAACTTAAATGGAGAATAAGCCATTTGGAAAACAGAGGAATTGAGTATTGCAAGATGGGCGACACTTTCTAAAGGATTTAGAGATTTACATTGACACAATATTTTCATCATCTAAGCACCTTGCAGAAGCAATTAGAAAGACAAATTAGAGAGACATTATATTATATTATAAAAAGTGTTGAATATAAATTAAGGGGCAATATACTTTGAGTATATAATGCACTAGTGTGATGGCATCTGCTACTGCAAGAAAGACATAGCAGCACTAAGAGCTGTGCAAAGAGAGCAACAAATTCATCCCAGGACTTCAGACATTTCATACTCTGACAGACTCAGAGAATTAAACCTGTTTAGTCTCAAGCAGAGTAGACTAAATGGATAACTGATCCAGGTCTTCATAATTCTCAAAGGTGCTGATAAAGTGGATCCAGCAGAATTCTTCTAAGTTAAATGTGAATCACATATTTAGGAACACTAGAAGAAATTAAGTGATACTGCATTTTGTAGACAGGAAGCACTTGTTTTCACAAACAAATTACCGAGATACGTAGTTGAAGCAAAACCTAGACAACCCTTAAGAAGTATCTGGATGAGATATTGGGAGAAAAATGAGCTTGATGGACCAAATGGTCTCTTCTTGTTTGTCAAATTTGCTATGTTCTTAAATGAGGTGAAACTTGGCCGAGGTCATTTGTGTGTTACTAGCTCAGGAACAAGTTTGGGAAATTAAGACGAAAGAGTTTTACTACAGTTTAAATGAGTTGTGAAGGTAATGTTCAGTTTCAGTACAATTTATTTTCATTTTATAGTGCTCTTATAAATATGAACCTGAGAATGTGTGCACAATTCCACAGCTAAAATGCAATAACAGTAAATTGTTAAAGTATACAACACTAACATATCAAGAACACATAAAATATGTTAACACATAGTAAACAAGATTTTTTTTATTTTCTAAACATAAGAAAATATAAAATAGCACAGATGTTTGTACTTTTGTTTTAATTCTATGCCTTGCTTATCTGTTCTGCTAGAACGCACTTTGGTATAATTTTTGTAAAAAGTGTAATACAAACAAGACTTATTATAAGCTAATGCTGTTATGTCTATTACCGAGATATGACCAGTTGATATTAGGAGGAGGAAGAGGAGGAGAGGAGGACTGCAGTCAACATCATTACTGGAGAAAACAAACCTCTCGGAGGGTCCACAGTCAGCTTTAACAGACAAAGTAAAAGGCAAAGTCAGGCATAGTCACAGTTCTGGTGACCTAGGCCAACAGACTGCCCATCATGTCCTGAACATTTTTAAAAACAATAGGCAAATGCTGGGCAGTGTAGATAAATTATTGCATTCTCTCATTACTGAATAATGATGAAGCATGGTGCTGATGATAGGGTACTAAAAACAATTTGAATCTGAATACATCTTGGATTCCCAGCAGACAAATGTAGTGTCATCGGCAGATAACTAAAACTTCAGGCTGTTTTCATTTACACACTTGACTGTTTTGTGATCAAACAGACCATCTTATGCCTCATCACTGCATTTGTATCCCAGGCTGATTCTGTCAATGTGCCATTCTTAGGAAGTTTTCAGTATCTCTCTTCGATCTTAAGGGTTTCCTCCTGGAATTTCGATTTTCTTCCATAGGCCAAAGAAATGAAGTCAGGGTGAATAGTGTCTCTCGACAGTAGTAGAGATAAAGGTGTGAGTGCCAGCTTTGGTGGGCTGACATCCCACCTTGCCAAGTTGTGCCTTTACTCTGTAAATCAAATAATTGCATAAATAAATAAATAGGTGTTAAATTTCCAAATTGTATGACCGAGCACCTTTTTGAGGATTACTGTCTAATGTAATGGTTTAACATATGAAATACACTTGCTTATTGCATTTTCCTTTTTCAGTTATTGTCCCTCACTATTTTTGCTAAGTGTTTGTTAATTTTAAAAAAATAAGAAAATGTTATTCCTATTGCTTTCTCTCATCAATTTCTATTGTCCACAGAATTTTAAAATTAAGGAATTTGTCTAATAAAAGTCTTTCATATATTTAACATCATTCAGTTTTTAACATTTTCTGAGCACAATTCTATACAAGTTAAGGTTGACTGACTTGCATTTATTTTGTCATTGAGAAGCTGCGAATCAATATAATAACATTAAAATATCTAAAAATGCACAAAAAGAGTATTTTAATAAATAAAATAATTATAATAAATTACTTAATAATTAATTATATTTATATAGCGCTTTTCTAACCTACTCAAAGTGGACTAGTTTATATAGACATGGGGAGCCACTTCCATCATCACCAATGTGTAGCATCCATCTGGATTGCAGCCATTCTTATGCCAGTAAACTCACCACACATTAGGTATTAGGTGGTGAAGGAGTCAGAAGGATAGCCAACAAGGGATAGGAAATGATTAGGGGCTAGAATGGACAAGTCAATGGTGGACAATTTAGCCAGGGCTTTGTGGGGGACACTCTATTCTTTTCAAGGGATTCCAAGGTATATTTAGTGAACACAGAATCAGGTCCTTGGCTTTATGTCTCATTCAAAGGACAGTGGTAGCTTTTACAGCACAATGTCCCCATCACTGCACTGGGAGATGGGGATCCATACACAGACCACAGGGTCAGCACACTCTGATACGGCCTCACCAACATGTCATAATCAGTTAGTTATGAAACAGAGCTATCACTAATTTTTAAAATAATGAAAATCACTAGAAGGTACACTTCTAGAGGGAATCACCTTTGAAAGTTTTAGCAGGGTTTTGAACATGATTGTAAATTGAAAGACTGAAGTATTTATTGTCTACAGTATTAGGAAAGGCATCATTTTCTAGCAATTAAAAAGATTCTTGCTAGACTTTTTCTCAAGGCTTCAGGTAATGGGAGCATTGAAACAGGAGTAGGAGAACAGCAGGATAAGCTGATCTGTGCTTTCATCTAATAAAAAATGTTTTTTATTTGAATGTGTTTTATTTTAATACAGTCATGTTTCTAATATTGATAGGGAGTTGAAAAGGGTTGCATGTTGGTTGGACATGTCACTGTACTCTGTACATTTGACAGTATTACTACTACAAGTTATACTGATTGATTAATTTAGATTTACAGCTTTAGTTGTTTCTGACTCTGTGGGCCAACTTCCTCCACACCTTCCTGTCTTTAGCTGCTGCAGACTCATGCCTGGGTCATTTTTGATGGCATCTATACAGCATGTTCATTATGGTCCTGTTCATTATGGCACATCCATACATAGTGACAGGTTACACAATAGCACAGACAAGCCTGTATTGAGTTGCAAGACTAACATTTTGCTTTTCCAAATCTTGTTAATGCATATCATGCATCATGACTTACAAACCAGAGTGCACATTAAGATCTCAAGATGCCGGTCTGCTTATGATTCCAAGGATTAATAAAATAACAGTGGGAGGTCGAGCTTTTAGTTACAGGGCCCCTAAACTGTGGAATGGTCTGCCTGCTATTATAAGAGATGCCCCTTCAGTCTCAGCTTTTAAATCCATGCTGAAGACTCACTACTACAGTTTAGCATATCCTGACTAGAGCTGCTGATTAACTGTACAGACTGCGTCTCTGTTTTTAGTCATTGGCACTAAAACATAAGTATGATGGCTATAATTTGTTACTAACCCTAACCTATTCTGCTTCTCTTCTCGGTACTCAAATGTTTCACTTGGTGCCGCGGCCCACCTGCCAAGTTGTTTTGCCTGCCTAAGGTAAAGTCATCTCTGATGGAAGATTGCAGGAATCATTGTGAAGAGGGGTCCTTTTATCGGATTGGCTGGCCCAGAGCTAACTCAGCTGTGGAATGGACAGTAGAGGGAGGCAGCTTGATGGCCGAGGTTTCCTGGACTCTGAACAAATCCAAATCGTGTTATGTAATATCATCTACTGTTGAATTCTGCTCTGTACTTGTAATTATATTGTATTGAGGATTACTTGTGGTCTGTTCAGTGTATTTTATTTACCCCTTTTTTTGACACCCACTGCACACCCAACCTACCTGGAAAGGGGTCTTTCTTTGAACTACCTTTCCCAAGATTTCTTCCATTTTTTCCCTTAAGGTTTTTTGGGAGTTTTTCCTTGTCCTCTTAGATAGTCAAGGCTTGGGGGCTGTCAAAGGGCAGGGCCTGTTAAATCCTATTGTGGCACTCCTTGTATGATTTTGGGTTATACCTAAATAAATTGTATTGTATTGTATTGTACTGTATGATACAGAAGGATGAGGACACATTAAAAGAAGGGAAAGGAGATTGTACAGTTTCTTTTTTTGAAGTCATAAGCATTCAGAATGATTCATCATTAAGATACTGGTACACAGTGAATAATTTCTGTTGCTGAGTCAGCCAGGGTGTTGTAACGTATTTCCCTGGACAGTCACATGGGGAATTTAGCCAGCATTTCAGGGTTTGGATTGCACATTTAGTTTTAATTGTACTGTGCTCAATTTTTCACCATTGCCTGTTCAGAATAATATTCAGTATCACTCCTGGTTTTTCCAATCTGTCAGATTAAACTCACCCAGCATTAAAATAGCTTAAAAAAAAGGGAAATAAGGGTTTAAACCAGTTCTCTGCAATACCTGAAATGTCACATTACCTGAACTCACCTAAATTTCCTATAAGAAAATGACCCCAAAGGCCATTTTGTTCTAAATCTTGGGTGCTACTATTATAATATCTCTTCATTTGAAAAATGTTCTCATTTTTAACTTAAATATGAATGTATCCAAAGCTTTTTGTAGTAGTATTCTACTACATGGATACCTAAAGTTTACCAGTCTCAGTCATTTGGTCATATATTTTCTTATATTTTTCTTTCCTCAGTGTGAGGTTTTGGCAGAACCAAAAGGTACCTGAGCTCAGTTCCTGGCCTGGTCACTGCACTGAAAAAAATTATGTATTGTATTATTTTAAAAAATTAAGGCAATTTTTGGTTGCCACATTTTAAACAAATGCAACATATGAGTTTCTATTTAAAGTATACTATTAAAATTGTATTTGCAATGCATACATTTTAAACGTAAGCCAAAATGTTAACCTGAGTAAGTTTCCGATTACTAGTTTAACTCAAATAAAAACTAAAAGTTAAGCCTTATTAATTAAACACTGTCATGAACGCGTACCTAGGGACCACCTTCTGGGCTCTGGGAGCTAAGCAGGATGAGAGAGCACAAACTCTTGTCAAATGATCCAGACAACATAGGAAAGAGGTTGGGGGGCAGGCTGCCAAAATCATAGCAAAAGATGTGGTTGAAAGTGGTACAGTTCAGTCCATAACAAAGAACAAACAGTATATTAAAACATGGTGCTTATATATAGGGTAGACAGGAAATTATGTCATCAGGCAGGAACTGGAAGTGAAGTCCTCAGGGCCGGGGCTGGAAATGACGTGTCCGGAACCAGAAGTGACTTCCTTGGAGCTGGAACCAAATGTGGCGTCTTGATACCAGAATTGGAAAGTGGCGTCATTGGACCCAAGTGGATTTTCCCGTGATCAGTCTGCCAAGGGAAAACAGCAAGGATTAATACACTCTGCCACCCCCTGGTTTGGCGAGGAATTACCATCTTTTGAGCCTTTTAGCTGTCTCCCATGCTCACACGTGACACTCTCAGAATGTCTTATTCTTTCCAAGCAGCATCAAACAGCTGCTCAAGGTGTACACCTAATAACACCCACAAAGCTCTGAGAAGGCTCCGCCCCTACGATATAAAAGGAGCCTCACCCAGAAGGGGGAGTCACATTTTGACCTGATTATCATTACATCTTAAGGAAATCTGTTATTGAGTAAAAGGTACTGATTATCATACATAATGTGTGTTAAACTAAAGAATAATTTGTTTCTATGTACAGTTTTTGTGTGTTATTGTATGAGTGTACTGTCTTGAGTCCACACTTCAAAGGCATGTAGGTCAGATTAACTAGTGACTTTAAACTAGTCCAGTATGTTTCAATATAGGTGTGTATTAGTGTGACTTTGGTATACCTTGGAATCCCACCCGGGCACCGTTTAACCCTGCACTGGAATTTGCAGATTAGTAAAATTAATACATAGCTGGGCTTAAAAAAGAGAGGATACATAAATGGACTTCTTTCTCTGCAAAAACTGAGGAATACTTTGCCATTTTCGGGGTTAAGGACCATCCACAGAATGTGTGGACTCTAACCTTCATTTATGTCTGCATATTAGGGGGAAGCCTGTGCAAAGGGGAAGGATGCATAGCCTCTAACCCAGAATCCATTCCAACGTACCACATAGTGTTCAAGGTGGCAATCAGCCTTTTTGGACTATATATCAAGCTCAGGTCATTTCATAATTAAAGAGTAACTGCGATGTGTGCTGATTGTTGCCCCATTTTTTCTTTTCTGAAGATAAATGACAGTACCTGCATATCTTCACAAGTGTAATTTTCTTTGGTTATTAGAATTTCTAAGAAGCAGAGAAGAGCTGCTCTTGCTAATCACTCGCATGTTTTGTTTATCGTTGGTTTCAAGCAGATTTGTTTATTCCGCCATGTAATCATCTGTTTGCAAATTTGTGTGCCGCTTAATACTTCTAATGATGTTTTCCCCAGGCTCCACAGTAAGCCTGCTTTTAGTGCGAGTTAAATATTTTTGCATTTTACTCTTTCCTTTAGGTCTCTGTATTTTTTATAAATGAATGGGAATCTATCCTTCAAATAGGGCTGGTGGGTGCATAACCAGAGAGTCCCTGCATTTTTTAAATGTGACACAGTGAGACATACTTTTCTATGAAGCAAAAGACAATTTTTCTAGCAGGAAATGCCAATATAGACAAAAATAGTACTTTGCCATTGGCTGTAGCATATTTGCGTAGTCATTTTCATGCTGGAAGCCTGATATCCCTCAAAGATCTTTACTAGGTACTCACCACAAACCCCTGCTACATTGTGTCTTTTGTTTCAAACTCCTCCATCTGGTCTCTGAAAACCAGTAAGACTAATGGCCCAGTATACTGTATAGTACTTCAACTCCATTTAATTTAATATTATTATACATTATAGAACAGTGAAACTCACTTTGACCTCAGCATAACCCTGCTCATCCTTTTCCATATCTAAATGAGGAATGAGGAAACACCAAATCATTTAATAGACCTTTTTATAGGAAGCAGATGTTCATTATCTATAGAGCTGCATTAAACACTAATAAGAATGTACAGTTTATACATTCTGGGTGGATCCAGTAACTGGAAATTGCCATTTGGGAAATAGCAGTAAAGCTGGTTACATTTGAATCGATAGGTGTGCACATTGATGTGTGCCGCTTGCTAATTTGAAGGAGTATTTTAACTCCAATGTCCTACATACATGTCTATACTACTCTATGCAAAAGTGAGTGAAGAATAACAGAAGAGGGCACTGCTTGTTACGTTTTGATTGGTTACTCAGTGGCTACTTAGTAAAGGGTTGATTGGAGATTCTCAAGAGTAACTGCTATGCAGATGACACACAGCTTTACTTACCTCATGACACCTGATGAACCTGATGCTCTGGCCTCTCTGATTCAATGTCATACTTGTATTTTTGAATGGATGAGGGGTAACTTTCTCAAGCTAAATAAGGAAGAAAACAGAAACCTTAATGATTGGAAAATGGAAATAATGAGGGTATTGGAAACAAACGTGATCCTGTAGTATTAAAAATCAAGGCTAATGTAAAGAGTTTAGGTGTAATTATATAAGTACAACCTAAATTTTAAATTGCACATCTAATATATAAACATCTACGCGTGGAAGTGTGTGTGTCTGTCTGTCCGGCCCGGAAGTGAGAGGTGGAGTCGGCCAGTACGTCGGCAAAACGAAACCTCTGAAGAAAGAGTCACTTGCTTAGCCACTAATACAAAAGTGAGGTGAGCACAGTTTCCCTTTTACTTTTCCTCATCCCTCATACATAAGTGAGATGAGCATGTTGGCAAAATGAAACCTCCTACGAGGGAGACGCCCAGAGTAGTTCTTTTCAATTACTTGACATCTCTACATTTCAATTTTTTTTCTGACAATTTCAATAGTTTTTAGGATCCTGGGCTTTGTTTTCAGTCGATTAGATTACTGTGATGAATTCCTACCTGGACTACCTAAGAAAGATATCAATTGACTGCAGCTGCTTCAAAATGCAGCAACAAGAATCTTAACCAGAAAAAGAAAATTTGAGTACAGCTCACCAGTTTTAGTATTACTGCATTGGTCATTTATAATTAACTTTAAAATACTGCTAATGGTATATAAAACTTTAAACAATCTTTCTCCTTTCTATATTTTTGAATACCTGTTCCCTTACATTCCAATTTGTAACATTAGATCTTCTAATGGTGGTCTTCTTATTATTCCAAGAACAGAGCATAAAAAAGTGTTGAGTCGGCCTTTTGCTGTTATGCACCAAAAATCTGGATTAATTGACCAATAGGGATATGCCAGGCAAATGCTGTGGAATATTTAAAAAAAAACTGCTAAAACCACACTTTTTTAAATTTGGCTTTTTATAGCTACATTTTACTCCTGTTCTTAAATAACTTTACAGGCACTGAATTATCCCATTCATTACAGATTTACAATTATTACTAATTTCTACTTTTCTCTTCTTTCTTTTCTGGTTTTTCTGTGGTGGTATCTTGCGCCATCACCACCTGACTGAGGCAGTATGCTGCCACATATGGTACTCAAGCGAAGGTGGGTGCCCCATCTGTATCCACTGCATCAAATTCCCTGAGACAAAGCCTGGAAGCAATTAAGAATGACTTCAGAACATTTGTATTAGGTAGAGTGCCGACTAGAGGCTGGGCGGTCTTTTTACCTTGGAACCCCTGCAGATTTTGGTTTTTCTCCATCTTAAATGAAAGTAATTTTTATTTTTTTTTCTGTCCTCCTATCCATCTGACCTTATCAATGTACTCATCATTAGAGACTTAGAATAAATTATATACTAGCAAAATACCTGTGCTTCGCAGCGGAGATGTAGTGTGTTAAAGAAGTTATGAAAAAGAAAAGGAAACATTTTAAAAACAACTTAACATGATTGTCAATGTAATTGTTTTGTCACTGTTATGAGTGTTGCTGCCATATATATATACACACACATATAAACATATATACATATACATATATACATATAAACATATCTACATATACACATATTTATATATATATATATATAAATATACTGAATATATTGTGGTCCCCGGCCGGGGCTGGAACCCGGCCGGGATGCCCAGGAGGACCAGAGGATGGCTTGTGCCTCCTCCAGACCGCGAGGGGGCGTCCGTCCTGGTTATGTTGGGGGCCTCGGGTAAAGGGCTTGAAAGCCCAGCCCTGTAGGGACCCGTGGCCACCGCCAGGCGGCGCCCCAGTGCCTGATTATCCTGGGAGCCCGACACTTCCGCCACATGGGGGGGAAGACGACAGGGGACACCCGGACGGCTTCCGGGTGCGCAGCCGGCACTTCCGCCACACGGGGGTGTGTCCGCCGGAGATTGCCGGGAAGCAGCTGGAGCCCATCCAGGTTCCTATAAAAGGGGCCGTTTCCCTCCAGTTATTAGCGGAAGTCGGGTGGAAGAGGACGGAGCTGGAGTGAGGACTGGAGGCGGCCAGGAGAAAGAGAGGCACAGGACTGTGTGGCCTGGACATTGGGGGAATCAGTGCTGGAGGCACTGGGGTTTGTGAATGCACTGAACTGTAAATATTGTGTACAATAAACGTGTGTTGGGTGGAACTATGTTGTCTGTCTGTGTGTGTCCGGGCCAGCGTTCACAATACATATACACATCTACCTATTGTGGATTTTAACCCGGACACAGACAGGCGGACATCTTAATTTCACCCAACACACGTTTATTTTACAAATATTTACAAGTTGACCTCACGTGCACCCCCAGTGCCTCCAGCACTGATCCCCCAAAGTCCAGGCCACACAGTCCTTCGTGCCTCTCTCTCTTGGCCTTAAATAGGAACCCGGATGGGCTCCAGCTGCTTCCCGGCACTCCTCCGCAGACATGCCCCAGTGTGGCGGAAGTGCCGGCTGCGCACCGGAAGCCGTCCGGGTGTCCCCAGCACTTCCTCGTGTGGCGGAAGTGCTGGGCTCCAGGGTTGTTCAGGCACCGGGGCGCCGCCTGGCGGTGGCCATGGGTCCCTACAGGGCTGGGCTTCCAAGCCCTTTACCCGTGGCCAGGGCGGATGCCCCCTCGCGGTCTGGAGGAGGTACAAGCTTTATATACAAGCTTTTTATAAAGCCATCACTTTGTCAATTGTGTAATTTGTTTTTTGAACAGGTTTGATGCATGGATGTGATCACTCGTATTACGTTCAGTCAGTTCACGTGAGCTGCTCTCTTGTGTGATGTGATGTCCACGGCTTTATTTAATATTAGCTAAGACCCAGCACTTAAAAGTTTCTCGCTACAGCAATTTAAACTCCTTTACAAAGTGATCCAAAGTCTCGTTTATACCTCGTGTCTTCTCATTAAACTTGTATCTTGCGAATAAAGTATTTGGCGTTTTTCTTCAGCGCTCTTTGGGAGCTCTTCCTTCTTTTCTACGTACTGCAGTCACAGTCAGTTCACGTGATTATGTGGAAGGCATGATGATCTCACACGCAGCTCCGCCCCCCATGGCCATCGAGGTAACGTCCATTACAGTATATGGAGATAAATAGGTTCCAGTTATGACCAATAACGTGTAGAAACCTGCCCAACTTTTGTAAGTAAGCTGTAATGAATGAGCCTGCCAAATTTCAGCCTTCTACCTACAAGGGAAGTTGGAGAATTAGTGATGAGTGAGTGAGTGAGTGAGTCAGTGAGGGCTTTGCCTTTTATTAGTATAGATAAGGACTCTGCTTTTCTACTAATTATATATCTATGTTATTTAAGCTCGCTTTGGTTTATTTTTTATTACTTAATCATTTTTATTCATGCCTAATTTAATTTGTAATTATTCCTTTGACATCTTGTACAGCACTTTGAAGCTGTATGAAAATGTGCTATAAAAATAAATATTGTTGTTGAAAGATAATACAGAGCAGGTTCAAGAGAGGTTACTCAAATAATTAGCACAAGGGAAAAACTGGGTTTTAATATTTAGCAGAAGATAAATTGTGTTGAATTATGGAGAACAGGGGCCGTAAATGCAACAGTTTTGCCTAGTATTGGACAGGAGTTGGGTCATATGATGCCACGGTGTGGTGCATGGAGCCCTGAGCAGCTGACTCCTGTAGCACCTACTGTATGAAAGTTAATGACACTTGCAGACAATGGGTAGTGTGTGTGAAGTCTATGATGGGTGCAGGTAGACTTGCTATCTAATTGTCCAGGAGTTTGCCTGGCTCTGTATTGATTAAGATTAAGATCCAAAAATGCAGGGTCACTTCACTTGGGGCCACTAGAAGTAGTTCCACCAGGAAAACCCCAGGATTTCCCTTGTTTTTGGCTGGCTCTGGAAAAAGTAGTTGGCTTACAAGCAGATGAAGTGTCAGATAAAAACTTAAAAGAGCCTTCTGGCCATATATTGGTTGAACATACAGTGGACAACAGTTCAGCTGGCAGGATGAAGTGCAATGCAAGAAAGAAGAAAGGTCAAAGGATTAGATTAGGGAGAGAAAGGCTTTTATTTTGTCTTTCCCCCTAACTCTCTCCACATGAGGCCAGGCATTGACAGGCACAGGAGGAACCCAGGACCCACTGCACCAGCACAGAGTCTGACAATGGGTCCAAGGATTTCTTCCCGATACCTAATGGCAGTCAAGTTGCCGTTGTCTAGCCTGTGGAGGTCTGTGCGTCCCTCCATGGGTATGCCTCTCCAGACCATCACTGATCCACCACCAAACCAGTCATGCTGTACAATGTTACTGGCTTCTCCATACCCTTTCACGTCTGTCACATGTGCTCAGGGTGAACCTGCTCTCATCTGTGAAAACCACAGGGCACCAGTGGTGGACCTGCCAATTCTGGTATTCTATGACAAATGCCAATTGAGCTCCGCGGTGCTGAGCAGTGAGCACAGGGCCCACTAGAGGACGTCGGGCCCTCAGGCCACCCTCATGAAGTGTGCTTCTGTGTGTTTGGTCAGAGACATTCACACCAGTGGCCTGCTGGAGGGCACTTTGAAGGGCTCTGGAAGTGCTCACCCTGTTTCTCCTTGCTCAAAGGAGCAGATACCAGTCCTGCCGATGGGTTAAGGACCTTCTGCGGCCCTGTCCCGTTCTCCTAGAGTAACTGCCTGTCTCCTGTAATCTCCTCCATGCCCTTGAGACTGTGCTGGGAGACACATCAAACCTTCTGGCAATGGTACATATTGATGTGACATCCTGGAGACTTTGGACTACCTGTGCAACCTCTGTAGGGTCCAGGTATCACCTCATGCTACCAGTAGTGTACACTGACTGTAGCCAAATGCAAAACTAATGAAAAAACAGTCAGAAAAGATGATGAGGGAAAAATGTCAGTGGCCGCCACCTGTTAAAACATTCCTGTTTTGGGGATCATCTCATTGTTGCCCCTTTAATGCACCTGTTGTTAATTCCATTAACACCAAAGCAGCTGAAACTGATCAACAACCCCCTCTGTAATTAACTGATCAGATCAATATCCTAGAAGTTTCATTGACTTGATGCTATACTCCTATAAAGTGTTCCTTTAATATATATATATATATATATATATATATATATATATATATATATATATATATATATATATATATATATATATATATATATAGGGTGGTCCAGATCAAATTATGCAGATCCAGATCGCCTGGATGACTTTGATTTATGTGGGGACAATTCCAGTTCGGTGTGATTCTTCATGTCGTCATTTCGCACACTTCTCGATGGTCCGGGATTTTTTGGGTCATTTTCTATGTAATAAACTTAATAAATTATAGCGTAATGAAAATTGCATAATTAGATCTGGACCACCTTATATATATAAGGTAATGAAATGGGGTTGGGAGGGTGTGATGGACGGCAGGCATTTCAGTCTCAACTAAAAGAAAGTGGAAAAATAGCCTTTTCAAGGCACTACATCCCCTGGGATGCTAGATGGCAGCTCCCCTGGATGGAAATGGTTCCCCGGATTCCCGCAGGGCAACATGGGGCATGGAGTCCATTTCTTCAGCCCTGTTGGGTGCCATGGGTGCCGCCAGGGGGAGCTCACCAAGAACCTGGGGACTATTATTGTTATGCCAACCCGGAAGTACTTGGGAGTTGTGAGGACGGAATCCCGCAGTACTTCCGAGACACTTGAGAAAGGGCAATGTGGAGTTTGACCCGGAGAAGGAGTACTTCTGGGTCATGGACTTTAAAAGGACTGTGGGAAACCCAGCATGGGGAGCCGGAGTTGGGAGGTATTGTGACGGAGCTGCTGGGAGAGGAGGATTGGTTATTTGTATTATTGATTATTGATTTATTAGAGAATTGTGGAGTGTGCGGTGCTTTGTGCACTATTATTGAAGAATATTATTAAAGAAATTATTCTTGGTGTTTTAAACGTGTGTCCTGGACATCTGTCTGGTGGGTTCAACGGGGCAACAGTGACCTCTCATGTCCACAAAGGGGTATTGGTCGTAAAGTTTTATTTATTATGAGGATGTTCTTCTTAAGTTTGTGTATGCTGGGTTTATGTCCAAATGTCTGTTAATGGTGTTTTCGTTTGATAGCCAAGATTCAGCCAGCCCTCTGGCACTTATAATGCTGGCCTTAAATCTTACTTGTACATTGTCCCAGTTAAATGTATGTCTGGTTGATTTTGTATGCATATAATTCAGTGATCGTGAGTCCTTCCTTCTGATGGCACTGTCCTTTTTAATGCAAAAAACAAGAAATCGGCAGCAGAAACACAAAACGCAGTCTATAGCATTCCATGCAGTTCTTGCCCAGCGGTATACGTAGGACAAACATCAAAACGAATCGCAACATGTATACATGAACATCGCAATGTCGTCAACCCATATGTGCTGCTGTAAGTCCATCACCAAGCACCTGGAGTACTTCCGGGTGCCTTATATAAGAGGCCAATAGACACTACTTGGTGAGTCAGAGTCAGGAGGAGGGAGATGAAGCTTGCCGGGAAAGAATAGAGGAGAAAGGAAAGAAAATAAAAAGAAAGAGCGCATGTAAAGGGCAGCAAAAGAAAAATAAAATCTGTGTCCTTGGACTTGTGCCTCCTGCATTTGTCTATGTTGGGTTGGGGTGGTTGGTGCGTCCTCTCTCTATATATATTCAGTCAGAGAAAAGGAGTTGCCACAAGGTGTGGACACAACAGTGCAAAGTGCAGACAATAAGAAATGTGTTTGCTCTAGAATAACTGGCATTTATTGTCATGCTGGAGCAAACGAAGAGATATTGGCAGGGACTTTTTTTTCACAATTTTAAGTGACTCTTAGGGAATACATTTAGAAGTAGAATGTCAGTGTTCAATGAAAGTAAATTTATGGGAAGTTCCCCAACCTGATAGGTGGTAGTGGGAAGGCTCATTATGCTCTAAGAGACCCTTTGTCACATGTTATGATGGATAGGCTTCCTGGCAGCTACCTTGGGTTGTCAGGACTACAGAGACACCTGGAGTCAGTAGAATCAGTCCCAGGATTTCTGGAGGGCATTCATAAGAAGCTGTGAGAGTTACTTTCAAAATGATTTGTATGTGTGAATATATACTCAGAAAGTGAGGTTGTCTAATATGCAAAATGAATTAATCTTATATTGTTAGTATGCAAACATTTGATATCTGACCCTGTTTTATCCTGTATAAATTGATTCTAAGAAGATATAGCTTCTAAAGTAACTTAAAGTTAACTAATGGATTTTTGAAAATCTGCCTTTCAGTTTCAGTATTGGGAAATATGAGATTACTAGCCAACCTGCGGCATACCATACGCCGCATAATCAGGCCGGTTTTTTAATAATTTTTAAGCACAGGGAGAAAATTAACATTTGAAAAATTGGTAATGTAATAAATCAGCAAGAAAAGCAACATTGTAACAATGCACGGATTGAACCAACACACAATCGTCCGCGCGGCACTCAGGCGCGGAGGGTGGAACGGGAGGAGAGGAGAAGGACGTCCACTTGCTCCCTCCGTCATGCTAGTCTGCTGATTTCTCGTCCAGTATGCACTGCCTGCTCATGTGCCCACCTCCAACTCGTCACTCGAGTCGTTGTCGTCTTTGTACAGTCCAGATGCATCTGTGACTCACATAGACTTTTCATTGCTTTGTGCGGTTTTGGCTGCCTCTGTGTGAACCGTCTCGACTGTTGCAGGGCCTGCATTGGTGAAGCAGGTGAGACGGTAATGAAACAGAGGCACAGGGCTTATTGGTTTTTAAACACTGCCTCCTTTATTGGGTTTTAACCAATGCACGGAATGAACCAACACACAATCGTCCAAGCAGCGCTCAGGCGTGGAGGGTGGAACGGGAGGAGAGGAGAAGGACGTCCACTCCGCTCCCTGCGTTATGCTAGTCTGCTGATTTCTCGTTCAGTATACACTGCCTGCTCATGTGCCCACCTCCAACTCGTCACTCGAGTCGTTGTCGTCTTTGTACAGTCCAGATGCACCTGTGACTCACGTAGACTTTTCATTGCTCTGTGCGGTTTTGGCTGCCTTTCTATATATAATCCACCAAGACACCCGACCACGGTGGGAGGGGGGTGTGTACAAAGTGCAGGAGCATCTAAGAAGACGCATGTTTGTCGTGGATGCGAATTGCTGTATGTAGCATGTAAAGCAGTTTGCTATAATGCACGCGGCCGTGCGTCGTAACGAAAACTCGTTTTTTAAAGACTGCTCACTTCATTGTGTTTAACCTCAGTTGTAAAGGAACGTTTTAAGGATCCCATGGGATACCCCTCGCAAACAGTTTTACACGCCGCATATGGCGAGAAACATGCCTCTATTAACAGTCAACGTGGGTCGGAGCTGCATGTGACTTCTACGACAGACGAATATAAATGACGCCGGTTTTTCTGTGTTGTCGCGTCCGAGTTGGTGGGCGTGGCTCTGTGAGTTGTCGTCATATCCAATGGTCTTGGAGTTGGTGGGCGTGGCTCCTTCCGGCGTGCGCCATAGGTGTCTCACTTGTCGGCGGCTTAGTGAATCCACACCCCTTGCGTCGTGCTTTCCATGGTTGTCTTGCCTTAGTGAATTATATATATAGATGTATGTTTATAGCCATGTTAACTATGAGAAATAGCAAATACAGTGTAAATTGGTCACTCTGCATTAAATGGTTTCCTTTTCTTTGCATAGCCGGAGTACATACTGCTTGTTCTTGGCCACCATTCTCAGGATTATGTGCCTTAGAAGTAGGTGAACTCTCACTTCCCATCTATGTCATTTGCCTCCATTTGACATTTTACTGTATAAGTTAAGAGGAAAATAAGAACAAGAACTCCAAAAGATATACTCTTGAAAGGTCAGTCTCAGCTTAACTTTAAGGAGACATGAACGTTACCATTAAAAAAAATCTCATAATTTCCCATAATGAAGACTAATGACACATTATGCTATGAGCAAGTTCATGTCCTGCTGGAAAACCAAATGCATCCACAAACAAGATGATTTCCTGATGCCTGAGCGTTCCTGCATTTGTTAAATGTCAGATTTCTCCTGGGCTTTCTTTCCAGACCAGTGCATGACTCACTGTCTGCATCTGTGCTGGTGAGTAAGAGAGAAGCTGAACAGTGAAGTGTATGCATACAAATAAATAAATCACTGCTGTCTGAACAATCCTGGAAAATTGATTACACAGAACTCATCCCTGGCAGCAATGAAGCTCATTTACAGCTTCTGGTCATCACCTGCACCAGTGTAAAGGTAGCTTGTGTCCCTCAGTTTCAACAGAGCATTAGCTTTGGAAATGTCAGCATGCATAAAAATAGATAGGATAATCTTACTTACTTTAGCAGTCATCTAGGACTATTCTGTAAAGGCAGTAGGTATAACTATATGAGCGTTATATGTAGATGGTTACTGTACCATCTGTTATTTCTATTGAGCGCACTCCTGTACAGTTTAGTCTCCACTGTGCTGAAATCTTGTGCCACTCTGCCTATAAGAACTGACAGCTGACATCCACTACTAGGTCACAAATTCCAAGGGCTAGTAAAAGAAAATTGCTCATTTTGAAAAACTCTGCTGTATCCAGTATGAATTATTTTTAGTCAACCAGAATAGAACATACTTTAGGCTGCCTTCACTATGCTGCAAATTCTTCTTACATTTTAATATAAAAGAAGAAACGAAGCAAAAGTAAAAAAAAAACAAAAACAAAAAACAACTCAATCCCTGCCATCTTGCCAATCACACCTAGGCTAGGCTCTAGAAAAAAGCCCAAACATGCAAAAAACATAGTTTCTCTATACCTTTGTTTTAAATATTTGTTCCAGCTTCTCCACAATACTCATTTCTAAATGTAGAGTGTTTCCTCCTACTTGTACACTTACATATTTCGCTCCTTTTCATCCAAACTACACATTAATGAATGAAGGTTGTGATTCTGCATTGAAGCAGGCTCACAAAACTCAAAAAGATAGCCTTAAATCTGAAAGGTGAGTGGGCCTCATAAACTTAAAGTAACGCTTGGCCCCAAACTTAAGAGGTAGGCTTGGCAGCCCACACACCCCAAATGGAGAAACAGTAACAAAGCTGATAAATTATAAAAGGGAGAGGAGAACTGTGTAACCTCTGGCCTAAACAAACAAACAAACAAACAAACAAGCAACCAAACAAAAAACTTGATCTAGTAATGTAAATATTTTTATTCAGAATTGCGAAAAAGAAAGTGTTATGTATCAGTCTAAATAGGTATTTTACTGTTGTTTTTTGAGTTATTTTTAACCATGTTTTTTGTATTTTCTGTTAGGTCTGTTATTATGTACTGCCAGGTAAGTGGAAAAGAGGAAGATCTAAGAGGAGGTTTATGGATGTGGTGAGAGAGGACTTGTAGGTGCTGGGTGTCACAGAGCAAGATGTAGAGGACAGGAAGATATAGAACAAGATGATCTGCTGTGGCAACCCAGAACGGGAGCAGCCGAAAGAAGAAGAAGAAGATTTTAAATGTGCCTATGTTTCTTGTTCTTTGTGGCTGGTTCCCTTGGAGGCAGGGCCCTACTGATATCACCACTCCTGACCTTAACAAAGGCTTCTTTTGGTGCTAAAGAAACTTGTAAAGCACCAGTAAAGTGGTCACTGGACACTGTGCTGTAAATATGGCCCAATCCTTCATATGAGATGTAAAACCGAAATCGTGACTCTCATGAACATCACGACCCATCCATTCTGGCCCCCTAACTATCCAGTGCCTCTGATTGGCTATTTCTCTCAACCATTCAGCACCCAGCAGGTAATATATGGCCTATTGACACAATAATGACTATTGTTGCTACACATTGGTGGAGGCTGAAGTGGTTCCTATTTGTTTAATTGCTTTAAATAAATATAATTATTTATTACTATCTATCTATCTATCTATTCCCATATGAATGAGAAACACAGTTGCCAAAGCAGGAGAAAGTTCTCCTTTATTAGATAATTAAAAGTATGAATTATTTTCTCACCTTAAAAATGTTTGTGGTAGTTTTTGATCATTACTTAAGATTTCTACTGAGAAGAAAGAAATAGGGAATGTTCTGAAATGTTAATACAGTCCAAGTTAACTTTTTATTCATTTTTACTTAGCCTTAGCACAATATCAAGGAGCTCATATCTGAAGGGCCTCAGTGTGCTGCTTTAATGTAACAGCACTCTGCTGTGTAAAGAAATATTTTTTAACCATACCATATAATTTTCTAAGTCTGCTTTATCTATCTATCTATCTATCTATCTATCTATCTATCTATCTATCTATCTATCTATCTATCTATCTATCTATCTATCTATCTATCTATCTATCTATCTATCATTCATGCCTTTATAGAAAAAAATGGTAGTGCTGCCATGTAGAAATGTTACTATTACACTTTGCTGTTCTATCTTTCTGGCCAGCAAGTGTGGGCAAAGGAAGAAGGTGATACCCTGTACATGCTTTGTACAGTGAAGCAGGCTAATGATTGATATCAGCACTGTTGAAGGTGGGATGTCCATTTGTCTATCTGTTTTGTGGAATCTAGGCAGTAATTTGAATACAATTGTGCCTTTTTGAAGTGAAACAGGAGGAAAAGTAATTAGAGGAAAAAGACATTCAGACTACATAAATGGATTAGCAACTGCTTTGGCAATCTGAAGAATCTGTAACTTGCAACCTGTCTAGATAGGTGAAGATCAGCAAACACCACCAGCGGTGATATTACATGAAATTCTGCATCACTGGCTCCTGGGTGAGCTCATTTGACATTTCTTTATTATGTTGCAATACTGACTTTTGAATATTTCACATTTAGAATTCAGTTTAATTCACTGGCAAGCTTCTACAAATCTTCCAAGCTGTAAAATAAGACTTGGAAATCTGGACTACAGAAGGAAGTTCAGAAGGGGCTGAGGGTTTGTGTATTCACTGCATATATGATTATTTTCACTATTGTATATTGTGTTTTGTGTTGTGGTCATGCTGGTATCATCTCAAGTCTTTTTGAAACATAGTGTAACATTCCAGCTAGTTTGAAGGCCTTTTGGAGTGACTGTTGGGTCCAATTGAGGGAGCAGGGCTCTAGACTAACTTTTTGCACTGGTTGCACTGGTGCGCCTAACTTTTTTTCTTAGGTGCACCAGCACAAAAGTTAGGTGCACCCAAATTTTCAACCGCATTACATTTAACACCACAGTTTTACAAGTTCACTTTATTTATTTTTTTAATCGCTGTCCATATAGGCAATATTGACTTGTAAATGATTAACAATCTGGTCAATATAAATTTCTTTATTTGAAGGCAAGCACAATTCTACAAGAAAGGTAACTTACTGAAAAAGTGTTGGTGCTTAAAGTGCTTTACTGAGCTGAAATTTAAACTTAAAAAATCTCAAGATAAATTAACTAAAAAGAAAATCTAAATTAAGTGTTTTAAGTGCTTCAAACTGAACATCTCATGGCTCAATGTCGTATGGACTATCCTCCATTGCAGTCACATGCCCCTCGGATGGCCAACTCCTGTAGTTTGGCCTTCTTGATCTTTGGCCTTGACTAAACCAGCTGGCCACACTCTCTCTAGCATCAAAATCTTCCAGACTTGGGCATGAGCATGCTCAACCTCAATGTGTCCAATAAGTATATTCACGGTCTTCCTCTCCGCAAGATACGACCGTACACAATGACGCATTCCTTTGTGGCGATATCTGTGTCTCCGTCGATCAGGAATGCCATGTACGCACTGTTCGCAATTTGCACAGACGTCTTTTTTTTCAATGTATCTGCGATGACTCCTATAAATTGGGCGCACGCGACATCATTGCTGTACGTCAGGTTTACGTTCAAGCCATTTTTCTTCATAAGAATTATTTCGGACTTGAATTTAGTGAAGGGAAGTTCTTCTTTTGTAATATTGTAGGCAACGTTAAACTTAATTATCATCTCGGCCTCGTCTGATGATCTGTTTGCTGCTGCCTGCCGCTGAAAGGCAGCGGGGAGAGGGGACACTTGAGCAGTGCATTTATCGCGGCATGTAATGTGTTTTATAGATGCATTGTGCTTTTTCAGCATTTCAATTCTAAATGTATTAGAACCAGTCACACATGCACTACTGCCGGCCATGGTCTTCCCACACTCTTTACAGTAAATACAGTGCATTATATTATCGGCTTTACTGTATCTTAGCCAGGGAAACTGGTCAAGCCACTCTTTTCGAAATGTATACACTTTACCCCTTTTAATTTCAGTGGGCTCGGACTCGATCGTATGTGGCTCATTATCTAATACTGTCTCCGGACCAGGGCTTGCTATAACTTGGGAGGTTGATGGCTCCGTGTCAGAGCATTGGTTATGATTTTCGGACGGATCAGGCCCTAACTTAACATTCTTGATGAAAAAGCTGTCAATCGTTCTTTTCATCTTCTCTCATAATCCGCGGCTACATCCTCTGTTTACCTGATGGGCTACTCACCTCTCTCTGTCTGACTGCATCACATGCATTTTCAAACGTACACACACGTACAGGAATATCTGGACTACGGCCAATCAGAGGGGGGTCGGAATCCGCCCTTCACTATCTCTGATTGGTTTAGACCACGATATGGGCCTAATGTGTGTCTGTTGTTGAACAACAGGGAGACTTTAAGAGTCACGGAGTTTCGTTTTTTTCCCCCTCGAACGGCTGGTCGCACCGGTGCAACCTTTGATTTTTTTTAGTCACACCATTGAGAAATTAGGTCACACGTGCGACCAAATTGGTCGCACTCTAGAGCCCTGGGGAGGGCAGAGTACAGAGCAGAGGACTGACAATGGGGGTATAATTGACGTGGAAAGGCAGGGGGTAGGTGGTACCCGGGACGGAGGGGACGGAAGGAGGGTTGGAAGGCTCATTGCAGAAGCGGCAAGAAGGAAGGTGTTTTGGGGTTACAAAGTCTGTGTTTTTCTTTTTCTGTTTTGCTTTTCTTTAACAGCGTCTCTCAGGACCACAACTATGAGAGAAATATAGGAGATTGTAAATAGTTCAAAGTCAAAGATGTTCTTATTTTTTTTGCTGTTACAACCCATGTTTTTTTTTTCTTCTTTACTGTTCAGGTAAACTGTTTTGTGAGCCTTACTTTGTCCATCTGTTTTTTTTCAAATATGACGTGCAGGTCGCTACAATATACAGTAATATATTCACTTGGGTCTGCCAAATTTGTCTTTTATCTTTTGTTTTAACTTTGTAAAGGAGGCTGTATGGCAGGGTGCCTTGTGGAGTGATATTGGCCTGTTTTTATATTAATTGCCTTACAAGTTAGGAAGGTGAGCAGTACCAATAAACCAGCTTTTACCTTTCGAGTTCGATTCAAACAACACATGCCATCCACCCTTCCAGCTCCCTTCGTGAATTTTTACAATAGTTATCGTACATAAGTTATCACACAAACTCACTTAAGTTACATTCAGACTACTACATTTTCATGTAAACATTCTTTTAAATGAAAACAAACATTTCGTATAGTTTGCAAAACTATTTTCGTCCATTCTAAAATGGACGAAATTGAATATGATGTTATCATCCACCTACACGGGGCTGCTCCCCAGCCAGGATGCCCAAGAGGACCGGAGGAGGGCTTGCACCTCCTCCAGACCACGAGGGGGTGACCGCCCTGGTTGCTTTGGGGACCACGGGTAGAGAACTTGGAAGCTCAACCCGGCAGAGGCCCATGGCCGCCCCGCTGCCGCTGGAGCCCTGGACCTCAGCACTTCCACCGCACCCAGAAGTGCTGGTGGGAAGAGGACCGGGGACACCCGGAGTGGTTCTGGGTGCGCAGCCGGCACTTCCGCCACATTGCCGGGGAGCACCTGGAGCACATCCGGGTGACTATAAAAGGGGCTATCTCCGTTCATTCAGGGCTGGAGTCGGGTGAGGAGAGGACAAGAGCTTGAAGAAGAGAGTGGAGGCGGCCTGAAGAGTGAGGCAAAGTGTGTGAGGCCTGAACTCTGGGGGAGTATCTTGGGGTTTTGTGTGGCACTTAAGACTTGTAAATATTAGTGTAATTAAATGTGTGGTAGTGATTAAACATGTCTACCTGTCTGTGTCCGGGGCTAGTTCCACACCAGGCATACACTGTGCATTTTTGACATTATTTTAAATAGTCACTAAGTGTTTGATCTTTATTGGCCATTATTTAACATGTAGTATGTGAGTGGCTGAAAAGCATGATTGCATTATATGATTGGTCTGTCACATAATTGGAAGGATTTCTGTCATTTTAGAAATTTCAATCAGCATTCTTGTAGTGTGAGCGGTCTCATGAGCCGATTTTCTGAAATTTACTGTGCAGCAACCGTAGTGAGTGTACATTGTGACACAAAGAGTCTGAACACCCATGTCATAGCATGTCAATTAAAATGAATGTGCTTGTGCGGTCACATATACAACTGGCAGCTCTAACGTGAAAAAATTGCA
The DNA here is from genome assembly GCF_016835505.1 of Polypterus senegalus. Taxonomy (NCBI): domain Eukaryota; kingdom Metazoa; phylum Chordata; class Cladistia; order Polypteriformes; family Polypteridae; genus Polypterus; species Polypterus senegalus. The sequence goes on from NC_053154.1 coordinate 158,644,004, forward strand.
CAAAACACAATTTAGATGCGCACAGGTAACAACTAGCTCCTTGTAAAGCAACTTTTCCATGCCTGCTATGTCAGAATATGTTTTTCTTCTGTAAAGGGTGACCAATCCAGAAACAAGACATTGTGTAGAGCAGGATCCAGTCAGGGAAGAACCACGTAATAAGCACGATCCAACAAGAAAACTGTCCATCCACACCAAAATGCAATGCCAGTGTTTGTAAAAGTATTTAATTCTGGAAAGCACTTTCAGAAATATTGTTATCATGGGTTGAAAATGTCGGGGTAATGTGAAAGAATGGCGAAAACAGAGACAAAGTCCTATCTTATGACTTATAAAACTCTGTTGTTTAGGATAACATAATATAACACCTTCAGTCTGTCCCCAGAATTCCTACTCTGCAGTCCTGGAATCGGTTTAGTAGCTCGTCTCTGGACATTCACTAACTGTTGTGTTCTTATAATTTGGAGACCAAAACTGAACCTAATTTTCTAACAATTGATGTCTAACAATTGCATTTTATTATAACCTGTCTTAACTTGTATTCCACATAGCGCAAGTTTATAATCCAGAATCTTGTTAAACTTCCTAATCAGTTCTTTATACTAAATGGATGTGGATAGCAACTTTCTGATTTTAGACCTTGATTGTGATATTATCTCTAATATTTCTAATTCCTAGGTGTAAAACGTTTTATCAAAATCATGTCAATTCACAGTTGCGCATTTTGCACAGCCCCATTTTGGAGAGTTAGTGATTCTTGGAAATCAGTAAAACTACTTCATTAAGTGTGTGACAGATTAGGGTTTTCTCGCACCCTTGTACCATCAGACCACATGTCAGACACCAGATAAAAAGTGCAATTATTATTTATTATAATAATAATGTGCACAAAGCACGCTCCTCTCCACAATTCTCAAATAAACAAACAATACTCAAATAACCAATACTCCACTCCCAGATGCTTAGCCACCCTGCCTCCCAACTCAGCTCATCCGTCTGGGATTTCCCACAGTCCTTTATAGTCCTTGACCCGGAAGTGTTTGTCCTTCAGTCCGTGTGACTTTCTATCACTTCCGGGTCAGGTAAAAACTTCTCTTTTCTTCAACCTGGAAGTACATCATTCCTCCCGTTCACATGACCAGGACGCACTTCCAGGTTATAGGGCACATATGAGTCTACAAGCCTCGCTACAGTGACTCCTTGTGGTCCCCAAGGTATCCAGCAGGGCTGTGTATAAAAACTACAAAGTCCATGAGGCCCTGCTGGAACTCGGGGCATGTCCATGCTGTCGGGAGAGCGCCTCCTGGCAGCCTGGGGGTGAGGGCCGGCAACTCTTGCCGGACATCCATCACAAGTGTCAAGCCTTTGTTTCAATTCTAATTACATTTTTTATAGAAATTGTTTTCTAGGTTTGGCTGGACCTCTGCCCTTAGTCCCATAGTTTTATTATGATAGATAGATAGACAGTTATAGTTTGTTGTAAAGTTTTGTAAAGTTGGTGCACCATACTACAGTGCAGCAGCTTGGTTTTCCTGGTTTGAAGTAGGTGCTAAGGAGCTATGCTGTACATGCTTCTACCCCAGTTGTTGTGACAAGTTGGCACAAACCTGTTAGTTGCAAATTAAAGGGGCACTAGATGTCCTCAGTAATTCATTAAGATGTAACACTGTAGTGAACTCCAGTTGAATGCACACACACATTCATTCACTCTTATTTGCCAATGAAAATCAATCTCCTCTGTTTTGAGATGCTGGAAAAAACCCACATGGACACAGGGAGGATATGCAAACTCCAAGAAGAGTTTAGCACTTGATTTGAACCCAAAATGCTATAACTGTGCTGACCACTGCCACTACTGGTCCCCACTTGAATCATTACACTGCACAACTATTTTTTTTAATTTCTTGCTTCCCGACAGGTTTTTGCTGATTGTGACAGGTACCTACTATGTATACACATATATATACACAAATACAGTTTTGGTTTTACTGCATCACGTAGGAACTCTGAGAAATAGACATTTATATGTTTATTGACAATAACGTATTTGGTCACGTTTACGTTTCACATAAGCTATTAAATTCAACAGAATTAAAAGTGTTTTGCTCCTGATTTTCTTTTGTATTCAATGTCTGGTGCATCACGTTGCAGTGTCCAACAGCAGTCATCAAGCATTGACGGATTCCAGTTGCTCTGGTATCGTTTCTCCATCGTAGCAATGTCCTGGTGAAACCTTTCACCATGTCCATCACTGACAGCACCAAGATTTGTGGGGAAGAAGTCCAAGTGTGAGTGGAGGAAATGAATCTTGAGTGACATGTTGCACTTCATTGTCTTGTATGATTTGAGAAGTTTGTCTATCAGTTGAATGTATACTGCTCAAAAGAATTAAAGGAACACTTTTTAATCAGAGTATAGCATAAAATCAATGAAATTTATGGGATATTAATCTGGTCAGTTAAGTAGCAGAGGGGGTTGTTAATCAGTTTCAGCTGCTGTGGTGTTAATGAAATTAACAACAGATGCACTAGAGGGGCAACAATGAGATGACCCCCAAAACAGGAATGGTTTAACAGGTGGAGGCCACTGACATTTTTCCCTCCTCATCTTTTCTGGCTGTTTCTTCACTAGTTTTGAATTTGGCTACAGTCAGTGTCACTACTGGTAGCATGAGGCGATACCTGGACCCTACAGAGGTTGCACAGGTAGTCCAAATTCTCCAGGATGGCACATCAATACGTGTCATTGCCAGAAGGTTTGCTGTGTCTCCCTGCACAGTCTCAAGGGCATGGAGGAGATTCTAGGAGACAAGCAGTTACTCTAGGAGAGCTGGAGAGGGCCATAGAAGGTCCATAGGACCAGTATCTGCTCCTTTGGGCAAGGAGGGACAGGATGAGCACTGCCAGAGCCCTACAAAATGACCTCCAGCAGGCCACTGGTGTGAATGTCTCTGACCAAACAACCAGAAAGACTTCATGAGGGTGACCCAAGGGCCCCATGTCCTCTAATGGGCCCTGAGCTCACTGCCCAGCAGCATGCAGCTTGATTGGCATTCGCCATAGAATACCAGAATTGGCAGATGCACCACTGGTGCCCTGTTCTTTTTACAGATGAGAGCAGGTTCACCCTGAGCAAATGTGACAGAAGTGAAAGGGTCTGGAGAAGCCATGGAGAACATTATGCTGCCTGTAACATCATTCGGCATGAGCAGTTTGGTGGTGGGTTAATGATTGTCTGGGGAGACATATCCATGGAGGGTCACACAGACTGCTACAGGCTTGACAAAGGCACCTTGGCTGCCATTAGGTATCTGGATGAAATCCTTGGACCCATTGTCAGACCCTATGCTGGTACAGTGGCTCCTGGTGCACGACAATTCCTGGCCTCATGTGGTGAGAGTATGCAGGCAGTTCCTGGAGGATGAAGGAATTGATACCATTGACTGGCCACCACACTTTCCTGACCTAAATCCAATAGAACACCTCTGGGACATTATGTTTTGGTCCATCCAATGCCACCAGGTTGCACCTCAGACTGTCCAGGAGCTCAGTGATGCCCTGGTCCAGATCTGGGAGGAGATCCCCCACAACACCATCTGTCATCTCATTAGAAGCATGCACCGATGTTGTCAGGCATGTATACAAGAACACAGGGGCCATACAAAGTGCTGCGTACAATTTTGAGTTGCTGCAATTAAATTTTGGCAAAATGGACTAGCCTGCCACATCATTTTTTCACTCTGATTTTTGGGGCGTCTTTGAATTCAGGGCTCTATGGGTTGATCATTTTCATTTCCATCAAACGATGTGGCATCCTTTCGTTCCTAACACATTACCCAGTCTATATCAGTATAGATATCCAGGAGGATTTCTTTTTCCCATTGAGATCTGATGTGTTTTCAAAGTGTTCCTTTAATTTTTTTGAGCAGTTTAGTTTGGGGCTCTGTGATTGCTCAGAAAATTGTCAACAATGTCTTTGAAGGCGTTCCAGGCAATTTCTTCTGGCCCAACTGACAGATCTTCAAACCGCTTGTCACTCATAACATGTTTGATCTGGGGGCCAACAAAAATGCCCTTTTTGATCTTGGCGTCAGTTATTCTTGGTAACATCTTTCTTAAATAACGAAAACCTTCACCTTCCTTGATCAGTGTTTTCACGAAATTCTTCATGAGTTCCAGTTTTATGTGAAGAGGAGGCAAAAATATCTTTGCTGGGTCAACAATCGATTTATATGCCACATTTTTCTGTCCTGGAAGTAACTTTTTATGGAGTGGCCAGTTCTATCAAGAATAGTGTGACTCTTTGGCACAGCTGTCCCATTCACAGATGAAACAACAGTACTTTGTATAGCCGAGCTGTAGTCCTAGTAACAGAGCAACGACTTTAAGATCTCCACAGATATTTCAGTTGTACCTGCTATATTGGACGTGCTTCAGTGACAGTTCGATATTCTCATACGTTTCTTTCATGTGTGCTGCATAGCCAACAGGAACCGAAGGATAAACATTGCCATTGTGTAGCAGAACAGCTTTCAGGCTTAACATTGACGAATCAATGAAGAGACGCAACTCCTCCGGGTTGTGATCACAACCCAAGAAAGAGAACAATACATCAACGTCACAACAGAAACAGAGACTGTCAATTGTGTAAAAAATGTGGTTATATCATGATGTCGGCCTTGAAACACAGAGATTTTCATACCTGGTGACAGCAAACACCATTCCTGCAGTCTCGAACCCAGCAGCTCGGCTTTTGCTTTAGACAGACCCAAATCTCTGACCAAATTGTTCAATTCAGACGGTGTTATCAGATGTTGATTCTACCTGATGAGCGCGGTTCAAAATCCTGGTCAATGTCACTGTCAGTACCCTGCGTTGCAGTTTCTTCATCTGGTTTGTCTAAGGTCCAATCCTCTGTTGGTTTCGGAATTGGAAGACTGTCGTCATGTGGCATGGGTCTCATTGCTGAAGGCAGCTTAGGATATTCAATTGACTTCTTGTTTTTGGTAGAGAAACCAGACACATTAGTCAAACAGAAGTAACAGTCCGTCACATGGTCTTTCTGTTCTCGCCAATCATCAGAACAGAAAACGGCATCGTCTTTCGAGTGCCTCTGAGCCAGACTCTCAGACTGACAGCACATGTCGCACAGCATACAGTATGTGAGGACCCCATTCTTGTCTTGATCACTAATTTTGCAGCTGAAATACAGATGATAAGTTTTCTTCACAAGAGCAGTCATTCAACGTCTCTGAGGCGCAAGTGTATATATTCACCACAGATACAGCAGAATGTATCGCGTCTGTTACAACATTGACTAGATATATCGCCCAACACCAAAACATCTATAGCATCAAGCTTACTTACTGTTATAGTGCTACAGATACAATACTTTACTATACTGATACTATACATACACACTGACTGTCTATATAAACCAAATGAGCAGGATCGCTGTATGCAAGCCACCTTTATAGCATGCTGGGACAGCGTCAAGCTCGTTCAGAACTGCCCAGGCATGCCCAGGATGTCAACTTCCACAGAACAGCTTCCAACCTGGCCTGATTCCATGCCTGGACATGCCCAGGTTGCCCAAACCGTTGTTGATAAATCACTTACGGGAGCGAAAATGTTTGGATCCAAATATAAGAAAAAATCATGACAAAACTGAAATGGTACGTGATGGGTAAATTTTGATGTGATATTCGTAACAACCACCCAAAAATCTATAAGAAACACCCAACAGTGTTCAAGAAGCAAAAACTTTGTTGTGCAGTAATTAATTCAATTTTACACTACCAAATTCTTATCTCTTGTAGTTGACAAGCAGCCTCCCATGAGGAACCTCATCAACTTCTAAAAGTCAAAGTACCAAAACTATATTCTTCACTATGCTGTTTTCTTATTATAAAACGTTTTAGTGAAGCTCAGATCGCTTCATCTAATCCCATATTAATTTCTCACCAACATACTTCTACAGGAAATCATTTGTCTTTTCAATCAGATATAATTTAATATGAATATAATACACTGTAAGCTAATGCTCTTGCAGTTTCCTAAGTCAGCAAAATCTTTTTATTTATATAATGGGGCGGCACATACCTGTTTCCAGTCTTCTGGATTTCTTCCAGTTTTCAGTGACTCCTGAATAATACAATTTAATAAAGTCACCAAAGACATAGTTGTGCTAGTCTTTCAAGATAAGAGGAATAGCATCAAGGCCTAGGATAGGGGAGGGAGAGGAGTTGCTTAATTTATGAAGTTCCAGAAATTCTATAAATGAGTATCCATGGAATAAGGAGTGGCACTTTGTCTTCTCTCTAGACTTTTGACACAGGTTTGACTTTCATGTAATGACTGTGCTTGTATGAACAAGTGGTGGCTTTTGTTCCCTCACTAAAACACAGTGGCACTTTAAGATATAACAATATGGAATTCAGCTATGTGTGTAATTTCCTTTAATTACTGGAAATTGGCTTGACTAGACTATATGAAGAACAAATCTTCCTGATCTCACTGATTCAGGGCTATCCAGTACAGTCTGTGGAGGGCAATTTTGGCAGTCCCTTGCCTCCCTTATTGAGGGTGCTGACCTGCGTTCCTTCGATTAAACTTCATCTAACTAGTTCTCAGCACTTTATTTTAACCCTTCTTTCACTTTGTTCTTTCTCAAGACTTGAAATTACAATAAACTTACCATCACATGTTGCATGTTTGCTTTTACTTACAACCCATTTAAAAATATGGGGTTACTATGGTGGTACCCCAACTTTTTCTCATGGTCTTGTCTTTGTCTTACTATATATACACAGTATATTTTTTACATCAATAACACATTCAAAATTATATACATCAATGACACATACAAACATTGAAAATATTCAGGTTCTTGAAGTAGATTACTTATGACCCAAAAGTTCTTTAAATATATTACATGAAAAAATGTCCTTGTTTGAAAACACAATTAAGTAAATAAATAAATAAATCCCACTTCTGCACTAATGCCAGCATAAAAAATATGAAAATGGTGCCACAAGCAAATTTTGCAGGCCTGGTTCACACTTGCAGGCAGTGCAGCTGGAACAAGTGGCTCCTTTGCCCCTACAGAGCACACAGGAAACTCCATTCCACCTTCCGCAGCATGGATGAGTCAATATTGTGTTAATGATATGCTTAGCATCGGTTAACAGTTGGTAAGTCAGACGAACCTCAGAACCTCAACTTTCACTGAAGTCATAGTTGGTCCAGCCCTTAAGAGACAGCCAGTGTATCAAACCAGTTAGTTTTGTGTTGGAATAGGTTACCTACTAAATACACCTCTGGTTGAAGTTCATAATAAAAATAACCAAATTCCCACTCTTACAACTTAACTTTAGCTATCTGTTCCAAAACGTAACCATTCCTTGCGTACATATCTAAATTCACATACTACCTAAATTCTCACTCTACTTATTTAGAAACTTCTTTTCTTTTCTTAGTCTTTTTTCTTGTCTCTACCTCCCTTTCTAATTCCTGTATGCCTTTTCTACATGACCTTTGTCCTTTCCCATTGTTCACTACTATCCAGGTAAGTAAAGTAAAATAAATACATTTTACTTTTTACCTTGAAACATTTTAAATACTGTTATATAACATCTGAACAACATTTATAATAAAATAAACTATTTGAAACTATTTACAATTATAACAAGTACATTGCTATCATTACCTTGTATCTCGATTGTTAATGAACTAGACAGTTTTCCATCCTAACCTGCCTACTGATTATGGTGGCCCACTGACTATGCTACGATGATGCTGCCTGTCCATTTCCCCATGACGTGAGTGAATGTGGCTCAACAGTGCAATACTAATACTACTGCAACTCATTCCGGGTAAGAAATAAGACTAGGCCTGTGCAAAGATTTGTTTATTGGTGGTGAAAATGAAGCACAATCCTCAGCAATGCCGCTTTGCTCCTGAAGGGTGGTCCAAATGGCAAGGGGCAGTCTGGGGCAACTTGGCTTGCAGGAGAGCCGTAGCACTCATGATGGATCCCTGATGCAGTGGTGTCTGCCCTTTTGCTAGATCATTTTCAGGAACAGGACTGCAAGGGATTTATTTATATGCCATTCAGAATATGGTCACGACTCATTATAATCAAACTCTAAATAGGAGTATAAGCCTTGGTTGTCATTAGATTCCATTGTCATGTGACTTAATGTCGACCTTTGAATTCAGAATGTGAAAGCAATATGAAATATTCTGACCCATTCTGAATAGGATTAAATGTGTTAGGAAATGCATGAATGGATGGCCTTGTGTTGGTAAACTGTGTAGATTTGAACTCAGGAACAGATTTGCTGTTGGACCACAATTAGTCAGAAACTTTTTTTTTGAAGATTTTTTAATGTTTTGGAACATGAACTTCTAGTACAATGATTAACTGTTGGGGAGATCACAAGGCCAAATAAAAACAGCAGGTTGAGATTTGAGAGACACTTTAATAAGTAGTGCATATGCAAGGGATCCCGGTTTGGATTTAGATCAAAGAGACTAGGCAGAAGAGAAAAGGGGGGTTTTGGGAAGGTGGGTGGTTAACAGGAATCAAAATATGTCCTAAAACTGACTGCGGCTAAAGGAAAAAGAAAACAGAATTAGTTGGAATTAATATCTGAACCTAAGCAATTGAAATGTCTTGATTCCTCCATCACTAAGGGCATCACCAAGTGTGCAAATACCCTGTGCAGCCCATGGGGTAAAAAAGTTGGGGCAACCAGAATATTAAAAGCAGTGTTGTGAAACAATGGAGCGACACTATTCTAATTCAGTGATATGCCCAAAAGTTTTGCAAATCTGTGCCACGATTCCATGGAAAACAAACTCAGTGGCCAATGCTTTAAACTTATTAGAAATAAATAAGGCAGTGGAAAGGGAGTAGGGAACATTACACTTGATTTCTAATGGAAGCCATGATTCACGATATGTGGGTGAATTAATCAAATTCCAGTTTGGTCTGAGGGTGAATGCCAAAGGATACAATTCTAGTTCAGGAAGAGAGATCCCTCCATCTGACTCTGGGCAAATCAATGTAGTGTGTCTGACTGAGGGACGTTTGCAATTCAACAGTCCAATATCAGGATGAGGGATTTGGAGAATCATGGAGTTAACAGAATTAAAACGGGAAAGGACATTCATCATGTCAATATAACTGAAAAACTGGCTTGTAAGGGTAAAGGAAGGTGTGACCAGGAGGAAATAGAATCTATAACATGCTTAAAGATACAGTAGAAGTTTTGAACTGTTAGGTCCTGGAGACAGTTACAGACATCCAAACCAAAGTATTGAAGCAAATCTGTCTGAGGAATGGGAGCAGAGATGGCAAAGGGATGATGGACAGGATTAAGAGAGAGAAGAGATTTACTCCAGCTAATGTTATAACCAGACAGTATTAAGGACATGCTTTAGGTAAGAGGGAGCATTACCATTAAAGGAAACCTTGTGAAGAGAATTATTAATATAAATCAGCGAATGTTTTTGGAGGACCAAATGGCGGTTGTCAGGGGTTCAAAACAGAGGTTTACTAAAAACGGGGATGGGGCAGCCCTGTTTGGCTCATTTACCTATATGAAAGGGAGGGGTGGGGATGAGATTTGAATTAGTAGGTAGGAGTGACCAAGGGGAAGAGCACAGGATTTTAATCATATTAAAGCCATTTACTTCTAACACCCGCTGTAGGAATGGTTAGATCATTCTATTAAATGCTTTCTCTGCATCCCAAAAAAAGCAGAACAGAGGGATGAGACATAGAAGGGGCAACATATATGACATGTAATAAGCAGTGCAAATATCAGCTGCCTGCCAGGATTTGATAAAACCAGTTTGATGTATTAATTTTTGAATCACCAACTGCAGCTAGTGTGTAAGAACTTTTCTGAGTAACTTGGCATTGAAGTTTATAATTTGAACAGTCAGGGAGGTCTTTGTCTCTTTCAGAAGAAGATAATTAAAATCACATATATTGAGGGGTTCACTTTGTAAGTGTAAATTGCTAATTCAACATTTGGTACATTTGGTAGTGTCTGGGCAATTCCAAAATGGAGGACTCCTCTTCTGTAAGCCTTGGTAAATGAATCAGTTCCCTGTAGGGAGGGACTATGACTGGAATAATAGAGTTCAGAATAATATCGATGGAAACATTTACAGTATTAATTTCATTGGGACACTTGGTAAGAGATCCTGATTCTGTATAATTGCTATTATAGTGTTGAAGGACTCAAATTTAAAGAGCTGCAAACCCAAATATACCCAGTAATCTCACAGAAATTGCTCCCCAAACCCAATTGAACACACCCCACCCACTCTCTATGCCTGCACCTAACAATGTTCCATAAACCCATCTACAAAAGGATCCATGTATCCCATCATCATAGCCACGTAACAAGAAGAATCAAGTTATGAGATAATAAAAGTATCAATCAACTACATATCAGGCAGGAGTAATGTATATCCAAAATGTACCCAGCATGCCAAGGAAATTTGTGGACATTTGACAACACCTGGATAGTACATGGCTTTACAGTATGTTAGCCCATTATCCCACTCAGAAAATGGCAAACATCTCAGATTAGATGTTATTTAGTTCCACAGAGCAGTCTTTTGTATATTGAAAGGCATACAATGGTTACAGCACATCTAATCCAGCACAGTGTAATACAGCATGTTAAATATAATCCCCTTATTTTACATAATATGCAAATACCATACACCATGATTCAAAGTAACATATAACCTATGTTGTTATACTTAACTCTTCGCAACATATGCATAATATGCTGTATTGCACTGGAATGATGTAATATGGCTCAAGGTGCTAAAAAAACTAATTCTAATATGCAGTATTACCTAACACCTAAAATAAGGTGCATTACCCTTTTATTCTATAGTGTTAATATTATTATTTTGCTGTACTTACAGTTGCATATACCCCAACATACAAGCTATTATCTATTACATTAATACATCCATCCATTATCCATTCTACTATATCCTAACACGGGATATATATCCTACAGGGTCACGGGGGTCTGCTGGAGCCAATTCCAGCCAACACAGGGCTCAAGGCAGGAAACAAACCTCAGGTAGGGCACCAGCCCACCACAGGGCACACACACACACATCCGGGACAATTTAGGATCGCCAGTGCACCTCACCTGCATGCCTTTGAACTGTGGGAGGAAACCAGAGCACCCGGAGGAAACCCATGCAGACACGGGGAGAACAAGCAAACTCCATGTAGGGAGGACCCGGGAATTGAACCCAGGTCTCTTAACTGTGATGCAGCAGCACTACCCACTGTGCCACCATGCCGCCCACTTTAATACATACATTAACATTTTAGAGTATTATTTTATAAGTAATAGTACTATAATTATTATAGTACCTTCCAAATACAATACATATTAAGGAAAACTATAGGGTTACAACAAGAGAGGTCCATCAGTCATACTTGGAAAAAGAGACAAGACCAGGCAAAATCATACAGGCACAATTATATAACAGCAACATCCCATGTTCACTAAATAAAAAGGAGGCTTGATAGCTGATGCAGTAATAATCAAACATCTCTCTGAAAAAGTATCTTCATTTCTTGGGGTAATCATCTGCAAACTTAAAACTATATCAAACTAACTAACTAAATCGTTAATGGCACATTTGTTCTGTACACCAGGGAACCTTCAGTGAAGAAGGAATACTGAGGCTTAATAAGTAAATCAAAATAGACACAAGGGAACCTGAGATACAGGAGGATATTCACTAAATAGACAAGCAGCAAAAAACAGCAAAACCCAAAATGCAAAGCAAAAATCAAAGGTTGTAAATTAAAGCAAAAAGTCCTCTCAACACCTGAAGCTCCTTCCAATAAATAGCTAAATTTGTCAGCAAGACAGGTTGTTTACGTGGCATCAAGAAACTTGGACAACAACTTCTATACACCCCCAACAGCAACATCATGGGATGGTTAACTTCAAATGGTGCTGGAATTATGTTACGAAAAAGACATGAGAAAATGCCAACAATATAAATGAATAATTAAGGATAGAAAATAATGAACCAAAGTCATTCCTAATCACTACCACCATTGTTTTAAGAAGGACAATCAGCATGGAGGGGGCATTGCTTTGTGTTAATTCCCAAGTTTTGGGAAACTGTGCTATGTCATTTGAGGGAATGGATGAGATTATTCATGTGAGGGGCAGAGTGTGAAGGACGGAGCAAGGCTGAGAGAGACAGAGACAATGGCAGCACACCACTGTGTAGTACGATACCCTCACAGTTTCAGTAGAAGAAGTCATATGCCTGCTTACATACTTGGGTGATGAACAGGTTAAGTTGCTGCTTACTGATGCAAAAATCTCAAGTTTGTGGCCAGCCACTTTGTCTAAGGACATGAATCACAGACCCTAGGCGATTTCTCTCCAGTGACATAAATAATTCTCCATGAGTTCATTTACACTCTACCGGGTTCATCAGTTGTTTTATTGTAGTGTCCTATGTGTCACTATTTTCTTCTTTTACTGTATACCGTTTATTATGTTATGCTGGTATATTATGTTATATTATTATGTTGTATATTATACACTTACTCTTTAGTCAGTTACTGTATTTTAGTATTTCCTCCTCCCTTACCATCTTTATCTATAACCTCATGCAATTAGAAAGAATGATAGAACAATTAATTATGCATTACAGGTAATATGCATAAAATAATAAGTACTGTAAAGGTAAATGAATGTGACAAATATACCATTACAGCCAATAGAGCAGTACATTCATAGGTGGCTTTCAGTCTTATGTCCTGTCTAGCTTAGTCTGCCACAGGGCCTTTGAATGAAGTACTGAAACTGGGTACATGCCTCTCTCAATATGGCTGCCAAGACAGATTTGTCTTCATCATGGACAAGCGGCAAGAGAGTGAGGTGGTCATCTCTTCATGGCCATATGTTGACAGAGAAAGAGAGAGAGAAATAGAGAGAAGGAGATGGTGACCAACTTATACCATTTTAATCACAAAGACCAGAACAATGGGTGCCTACAGCTCCCCTGATTCATCCAATCCTATTTCAATCACAATCCATTAGCACTGACCAATAAAATACGTCCACTTGTTTCTTTTTAGGCCGTTCACCAGTGAAACTGGTCATGCACCTCCATCCTAGTTTGGCTATTTTACATTTACATGGGTGTAACATTCACTAATAAAACAGCTAAAGCAAGTTCAACCCCCAATTCTAGCATTTTCTGTACTTCCAAGCAAACAGGAAAGAAAGGAAATAATTCAAATATAAAACTGGCCGAAATGGTGCTTTTTTCATCAAACTCTGGGTATAGAAACCTGGTTTGTGCAGCTTCCTGACTGTTTAACATTATAAATTAAGGCATACAAAATATTTATCAACTTATATACCAGCTATTACTCATTTTTCACTCCAATACATCAGTATTTCACAATCATAATTTTATTAAACTATCAGTTTTAATGTGAGTTACAAAGAAAACACATCTCCACTACAGTGTTAAATCAGTTTACTGATACTTTTTAAATTTCTTTAGACAAAGGTCAAGCAGATACATCAATGAGTAAGAATACAGTTATGTCAATTAAACATTATCACTAGATTTTAGGCTTTCTGAATATCATAACATTCTCAACCAATTTATTTTAACTCAATGACACATAAAAAGAAGTCTCTCACAGAATTCTCATCATGAACTCAGAAATTGCGATCGAAAAAGTCTCAGCAACGAGTTCAATAGCACACACAAATTACATTCTCATTAGGAAACTGGCTACAGAGAAAATGTGAACTTCTGTGGCCCTCCATGGATCAAGGAGGGTAGCAAGCTTTTAAATCACTCAACATATTTTATGGCTTAGACGATAACTGCTTTCCCTGAAATTAATTTCAAAGCATTTATATATATTTTTTTCCATTACTCATCAATCCTTCAATTATTTAATAATCAGCTCCTCATAGAGAACATTTCTCAACGTTAAAGAGCATAGTGCTTCAACAGCTCACAATGACACATCTATACTGTGGGACAGCAGAGAGTTCAAGACAAGACAGCAAGACGGCTTTCACAGTTTGATGGCTGTAATTTCACACAATCCAATGGGCAAAGACCACTTGCTTAAATTTAATATCAGTTTCATGTATCAGGTGGATTTCTACTAAGGTGTGCTAAAAACCTGAAAGCGAATATTACAGTCAAACAGCATGAACGCTGGCTTTAGAGAATATTGGAATTTTAAAAATGGCTTGCAGATTCTTGAAGTTGAGTTTCATGTATAGATCAAGAAGTGAAGAAATAGTTGTAGCTGCCTGTTTCTGCACTTCCAACTTTGGATATTATTTTAGGTTGACTGTTGAAGAAAAAATTGTAGTGATCCAGGATTTGCAAAGGAGGGCTGCATTCAGATTAAAAATGGTGTAACAGTCAGCAAGACAGTAATCAGAAATGTGACCAACAGAGGATACTACTGAACAGACACAGGATCCTCCAAAATCATGAGAATATAAAACAACAGGCTTGGGTATCAAAGAGGTTTAACATATTGAATGGCAATCTCTCTATTCCATTGAGAGGAGCATGAGGGTCCCAATATTATTTATAGACCCTGGTTTATTGCTGGGGAGGAAGGCCTGCATCTGTTCTTTTTTTTTTTTGAAGCTTTAAAGTGTAAAAGCACCTGGGACTCCCAGAAGTGCTCCACTAACAAGGGAAGAGTAGAAAGGAAAATGAAGAAGGATCAGAAGATGAAGCAAAACCCAAAAAAACCAAGAGTTCATATACAAAGTGATAAGACTTTTAGCCCTAATATGAAAAATCTCTAGAAACTCTTGGTTGTATCCACAATCTTAGATAAACTGGAAGTTAATTGTGCTGAACCTCATACTTGCACCCTGATGATGGCATGCATCACATCACTGAAGGCAGTTACTAGCAGCAGAAGAATCTCAACAGTCAAAGAATCTCAGAATCATAAAATGGTGGCTATAGAAAACAAAATGGCTGCACTGGGATAACAAAAATATAATTATGAAAAACAGTGACACTGACAGCAAAAAACAAGTGCTGAACTGAATTTAGCACATTCCCAAAAAAGAATTCTAAGGAAAAGAGAGGCTAAATGCAAGATCAGACATAAAATAAAATAAAACTTGTTAAAATTCTAACCAGAGAAATTGCTCTAAGCATTGACACCTCAATTGGTGTCCAAGTGGTGGCTTCTGGAGTTGCAGAGTCATAAAACCACCCCATTTCACCAGATGTGTGAACTGAAAGCAAAGAGCAGAGTCAGAAGCCAGGTCTAAATTAATGAGACGAAGAAACGCCATTGCATTGTGAGGGTTGTGATGAGAATTAAGATGTTTGTAACAAGTATAAGAAAATGTGCACCAGCCACTCCACAAGGCAAGGCACATAGGGTCCTCCTTGTGTATTGGTGGGCTCATGGAGAACTAAACTTTCTTACTTTCTTTTACTTGATCTGTAATTTACCTACCCTTATAATAAATGACTCTTTTATTGGTACTTTACAGTGGAAATGGCTGTTCTGTTGCAAGATGGAAAGTTCAAAAAGCCACTAGGACAAAGAGAGAAGAACTTGGAGCTGAAATCAAAACCTAAAGCCTAGCAGAAATTATTCCGAAAGACTGAGATAATGTGCAAAAAGATTCAAATGCAAAAGTTAACGTAAGTAACAGCAACATGTAAAAGTGTTTTTTTAGGTTTGAAATCCTCAAACTTGAATGGTTATTCCCATGCCATGTTGGCTTACCATGGAATTCAGGACATCATTCTGTGTAACGCACCGGACACGGCATAATTCTATATCCACAAAGTAGCAGCAGCTGCAAAAAACACTGTGGATAATTTCAAGAAATAATATTAAATAATATGATTAACACTGAAAGTAAGAAACACAGATACACACACAGACACACATACACATATAAATATACAGTATATATAGTGATAAAAGGCGCTATATTGCGCCCGACCCAGCACAGACTGACCCAGAGGCACGTTTAAAAGCATACAGACTTTATTTTTCTTCAGCTGGACGGCAAGTCTACCCCGTAATCCCTCCAGCCACAACACAGTCCCACAAGCACTAAAGGCAACACAAAACACTTCTCTTCTGGCACCACCACTCCTCCCAGGCAACCTCGTCCTCTTCCTCCCGATTCTGGCTCTTGAGTGGTGGATGCTGCCCCTTTTTATAACCCACCCGGAAGCGCTCCAGGTGCTTGATCAGCTGGTGCTAATTGCACTTCCGGGCGGGGCTGTAGAAGTGTCCAGGTTGGCTTCAGGATCCATGCAGCCCTCCCTGGCAGCCACCCCTGATCCCCACAGGGCTGGGGAGAACTCCAACTCCCATGAAACCCTGTGGGAAACTGAGGCACCATCGTGAACGAGGGAGACTGCCACCAAGCATCACGGGGGAGGTACTGAGGAGCCCATGGCATGGAACCCAACCGCCCACAATATATATATATATATATATATATATATATATATATATATATATATATATATACACAATGAAGATAAGAGGACATAAAGTTTCAGGTTCAAAAAACCTTTTATTATACAGAAAGCCTTGTGCAGGCTTCATCTTCAACTTTAAAATCGGCTTTCAATTCATTTCTACCACTATTATCCCAGCAAGCCTCATCCACCATCTCCATCCATGTGTTCCATTCATTATGTTCTCCCAGCTGGACAAGGTATTGAAGTTCATCCCTGTCGGGACACCTGTCCATCTGCTATTTCATCCACTATATAAATATACATGCAGTTATGTATGTATATATACTTACCATGAGATTTTGTGAAAAAAAACTCAGAAAATGGCATTTAGAAGTATAGAAAAATGTATTCTTAGTAGTAAAAATATAAAAATAGATAGATAGATAGATAGATAGATAGATAGATAGATAGATAGATAGATAAGGGGGTCACTGAGCCCACCTGGACACAACTGAAACAGACAGTTACAGGTTCAAAATTGAGGCTTTTATTATAAAACTACCTCATAAGGGCTTCTTCAAGGTTATAAAAGCATGAATTCTTCTTTCTTTCTTCCTTCCATCTCCTCTCTCACTTTTTCTATGTCCACATCCCTCCACTGAGTGTTGCGTACCATCCTCCCAACTCTGACTCCCCAGAGGAGGCTGGACGGCTTCTTTTTATGTTGGACCCAGGTGCTTCCAGTGCCAGGGCATAGCTCCAGGGAAGCACTTTCGAGTCAGGCAGAAGTCCCAGATAGTAGGGATCGTGAATCCCTGCAGCACTCCCCGGTGACTCCCATGAGACTAAGCATGGCTTACTCTTGGCACTACAACTCTCATCATGTCCCATAGGGTTCCACATGGTTACCGCAGTCTTGGAATTCTACCATC
This sequence comes from Polypterus senegalus, assembly GCF_016835505.1. Taxonomy (NCBI): domain Eukaryota; kingdom Metazoa; phylum Chordata; class Cladistia; order Polypteriformes; family Polypteridae; genus Polypterus; species Polypterus senegalus. The sequence continues at coordinate 158,661,456 of NC_053154.1, forward strand.
TAGCAGATGGGGGATAAAAATATACAATATTAGGAGCTTCCCTCCTGCTCCCATATCTTGTCTTCCCATCTGGGTAAGGGTCCCATACTCACCCTGCCTAGTATGCCAGATAATCCTGCTTGGAACTTACAACAGACAGATAGATAAATATGCCAGTTTGGAATTACTAATTAACCTAATGTGACATTTAAGGATATGAGATGAAAATTCCCAAATCCTAACTTCATAAGGGCAATGTCTGGGTGCAGGATTCAAACTCAGGATGATGCATCCATGAAGTGGCAACTCTGACCTCTGTGCCACCATGTTGCCTTCATTTATTTACTAATAGAACATAATTCAAAGAGATATAATACTATGTATAATTATATGGCCAATGAGGTAGCACAGCAGTTACCCTTACTACTTCTTAACTCTAAGAACCAGGGTTCAAGTACCATCAGGTCACTGCCTGGGTAAACAGTGTCATTTAGTGGCTAAAACAGTGGACTCAGAACAACAAGGTTGCTGGTTCAATTGCTGCTTCATGCCTACCGAGCAAGTTACTTAACGTGTAAACACTTGTACTGTGTATCTGTACTTAGAAAGTGCAGTGAGATGGAAGAGACAGGTGCTCTAGTAAATAGCTGTTTATTTGTATGTGACATTTACACGTCCTATTTGTGGGGACTGTTTGGACACTCTCACACACCAACCCCTCCCGACATCCCAAAGACATGCATGTTAAGGTAATTAGTGAGCTAACTGGCCCAGTGTGGCAGTGTGTTCACAAAGACTTGTGCTCTATTAAAGGTGCTGCTGATGCAGCTGACATTTCATTTTTTTAGAAAGATTTCTGCCTGTACTTCCCTCATTAGCAGCTGAACACACAGCAGCGTATTTGCACCTCCTTCCAGTGTGTTTACTGATAAATGAAAGAGAAGACAGATTAGTGACCTTTAGATGAAAGCAGGCAGCATAATAATGAATGAAGAAAGACAAAAACAAACCTCCTTTGATGAAGGAAGAAATCTGCAGTCTGGGTAGTAAGTCATCAGGTAAAAATTGGGCGACATGTTAGCAAGACTTAATAGCTCCTGCTCAACTCCAACATTCATCTGTGAAATGCTATTTCTAAATAAAATTACAAAATTGATAAGAGTTCTACTTGAAACAATGAAAATGAATGAATGCAGAAACCCTGTGAAGGTGAGCTCTCCCACTGAACAGCAGTAAGTCTTCAGCAATTACCTCTGTTTCAAAGTAGCTCCTTCTTCAGATAGGAAAGTGAAGTTTTCAATTGAATGTCAATGTATTTTAATTTCCTTTTAACCGTTCAGTCCATTACTTTTTGTTTTTGTCAGATGATTCTTTCCTAATTTGGAATAAAAAATGGCAATTCTATTAGGAATGGAAGGCCTCAAGATTTTTTTTTTCAGGATACTCCCTTAAATTCTTTATTTTAATATGCTGCAAAATCGACAAGAAGATAATATCCAAAAGAAGTCCATCAGAAAGTAAACATGTCAACCTCTGCACGAGTTGACAGAAGCCTTTTCATTTATACCTTTTGCTCCACTATCTGACGGTCATTAACTCACGCCTCACTTTCTCATCATGTCAAGTTCAGCAGGCTAGTAGATATGCAAAGCGTCTCTGAATGTGCCACTGCTTGAGAGATAATGGCCTTTAGCATATTGTATTTAGACAAGTGGAAATAATCAGAGGAAGCCTGTTGATTGTTCCTGCACTGCTGTGGCGCTAAACATTTATTTTAAGTTCTTTTAAATCTCTCTTCCACTAGGTAAGTATTAACTTGGGCTATGCACTATGGTAAGTTGCTCTGTGAAAGGGGTTATGAAGTACAAATTGATTGCAAAGGTACAAGGCAGGGAACAGCCCTGGAAAGAGTGACAGGGCTCCATTATGCAAACACTCATAACCGAACCAATTTACAGTTGGCATGTTTGATATTCTTTATTTTTTTGAAAAACTGGAAATCCAGAAGAAAAGTAATAGACAAGAGCAGAACATTTAAATGTCATGCAGAATACTATAAGGAACAAGACCCGAAACCCAGGATCCTAGACTTTCCAGGAAACAGTTTTAACCAACTGCACCACCTAGTGAAAAGCTATTCATGCAGCATATCAAAGATGGCAAGATTGTGATAAAACAACATGCATGAAGCTCCTTGGGAAAAGGACAGTGATAGAGCAGTTTGGTTGCTACCTCCAAAGAAGAGACAGAGAGCACCTCAGCATGCCAGTGTGGGAAGACTCTAGAAGGTGGCATGTCCTGTATATCTGCTGGGTACCCAGAAAGGGCAACTGGCATGGGCTCCAGTGTAGAGGAATGAGAAACATGTACTGTTTCGCTGGATTGGTGGTAGGGCAGTGGGCACCAACAACACTTCACCCTCCACTGAAAGAGTAAGTGAAAAGAGTTGGATAAAGTTTACAAGATCTTATGGCCAACAGATGAAAGCATATAGCTACCAGTTGTTGTAAATAAATCAAAAACAAGATGTCAGAAATAGCTGGTGTCTCAGCCAGGGAAGCCCCGTTTAATTGTCTTTAAAGGTGAAAGGTAAAGAATAGAAATATTGGTTATATTATGCAGTTCTTTGTAGCAATGGTACCCCCACAAGCCTGCTGGTCCATCAATTGGTAGTCCTTTCCTGTTTAAGTCATCCATTAAATAAAACTGCTGGAAGGGGAGGTGTTTAGGTTGGCATGGAAGTGACATCACTAACCTTTCGGCAGAGTTCTGTGTAACTAGAGAAGCAGGAGAAATGATGCTACACTGAGTTTCATCCCCTTTCTTCCCCTACACCCTGTGCTCTTTTAAATAGGTACCCCTTAAGGCATTCACCTCTGGATGGTGCAAATATAGTTTCCCTTTATAGAATGTCCATCAGCCAATAGGGGACGGCACAAGAATATCCTTTAATGGGAATGAGCAACTAATGTACTGTATACCTGAGATAGATGTTTCCTTTTGGCCTCCAAAGATTTATGGATATGGGAAAAACCAGGGACTACAGCTGAAAATTTTAGCCTGGCATCCCAGTAACAAAAATAGATCCACCTCTTGATCTAGAAAAATATCTCTTGAGTGTAAGTGGTACATTGACCAGTTAGATTGTGATACACATAGAAGGAGAAAGGGTGACTCAAGATGAGAAAGGAAGTACACGGTCGCTCTTTTCATTTGGCAAAGTAGGCCAGCCACCCTATTGTATATACTGGGTTCAAAAGTTGTTTAGATGCTTTGGCTTTGGTACGGGCATGTTTACTTTTTTATTTTTTGTGTACCTTCCTAGTGTATTTTATCAAGCAATATTATACACTTGGTCTCATATTGATATTGCGGAGAGTGCCAAAGGTCTGTACAAGAACCCAACCTTTTGTTACAGCAGCATAAAATCATAAATGTGAAAAAAAGAATATTCTAGAATAAATGTCAAATATCCCACTATCATCACATCATGTTACATGGATGACTCTAATGTGAAGGTGACAAAGGTATGCAGGCAAAAATATATCTTTATCCCTTTTTAATACTAATCAGTGAATTACCTTTAGATATTCATATCAATAGGCAACTTATTTGCTGGTTTGAAAAAATGCAGTCTCCTTTTTCTGATGTAATATTTGTGTTTCTGTTACAAAGCAACTAAATATCAGGTGAAAGAAGAAAACATTCAGTCTGTGTCATCACTCATCAATGGCTAGTGACTATAATGAGAATCAGCCAGCAGATGTTAGTTTCATGTGGGGACTTTACTGATCCACTGTGTGGACAAAGCAGCTCATGCTTTAGAGCATATGCTAGATTTGGTGGGGACAAGATGGAGAGAAAGGTTGCACAGGATAATGACACATTTTTATAAGGCTGTAAGAGAAGGAGAGTGAGCTAAAACAAGTATCAACAATGGAAACAAACATACATTTGTATGTTTTAGTGTTATTCTTAATTCAGATACTGTCTGAAAATACCTACACAAGATTGTAAAATAGGACCAGAGAGGAAACAAATGAGATCATTCTTTTCCAAAGCTCTACAGTATTTTGTTTAAAATGTCTGTGACTGACCATATGCTGCCAATCAATGGAAGAAGCCATGACGGCAGCTCTGGGCAAGTCATTTATGAAATGCAATAAATAGTGTGAGCAGCAAGCTTTGCTTTGCAGTTTCCTGACATCACTGAATTATAGGGAGAATGACGGCAGCCACAGGGTTTTGCACGTCAGGCTGAGGCTTTTCATTAACTGAGTCTTTAAAGATGTGGTACTTGAAAGCCCATTAGGACCCAGAACACTTGCGGTATTTACTCAGAACTCTTTCTAGCTGTTTACATGAAAATACTTCACCTCATACAGTATATGGTCTAATTTCAACTTGCTATTGAAGTCATATTTTCAAAGCGCTAGCTTTAACCTTTTCCCCATCTTCTCATGTCGGTTATGTTTGCCATGAAAAATATACTGCCACAGTGTTCAAAAATATATTCATTTAGTCAACACAAACTCATTTGCATTGTATAAAAGTATTGTAAAAGATAAACCAATACACCAATTTTCATGTGAGCAACAGCATTTTATCGATTTTTTTGGAAAATGTACCTAAAGTTCATTAAGTACCCTTTACATCAATCCATGTTTTATGTAAAGCCAATTTATTTCAGACAAATACAAACTGCATTTTATTAAGGGCTTACAGGATACTGAGAGATTGATTTGTAGCTCTGCTAATTGCTAATTATATTTGCAAACATTTATCTGTCAGATAGGAGACATCAGAACAATCAATAAATCTTTACTGCCAAAAGAATGCTGACCTTCTTCCCTCCCTATTCCAGACTTGACACAGTTGATACAATTTGCATTCCTGTCTAATATTCAGTATTCTGTGTGTAAAGGCTGCAAGATGGTACTAAAACACACAGACCTTTGAACATAAGACCTATGAACATAGCAGGTGATAGAGCTCAGTGCAAAATACAGGTGTTCTGTTATCTTTGTCAGAAAGATAAAAGCAAATTGAGGAGAAGAGGAAGAACTCCACAAAGTTTAAACTAATTCACCAGGAGATCAACATCTTTCAGAATCCCAAGGAAGAGAACTGTCATTTGAAAATCTTGAGCCAAACTGGAAATCAAAAACAATCCATAGACACAAACCCCTGAATGTAACTTGTCCTTTTCCTCAGTAGCTCCAGTATTTTATAATCTATATGCATTATAAAAGATAGAGACACTGGTGAGCATGTGACTGATTTTTAAGTACCAAAACACATCCCAACATTTTTTTCTAAATTTTAATTTAGTTTTTCTTTTTTACTTTTAGTTTCATTTTTTAAAAAAAAACTTTACATCATTTGAAAAGTTTACTATTTTGAAAGGCTTTTTTTTTGCTACTTTGGCTCAAATCTGGCACTCTTATTCGTAAATTAAGCTCCATGTACTTTATTAGGAATAGGAATGAATTGTAATATTACTCAAACACAGTTTGATGTAAAGAATCTTCTGGCACATTGTGTCTTAAATTTTCCACAAACTGCAGCAATGAGTGATTTGATTTGAGGATTTTAAACAGCAAAGGGCTTAATGGGTTTCAACACTCAATTATGCTTTCAGAAAGCATTTGATAAGGAGTCACATGAGAGGTTGGGCATCAAACTAAAAGAAGTGGCTGATGTCAAGAGTGATTTTTCACACTAGTGCCACTATATATACTATCAATATTATATATATATATATATATATATATATATATATATATATATATATATATATATATATATATATAAATAATTTGGTTAGGAATATAAGTAACAAGCTTTTTAAGTTTGCAGATGATACCAAGCTATGTGTACTGGCAGATAAAATAGAATCCATTAAATCATTGCAGAGGGACTTGAACATCATATAGACTCTGGCAGATTTGTGGAAGATGAATTCAATGTCAGTAAATGTAAAATATTACATGTAGGAAGTACAAATATTAGGTTTGAATACACAATAGGAGGTCTGAAAATTGAGAGTAAACCTTATGAGAAGGATTTAGAAGTCGTAGTGGACTTGAGTGATCAGAAGCCATTAAGAACGCTAACAGATTGTTGGGTTAGATAGCATGATATATGGAGTACAAGTCCAAGGAGGTTATGCTCAAGCTTTATGATGCAATGGTGAGGCCTCATCTAGAGTACTGTGTACAGTTTTGGTCTCCAGGCTACAAAAATAACACAGCAAAAGTCCAGAGAAGAGTGACTAGGGGGATTCCAGGGCTGTATAGGATGAATTATGAGGAAAGATTAAAAGTCTTTTAAGTTTAAGCAAAAGAAGATTAAAAGAAGACACGATTGAAGAGTTTAGGATTATGAAGGGAATTAGTGCAGTGGATCAAGACTGTTCATCAAGAACACAGGAACACAGTTGGAAACTTCTTTTTTTTTTTTTTTATTTATTAATTTTATTACAATCAATACATAGCAATCAAGTTTTACAAAAAAAAAAAGAATTATGCTAAGAACAGATCGATCCCCACCCTTGAGAGAGAGAGCAAGCCAAACGGTGTAAAATTTAAGGCTTTTAAAAATACCTAAATCAACAAATTCTCTGTGCTTTATAAAATCATTTCAAAATATTACTGATTAGATCCTGCCATGTTTTGTAAAAGTCTGCACAGATCCTCTAACTGAGTATTTGATTTTTTCCAATTTTAAATAATATAACACATCAGTTTCCCACTGACTTAAAAGAGGAGAGTTTGGGTTCTTCCAGTTTATCAGAATAAGTCTGCGTGCCAACAGTGTAGTGAATGCAATCACAGTTTGTTTGTCTTTCTCCACTTTAAGACCCTCTGGAAGAACCCCAAACACAGCTGTTAATGGGTTAGGAGGGATTGTGAGTCCAAGACTGTCTGAGAGGTAATTAAAAATTTTTGTCCAGAATAATGTTAATTTGGAGCAGGCCCAGAACATGTGACCTAGTGAGGCTGGGGCTTGGTTGCAACGTTCGCAGGTTGGATCATGCCCTGGAAACATTTTGGAGAGTTTTAGTCGAGACAGATGTGCTCGATATATAATTTTGAGTTGTATAATTGTATGCTTTGTGCATATGGAGCTTGAGTGAATTCTCTGCATTGCTACTTTCCACTCCTTTTCTGATATATTAATTGAGAGGTCATTTTCCCAGTGTCCTCTTGGATCTTTGAAAGGAAGGGATTGTAAAAGGATTTTATATATTGTAGAGATGGAGTCTAACTCCTTGAAATTGAGCAATAATTTTTCCAGCGTGGATGAGGGTGCAAGATGAGGAAAATCTGGAAGGTTCTGTTTAACAAAGTTCCTGATTTGAAGATAGTGAAAGAAATTTGTAGCTGGAATGTTAAATTTGGAACGTAATTGTTCATAGGATGCAAAGACGTTGTCTATATAAAGATCTCTAAGCAAGTTAATTCCAAATTTTTTCCAGATATTAAAACTGCATATGTTTGTGAGGGTTGAAAGAGGTGGTTCTTTTGCAGGGTGCCACAGAAAGAAGCTTCTCCGTCTTAAAATGCTTTCTACATTGGTTCCAGATTCTAAGTGAGTGGAGCACAATTGGGTTATTAGTGTATTGCCGATAACGTGTGTTTATTGGAGCACAAAGCAAGGAATACAAAGAAGTACTGCAGGATTTTACTTCTATTGCGGTCCATGCCTGTGTATGTTCTTCTATTTGTGTCCAGGTTCTTATCGACTGTATATTTGCCCCCAGTAATAAAACTGGAAGTTAGGTAGAGCCATGCCGCCTTCTGCCTTTTGTCTTTGTAGGGTCGCTCTTTTGATGCGTGGATGTTTAGAATTCCAAATAAATGAGGTTATTGTTGAATCTAATTGCTTAAAGAACGATTTATTAATGTATATTGGTATGTTTTGAAATAAAAAAAGGAGCTTAGGAAGAATATTCATCTTAACAGTGTTAATTCTTCCAGCTAGTGTGAGATGAAGGGTTGACCATCTATGCAAGTCTTGTTTAATTTTTTCCATACAGACGACGAAATTTTGTTGATAAAGAGCTTTATGTTTACTTGTGATGTTTACCCGAGGTATTTAAACTGTTCTGCAATGATAAAAGGAAGGGTGTCTAATCTAATATTATATGCTTGCGAATTCACGGAAAGAGTACACTTTTATTCAGATTAATTCTGAGACCAGAGAGCTTTTGAAATTCTGTGAGTGCTGCTAAGACTGCAGGCACAGAATTTTCTGGATCCGATATATACAGTACCATGTCATCTGCATATAATGAGATTTTCTGTTCCAGTCCTTCTCTGCTAATCCCCTTTATCTGATCAGTATTTCGACAATGTATTGCCAGTGGTTCAATGGCAATTGCAAACAGTGGTGACAAAGGGCATCCTTGTCTTGTGCCACGTTCTAGTTTAAAGTAGTCTGAGCAAATGTTATTGATGCAAACTGAAGCTTCTGGGTTAGTATACAGTAATTTAATCCATGCACAAATGTTGGGCCAAACCCAAACTTCTCCAAAATAGTAAAAGGTATTTCCATTCAATCATGTCGAATGCTTTTTCTGCATCCAATGATAATAATATTTCTGGGGTGTTTGATTTAGTTGGTGAGTATATTACATTAAACAGGCGTCGAAGATTTGAAGATAAGTGTCGGCCCCTAATAAATCCAGTTTGGTCTTGTGATATTATTGAGGGAGCACTTTCTCCATCCTTCTAGCTATGATTTTAGAGAGTATTTTAACGTCGTTATTCAGAAGTGAAATTGGTCTGTATGATGCACATTGTAATAAGTCCTTATTTTGTTTTGGAAAGACAGTGATTAGTGCTTGGCGAAAGGTTTGTGGAAGAGATTGGTTATCTCTGGCTTCTGTAAATGTTGCTAATAGGAGGGAGCTAGCTGAGCGGAGAATTTCTTGTAAAACTCTGCAGGGTAGCCATCAGGGCCTGCTGCTTTTCCACCTTGGAGTGACTTTATAGCATCCAGTAATTCTGATAATGACAGAGGTTTATCGAGCTCCTCCACACTAATAGCGTCAATTTGTGGTATCTGTAATTTATCCAGAAATGCATTAGATTGTATATTGTCTTCTTTAAACTCAGTAGTATATAGGGATTTATAGTAGTCTCTAAAAGTGCACATTATATTTTTGTGTTCGATGATTTTATCTCCATTCGTGTTAGTAATTACGAGATTGCGTTGCGCACTTCTTGCTTGTGAATTTGTTGCGCTAAAAGCTTATTAGCTTTCTCTCCATGTTCATAATAATGATGTCTGGATTTGTAAATTAGTTGTTCGGTTTCTTTAGTTGTCAAGAGGTTTAATTCTGAATGTAGAGCCTGCCTCCTCTTATGTAGAGTCTCGCTTGGTAGTCTGGCATGTTCTTCATCTATTTTAGTAATTTCGCTTTTTATCTCTGCTACTTTCTTCGCTTCGGATTTATTTCTGTGGGAAAGATATGAGATAATCTGTCCTCTTAAGAAGGCCTTAAGAGTTTCCCAGAGTGTTCCTGCAGAGATCTCAGGGGATGTATTTGTCTCTAGAAAGAATTCAATTTGTTTGGATATAAATTCAGTACAATTCTCGTCAGCTAATAGAAGCGGATTGAGACGCCATCTGCGGGTGAGTGTATGGGGCTTAGTAATTTCAGCTCCAAGATCATCGGAGCATGGTCTGAAATAACAATAGCATCGTATTTACAAGATTTAATCTTAGGCAAGAAGTTATTATCTATAAAGAAGTAATCAATCCTTGAGTAGCAATGATGTACTGGTGAGTAGAAAGAATATGTTCTTGAATTTGGGTTTAAAAACCTCCAGGGATCTGATAAGTTGTGATCAGTTATAAACTTTGTAATTATCTTTGCGGTGTTAGTTGCGTTCCCCTGTGGAGGAAGTCTTATCTAAAAGTGGATTTAGAACACAATTAAAGTCCCCAGCCATTATAAGTTTATGAGTGTTCAGATTGGGAATGGATGCAAATAAATTTTGTATAAATTCCTTATCATCAACATTAGGTGCATAAACATTTATCAAAATCATTTTACAGTTAGATAAGTCTCCCATGACCATCACATATCTCCCTTCAGGATCCAATACTACATCTGATGCTACAAATGGTACTGTTCTATGTATGAGAATTCCCACCCCTCTAGTTTTCTTTGTAAAACTAGAATGGAACATTTGGCCAGTCCAGTCTTTTGCAGCGGAACTGATCCTTACTTAGTAAGTGGGTTTCCTGTAAAAATACTATTTTAGCATTTAGACCTGTTAGGTGAGAAAGTACTTTCTTTCTCTTTAATTCGTGATTCAGGCCTTTAACATTCCAGCTTACGAAGTTAACTGTCCCATCATGGAGACACTGATTCTGAGTTTTTGGTGTCATATTATAGTCTTAACTGGAAGTGAAATAGTTTAGGTCTTAATTTCCTATTCCCCCAAGAGTTGTTGCCATGCAGCTTATTATTACGTTGATAGTTATAATTATAAAGATTGAGATGATAGATTAGATATAGATCAAGCCTGCTCTCTTTCTCTTCCCCTTAACCCCCACCCTCCCTTTTTGCCTCCCCAGGTGAGGCTAAAACCCACTTCATGCAGTCCCAGTCCTCTGACATACCCAGAGACAGAGCACGTCCAAAGCACATCAAGCCCCCATGCAGTGGCGCTTTAAGGTTAAAAGATAGAGATATCTGTTACCAATATAGTCTTTAAAAGAGGAAAAAGAAAGAAAAGAATTTTGCACTTAATATATATATATATATATATATACACATATACATATATATATATATACATACATACATACATATAATCTTCATCAATTTTAGTGCATTAAGATGATATCCCCAGATAATAAACCCAGGTGATGGTGTTAAAGATGTGTCCAAAACAAGCATAACAAGTCTTAATGCAGTAATAGCAATAACAGCAAACCAAGGGTATGATATTGAACAGTCTCATTTAGGGTACACATGAAATAATTAGAAAAGAAAAAAGAGGAGGAAAACGTAATTAAGCACAATAAAACATAAACATTTAGCCCTAGTAATACTAAGTAATGATAAGTAATAAGTAAGTAATAATAATATAAGAATATGAGAATATATGCTGATAAAAACCCGTATTTTAAAACAAATAGATCAGACAGTAGATTATTAATCCTAGCTTTATCATTTACCGTCATGACTCACAATTATGTATCAGAATAGTCCCGGGATCAGCTTTCTTAACTCATTTTCTGCCTCCTCCTTGCTAGCGAAAACATAGAAATGACCCTGCCATTCCACTTTCAGTTTTGCGGATACAGGAGGCCGTATTTGACATTGGCTTGCCGTAGCTGTTTAATATTATAGAAGGCGGCGTTTGATAGCTGTTGCTGGAGAGAAGTCAGGGAAGACGCGAATGTGGCAATCTTCATATATAATATCTTCCTTTTTTTTCCTGAGGAGTTCCATCACCTCTAACTTAAATGATAATCGTTCAAAGCGGACTATAAAAGATCTTGGTCGGGGTCTGACGGTGTTTGATCCGCTGACGCGGTAAGCCGCTGCTATCTCAGATTCTGCTTTAAAGTCGCCCCGATTATTTTAGAAAAAAGTTCAGTTGCGAATTTCACGGGTTTAAACTTTCGATTCTCCGGCAAGCCTTCAATTCTGACATTATACCTTCTATTCCCATCTTCTAAAGCAGCCAGTCTGTCTCCAAGTTTTTCTCCGAGTTTTTTACATTCCGAACTGACATTTACTGCTCTTTCCTCGGCACTGGCAGCTAGATGTTCGGCTATTTCGATCCGATTCGTGAATGTCTCACTAAGATGCTCCAATCGATCAGCAAGCGTGCTCAGTTTAGCGAGTTTTTCTCAATGCGCTCTTCAATTTTACCCAGCACCTGTCGAAGTTCAAGCTGTACCTCTTGACGCAGCCTTTCATTTGCCTGTTGGATTTCCTGTCGCAGACATTCATTGGCCTGTTTCATCTCCTGTTTCCATTCCTGTTTCAGTCTCTCATGTGCCTTTGCCGTTGCTTTCTCATTAGCCTTCTCGCTTTTCTTTATATCTTGCCTGAGCTCAGCGAGCAACACTTTCAGTTCAGATAGCTCAAATGTGCCTTCTTGTACCGTAGATGAAGCAGCAGACTCTGCTGAAGCGGTGTCCCGCTGCTCCAGTCCAGCGTATTGCGTAACTGAAGCCGCGGACCTCCCGGCCTTTTCCAGTTTCAGGTAATCCTCTCCAATCGGCGAGCTATCCACATCTGCACTCACGATCGCACCTTCGCTCCCCTTTTCGCTCTCAGCAGGCGACGATGTAGCGGACCGTGGTCCCGAGGAGTCTGTACTTTCGCCCATCTGATCCAGGTCTGTCTCTGAGAGGCCGTATCTCGAACTAGGGCTTGCTGATCGCAGCTTGGATGTAGCTTTAGTCTTCGATTCTTTCGGACCCCCCTTCTTGTTGGCCATGTTTATATGTGTTTACATATACTGTAGCGGTCCCTCTCGGGTTGAATAAATACAGGATATCTCAGAATAATAAGCAAATAATATGAAAAATAGCACCACTGCTAGCGGAGCTCCACTTCAGACGTCCATCTCTCGCATCGGACGAGACCAAGTCTCGTTGGAAACTTCTTAAGGGAAAATTTCTCACACAAACGTTAGAAAGTTTTTCTTTACAATGAGAAATATAAACACTTGGAATAAGCGACCAAGTAGTGTGGTAGACAGTTGAACTTTAGGTACTTTCAAAACAAGACTTGATGTTTTTTTTAGAAGAATTAAGTAGATACAGGTATGTCTGGCAAGATTTTTTTGGTCTGAATGGCCTGTCCTCCTCTAGATTGTTCTAATTATTACAAAAAAGCCCATTGTTTTCATAAATTCAGATCATTTTTTGACCTCTAACCTAGTGTATTTTCTATGGAGACATCCAAAAAAGCATATGTAATTTTGCAGTTTTTCTTTTATCACAGAAGGGTCTTAATTGAGCTATAGCTATTAGTGATGCTAATCATACTTGTTTGAAATCTGTACACAGGTAATCTTGAGAATTCAAACTAGCTTTTGATGCTTCTTAGAGGTCCTCAACAGCAACTCGTAAGCATGTGAATATTAAACAAGGTTTATATGGAGAGCATGTTGTAATTTTCAAGATGTTACCTGCCAAATCAAGTAAATATAAAGTGATGGCTGACATCTTTGCTAAAATGACGTCTGTGGGACTACAACCCTATAAACACTATGGTTGACATAAAAGCAAATTATACATTTTTTTCATCCAGAAACTATATTAAAGATAGTCTTTCTATTGATTTTATTAGACAATTGAATAATTCAGTATATACATTTTTTGTTGAGGGGTGACATGGTGGTGCAGTGGGTAGCGCTGCTGCCTCGCAGTTAGGAGAGCCAGCTTCACTTCCCGGGTCCTCCCTGCATAGAGTTTGCATGTTCTCCCCGTGTCTGCGTGGGTTTCCTCCGGGTACTTTTGTTTCCTCCCACAGTCCAAAGACATGCAAGTTAGGTGCATTGGCGATTCTAAATTGTACTTGGTGTGTGGGTGTGTGTGTGTGTGCCCTGTGGTGCGCTGGCGCCCTGTCCAGGGTTTGTTTCCTGCCTTGCACCCTGTGTTGGCTGGGAATGGCTCCAGCAGACCCCCATGACACTGTAGTTAAGATATAGCAGGTTGGATAATGGATGGATGGATTTTTTGTTGAAAAGAAATATGGTACTTTGCAACTCCTTTTTATAGATTTAAATAAAATTGTCTTTGGGAATAAGTATCTCTTACCTTTGATCTCTTCTGTCCTTGATCAAATTAGTGGCTTCACCATATTTATTAAATTAGACCTGAATAATTAACAATATGAATAGTGTATAAGAAGAGTAAACAGTAATGAATATAGATATATGCAATATTTTCTATACACACACATAAGATGCAATGAAAAATGAAAGAGGAATTAATGAGTCCACAATAAAAAAAAATAAATGAGTCTAGAAAGTATGATTCAAAGGCTTTCCAGACATGATGTTTGGAAATCAGCATTCATTGCAAAGTGAAGTAGATTACACATGAACAAAATTTAGGAGGCCTCAGGAAATCGAGAGAAAAAGCATGTAATCCTGATGAGAAATAAATGGAACAATGATGGGTGAGTCCAGGACAATGAATGGCAAATCTTAATTCTTCCTCCATAGCTCCTTTTAAACAATGGGTTTTCCCATAATCCATTACAGTTTAGCACAGTCATGTGCCACAGACAACATTTACTGGGGGTACTAAAATTTCTGAGTGGAAATTACCTTAAATTAGAAGGTGACACATTAATTGTTGGAACTGACATAGGGCTTTCTCAGCATTTTCCAGATACTAGTAAGTGCTTTCCTTGTGCTTTGTTTCCCTAAAAAACGAACATCTTCAGGGAAAATGATGGAAATAGAAACAGAGAATTATTGGCTATAAAAGCAGAGGCAATAATGTCATAGTACTAAATTATCTTCTGTAATTTCTACTTATCACAAGATCACAACAAAATGCCTCAGTGCCTGTCAAGCTGGATGGGTTTTGTTATTTATGCGATTACCTAGAAACCAAGTGATAAAAATTTTAAAGCAAACATCCTTTATCACAAATATGTTAGTACAAACCAGGAACATGAACAATACAAACTGAATAGCCTTAACGAAATTAATTAACATTAGTAACTCTTCCCATTACTCAGGCACCATGCTCTCTATGTGATAACATTTTGTAATGGGTTTCCTGAACCTCCGTAAGTAACAACACATCTGACAAGAAATGTGTACGTTCCTTCGTATGCAAATGCTGAATATCAAACTTCTCGGAGACCAGTCTGTCATCCAGAAGAAATTGACAGGCACAAGAACAGGGAAAATATCTTATTTTTTTTTACAAGTGAAGTTCTCTATTGGCAGGACTTTCTCATAATGTGCATCAACATTGTTCCACATAAATGTCTCCATTTGGGTGTTAATTCTGTTTCAGACTTAATTTCTTTTGAATGATTAAAACCACTCCTGCCTATTTTTCCTCAAGAGAGAAGTATGCAGACTGATGGAAAAGGGGATCAGAAGATGAAACATTGTTGCTAGAAGTTGCCAAAAAACAAAAAAAACAAAATTGTAGTCCGGAATTTGAAAGTAAGACTCAGAAGCAAAGTACATTAAATCTTATATACTATATTCCAAGTAAACTTGGAAAACTAGGAATGTGTGGCACTTATTTTTATAACTTTGCATCAGTGGGGTCACATGTAACCCACTTCTGGTTGTCTGTATATACCAACACCATAGCAATGGGAATCATAGCACTGACAAAATGGTGCCCATGAAACAAAAAATGGCATCATGGTATAACATGAAATAATTTTAGGTGCCAGAAAACTAAACCAAGAGTGAAAACTAATAAAAGAAATTGATTTCTCACAACTAGTGTTGAGCAAATTCGGTTAAATCGGTTTTGCTTCAACTTCAGCAAAATCGTGGAAATGTGGAAACTTTGCCAAACTCCATGAAATGCAGTAAGGTCAATGGGGAAAATGAAATGGAATTAGTTTAGAGTGAATTCTAATTGTGCAGTTGTCTTCTAATTGTTCCTGATGGTTAGGGAAACATCGACCAACTATGTTCCAAAATGCTATGAGCTGTGATTGACCCGTGCTAACCATTGTACCATTGTGGGTCCTTGAGATAAAATGAATAGAGTTAAATATTAAAATAGTAAAATTTGTTGCAGATGGGAAGCATGAATTCACTAAGGCTTGCCCGCCACGTTTTCAATACCAGCTACTCACCTGTTTTGAACCACAAAGAACAGTTTTTTCCCCCCAGATGCTTTTGCTAGATCAAAGATGTGGATTCTTCACTTCTTCCTGTTTGCAACCACTGCACCGCACTCTGAATAATATTATTATAATAATATTATTAAATGTGTAGACTCACGTTTTACATACAAGTTTATATAAAAATATATTACCTTAACGAAATTAATACATTGACACAATTTTAGCTCAGTACTGGGATTAGCTTTCTGTTCAACACTGGCTACAGCTCTTTGATGTCATGCTGACCTTGCAAAGCATCATAATGTGCTTTAAAGTTCCTCTAAACGTGTTGCATGGCGAAATTCCAGGAAAATATTCAATGAACAAGGTCACCAGCAAACACAGCATATTCACTGTAAAGATGCCTTGGCAAATGTTGCTAATCAACAGTATTCATAGCTAAAAATGCTTAAAGGGACTTAAAGAATGCTGCAAAAAAACAAAAAAAACAGAAAGAAATCTTCAAAAACCATACCATAACATTAGTATTACTACATCAGGAGCTTCAAGATTTGTGAAAAGACTTTAAACTTTTGTTTAACTTTTGTTAAAAAATTATAGACCTCTGCTTGTAATATGAAAAATGCCATTGCTGGGCTTCTTATGATTTTAAAGTGGGTCCATAAGATTGGCCATCAACCTGAGATGTTCATCTAAAGGTTACGACATCAAAATCATTGGACCAATTATAATACTAACATTTACTAGTCCTATTACTTTTAAATTGGTATTGCCATGTCATTTTAAAATCCACCTAGTTTTGCATTCTTTGAAGTTTACGTACACTATGACTAAATCAAGATGAAGTGTTTAGTTGAGATGAGAGGCCTCTATCCATTCAGCAGAAATGTCTAGGGGATGCCAATCTTTGGGGTCTGATTTGCAGTGAGTCTATATGGGTCCAGCTTTTTTCAGTTGATCATTCCCAGCCTTGGCTATATACAGTAAGTGTGTTTTTTTTTCTTTTCAGCAATGAATAATTTGACTTTTTGATGTATTTCATGGTTTCATTTGTAAACCTTGTTGGTCAAGGGTTGCTTTGATCTGTTATCAGACAAATGGAAATACAACCTTCTAGGAAAGAAATTTCAATGAAGATGAAGAATGAGATTTGAAATCTGTTTTATCTTATAGTGGGACAATCTGGTAAAAATAATGCTACCTGAATTTGTAATGTTGACCTCTCATCTCATCTATACTAATAAAAGGCAAAGCCCTCACTGACTGACTGACTGACTCACTCACTCACTCACTCATCACTAATTCTCCAACTTCCCATGTAGGTAGAAGGCTGAAATTTGGCAGGCTCATTCCTTACAGCTTACTTACAAAAGTTAAGCAGGTTTCATTTCAAACTTCTACGCGTAATGGTCATAACTGGATCCTACTTACATACATATATACGGCCATAGCCTGCAGCTCGGAGTTGTGTCCCCCATCACCACGCCTCCCACGTAATTGAGTGCCTGCCCATATAAGGCCGTCCGTCAGCAGCAATCCAAGCTGTGAGAAAACAGTAAAAAGGAGGCGTGTCAGACGCTGTTGCTAAATACTCGAGGGCAATTCCACAAGTTCATAGACACGCTGCCGCTAAATATTTGCAGGCAAATCAAAAGGTTAATACTGGGAATGCCTGTTAAGCATCTTAGATTCACGAGTAGCGATTTGGGTGGTGAGATGTCTATCAACATGATCACTGTAATATTTATATGTCATTGAAATGTATTATTATCAGGCATGGTTTAGGCATCTATGTCATCTGGAAGGCACCAGAAAAAGGGACTGCAAGGTTACTATTATGGAAGTTAATTTAGAGCATGGATGCCGTGAATGTAAGAGCTGTAATAAATAAAGTTCCCTGGCATACTTTAAAAGAATGTCTCGCCATCATTTCATTTTTCACAATTTGTGAAAACAAGACATGGTGTCAGAATAGAGGACAGTCATGGATTTTGTTGGAGTTCCCTCGCCACGAATTGGAAAAAGTTCCGACAGCACGTGGAGCTGTTGTTTTCTGGCCTGCTAAAAGGCAAAGACGAGAGTGAGAAATGCAGCTACCTGCTCCTATGGACTGGGGAAAAAGGAAGAGACATTTTTAACACATGGACTCTCACCCAGGAGGAAGCCAAGGTACTGAAAACTTATTATGACCGTTTTGAGGCGTTTGTCATGCCTAAGACGAATACGATATTCGTGAGATACAAGTTTAATGAGAAGACGCAGGGTATAAACGAGACTTTTCATCACTTTGTAATGGAATTAAAATTGCTGGTGAAGGACTGTGCTTATGCAAACAAAGATGAGATGGTCAGGGATAGACTAGTGTTTGAAACAAACTCAGCAAAACTGCGACAGAAACTTTTAAGTGCCGGGTCTGAGCTAACATTAAATAAAGCCGTGGACATCGCAAGACCGCACGAGATGGCACAAGCACAGCTAAGAACCTTTGACGCATGTACTCCGAGCGGCTCATGTGAACTGACTGTGAATGCAGTACGCAGACAACAAGCAAGAGCTCCAAAGAGCGCTGAACAAAAAGCATTACACAATTGAGAAGGCAGCAAAAGAATATGAAGCGAGTGACGCATACAAGCATATTTAGAAGTGCAGCTACTGCGGAAACAAAGCACACGGTGGAAAAAGTCAATGTCCAGCTAAAGGAAGACAGTGTAAAAAATGTGGTAAATTGAACCACTTCGCTAAAGTTTGCAGGAATGGGAAAGGTAAACCTGTGCATGCAGTGTGTGATGTCTCAGATAAAGAGGAAGACAAGCTGTTTATTGATGCAGTAAGAAAGGAATAACCTCTGAAGCTGAACAAGCCTTTGTAGACATATCGATAGGAAAGCAAGGTGTAAAGCTTAAGTTTAAATTAAGTTCATAGACACGAATAAATATTCGCAGGCAAATCCACAACTTAATACCCGGAATGCCTGTTAAACATCTTAGATTCATGAGTTCTGATTTGGGTAGTGAACACTTAGATGAATGAAACCTGTTATCTTTACAACTGTTGACAAACACAAAATGTAACTTGCACACAACACATCCTCCAAATACGAACCTGATTGAAAGAAATAATGATGATCAAATCCTTGATGACAGCAACACTCATAGCAGTCACAAAACAATTACATTGTCAATCATGTTACGTTATTATTAAAATGTTTCCTTTTCTTTTTCATAACTTCTTTAACACACTACTTCTCTGCTGCGAAGCATGAGTATTTTGCTAGTTTAGTAATAAAAAATAAATAAAAATAATATCCAGGTCAGTCAGAATGGTATTTTTATGGACAAATTGCATTTGGAGTTATGCAATAAATGCATTCAGTTTGTTTTTTACTCTCGCAAAAATATTAACAGTAATATTGAACTTCTTTTTGGGCAAATCTAGTAGCAAATTAATATAAACACA
This sequence comes from Polypterus senegalus, assembly GCF_016835505.1. NCBI lineage: Eukaryota > Metazoa > Chordata > Cladistia > Polypteriformes > Polypteridae > Polypterus > Polypterus senegalus. Next base: position 158,680,711 of record NC_053154.1, read on the forward strand.
ATTAACTAGCATACACTACCGATTTTCAGGTGTGACCTTCATTTACGTAATATCAGAGAGCTGTGACTGCCAGTGGTATAATGTGACATCTCACTGATGAGGTCGTAGCAGTCTGTGACTTTTTACTACAACAAGTTTGATTTTTGTCCATGTCATTGAGGTGGGCTCCTCTGTGTGCAAGAGTTGACAACTTACGAAGAATCAGCAGGAAACACAATGCCTACAATGTGAACACAAGGAAAGAAGAAAAATCAGTGTTTTGGACAGGAGAGGTTCATCTGTCTGATATCTTCTGTTTGTTGACCATGACAGAATGAAAAATGGAAAAAGATGTGCCAATATTATGGCTGAACTCAACAAACCTTGAAAATGTTACAAGCAGCGCCAAGTAGCATGTTAAGTTGCTGTCACAATGTGGCAATCTTGTAGAGATTTAAAACTGTGTTTTCAAAAGTCACAAGGCAGTTGTTAAATTCACTCTAGTTTCTTGACATGTAATCTGATGTAATTCTCAACCAGACGAGATCCATCAACATTAAATCTGACATGCTGTCCAACTTGATGCTGTGTCAGGCGACATTGGCATTAGATGTCACAAGTGATAACTATGAACATTCCCATAGCACCATTATTTACCAGGTATATTTTATAGTTTGCCTCCAAGTCCACAAAAGTGTAACTCCAACTCTAAAGTGTAGAAGTAGAGCTTTTCTTTGTGTAAAAAAAACTCCTTTGTATGTGATGATAGGATTCTCTTCCTTGCTGCAGGCCTTCCTCCTGCTCTTCTTTGTATTCTGTAATATGGATTTATGATTTGCAACATTTCATTTCAACACAATGCCACCATCGGATTTTACCACTGGAGGTATTGCAAAATCTGCACACTCTTGTTACTTTGTTATTATCATTGTACTTGCAAAATAAAGGATGGCATTTTCATTGGCCAGGAAAGCAATTATTTCAAGAGACACAGCTCAGAGAAAAAGAGAAAGCATCTGCATGACATCTTCTACCCTGAGACTTAACGTTTTGTCATCATCAGCTGCTTAACGTAATTAGTTAAATGAGCACAGTTATTGACAAAGGAGTTTAGGAAATAAATATCTGAAGCCTTCTGGATTCCTGAAAGACACCTGAGCAGAGACATTTAAATGATTAGGACATGTTAAAGAAAATCACTAAGACCAAGCAGAATTGATTCTCTTTCTAAACGGAGTTACAAATGTGCTACATGCTGTAAATACTGAAATCAGCATAAATGATTCCCAGTTTTTATTAAAGCATATATGCCAATCTTCAGACTGATAGAAAGCTTACTCTTGAAAGACTAGCTAATGTTAATGTCAAGTCTGACCAGTGCTTTCATTTTAATGGTCGACTCCAGTAAATATATATATATATACCAGTAATGGCACGCTGCACGATGGCATGCAGTGAATACACTTGACTTGAGCATTCCTAGTTTTCGTACTCTTTCTCTGTACATTTAGCATTCGTTTGCTCAGAGGTTGATGCGCTTGCTGCTTCCTGAGCAGCTCCTCTTTTCTCCACCCTAGTGGCCGCTTCATCTCTTCTTTCGCTGGCATCTTTTCGTGTTAAAACTGATTAAGTCAGTGTTTGTGTTTGTGTTGTTTTACTTAGTACATTTTCTTAAATTTTTCACTTAAGCTGGCACTTAAGTCTTCAATCTGCATCAAAAATGATTTAAGATATGAAGTAGTAGGGGAAGTGATGGCGAAGGTGGTAAGGGATGAGAACGGTGGCCATACGCATGCGCTGTATGGCCACCCTGCTGGACGCTGTCGAGAGTTGATTCTACAATAAAATCAAATAAAAAGAGGAATAACATTGGAGGTCAATCATCACCCCGAAGGCGGAAAGTAGACATCACATAGTATATGCGTATCAAATTTCAGGTCAATAAGTCAAACGGTTTGTGAGCTACAGGTGATTTAAAATCCTGGACAGACAAACAAACAGCCATGGTAGCTAATTATATAGAAAAAAATATATATATATGTATAGTAAGAAAATCACAGGAAAAAGATAATGATTTGGGGCACCTTGAAGGCCACCATATCTGCCAGGGGTACAAGGGTAGAAGTGTAACTCTAGATGGCAGCCTCCCTGGGTTGCAGTGGTGCCTCGGGCTCCCCCAGGGCTTCATGGGGGTTGGAGTTCTATGCAGCTCTGTGGGGTTCTGCAGGTGCCACCAGGGGGTGCTGCAACAGGAGCGGCTGGCCCCTTTTGATACAGGACGCTGTATAGTGCCCGACCCGACAAAGACTCACACTGAGACACGTGTAAAACACAACAAAAGACTTTATTTCTCTTTAATCTTGGGGGCACGTCTTCCCCCTGAACCCCATAGGCTTAACACAATCCCAAGCACAAAACATGAGCAACAACACTCTTTTTCCTGGCACCACCATTCCTCCTGTTTAGCTTGATCCTCCACCTCCCGACTCTGGCCCTTCAGTGGTGGTCGCTTGACTTCCTTTTATTAGGCAACCGGAAGTGCTCCAGGTGGTTGATTGCCGACATCCAGCTGCACTTACGAGTAAGGCAAAACCAGTGCCCTAAAGGGGCCAGCCACTCCTGTTGCAGCACCCCCTGGCAGTGCCTGCGGAACCTCACAGAGCTGCACAGAACTCCAACCCCCATGAAGCCCTGGGGGAGTCTGAGGCACCGCTGCTACCCAAGAAGTCTGCCATCTAGCATCCAGGGGGAGATACTAGGCTTCCCTCCCTTGTTCCCTGGCAGATGAGAAGAAGGGGGTCCTGGCCAGGCATGGACCCCGGCCATCTGTTACAATATAGAAGTATATACAGTATATACTGTATATATATATATATATATATATACTATATATATATATATATATATATATATATATATATATATATATATATATATATATATATATATATATATATATACATATATGTTGTAAGAAGGGGAAAACAAAGAGAAAATGTTTTGGGGATTCACTTCGTATATTGTAAAGCAGAGTTATCAATATGGTATAGCACCAAAATAGTCTCAAAAGACTGAATCCAAAGAAGAACAAAAAGGAAGGTGAGCAGGTGGGACTTTAATAGACGGTGGGATGGAAGAGAAGTGTCCGTGAGGGAACTGGTGGAAGTGATGTCAGTAGGAGGTTGTGGTCTCGAAGAGGATGCAGAAGTTGATTGTAGTCTCACTGGGTTTCCCTTCTGATAATATGTAGAAGAGGGAGAAAAGATGTTAGTGCACTTCATCGACCCCTGACTTACCCTTAGTTAAGCCCTTTGACTGCTTCCTATGCTTACGTGTGTGGAAATATATATTTAATGAGGGTCTTTAATAAGCAGTAATGCTTCATCCTATGTTACTCTAAATAAGACTATTAGATGATGGGGAATTATGGTGAACCCAATGCAATGATCAATAAGGCTAAAGCAAAGCATGAAGCTGAGGGAATAACCAGCACACAAGTGGAGCCTTATTAACATTTCTCACTTAATCCTTGACTGATTTTGGAAGGTGTATGTTCATTTAAACAGTGCTCCTGCACTGTCTGAACATTCTTTGGAGAAGTGGTCTGGTCTAGTCTTATGCACTTATCTAGAACTTTTTCCTCTTTTGGATTGGCAGAGTTAATGAACATGAAGTTAATTATAATTTTAGTTTGTTTCTTTATGTTGTAGCAGTATGGATTATAGATAATAATACTAAGTGGCTATTTACACCTGCCTAGGCACAGTTAGGACCTTCATGAATCCAGAACAGCCTGAATTCTTCAGACCATGGATTTGTCAAAGTTTTGGAAGTATTCATTACAGATTTTGGTTCATGGTCTTTATTATGATTTAAAATTGTTCTTGCAGATTTTAAGCTATACACCCATACACGTATGGGTCCTGGAACTGAGTTTCTTGCTGTCTTTCCTCAGAGCTGTTGGCCCACCTTATCCTGAGTCATCCTCTGAGCACCAAGGTGACCTCACTTTGTACCCTGTAAGCTCAAGCACAGTCACACCTCTCTGACTCTTTAACCTGAGGGACTGTATGTTTATAATGAGTGCAGCTCTTACAGCACTCAAAGTAGAGTAATGACAGACAAAAGCTTAAATCTTCTTATCCAACTAGAACCTTGTTAAACTTGATCAATGAAATTAACCACCACAATTCATGCAAACTGTAACAAAGATGTGTGCTTGTCAACAAAAGCAGTTAAATATTTAAGGGCTTTTCCCAAAGGATTTACACAAAAGCCAGTAAATAACAAACACTGGCTTTTTGACTCTTCTCTCCTTTGGGTCTTGGCTTGAGGCTTATGTGGAGGCCGTAAGTTGTTATCTAATCAGTGCGTCTCACTGTCTTGTTGCAACAAAGTCTCCCCAAATGCAATCCTGTCACTGGCCCTTAAAACTATACTCAATTATGCTAAAATGTGCTTATTTTTATGAAAGTCAATTGAGTACAGTGTAAATCAATACATTAATCATCAGCTTGATTAATTAGCTCATATGCAATTAGTTCTTTCAGTTCTGTAAAAATCTACCCTTGCTACAGTGATGTCTTCTAGTGATCCATCCTTACTTAATCAGTACTTTGGTGTGACTGATCACTTCAGTGTGTAGTAGGTTTGTTTAGCTGTTATCAAGTTCATCGCCAAACACCATTGTTTTCTCTGCTCATCCTTGTTATGTAGCTGGTCAACACTGCTTGTCTTCCTCAGATATCCTCAACCTTTACAATAATTTAGCTTTTTGAAGCATCGGCTCCAGACTGATATGTTTTTACATTTCATGAACACCACACTGATTCAAAAATATTATGCAGTTCCTGCTAATTTTTCAACCACGTGTTCATGCTGTGAACCTCACATTTATCTCTTCTCAGGGGTCTTCCATTGAAAGGTGGTCTGTGTAGGCCATTGGAGTATACTGAAGTCATTTTCATATTGGTGGAACTATCTTAAGATGATGGATGCTTTATGACTTGGCGTATAGCCTTGTTGGACATATTCATTTGAAGAGAATAGACTGTGATAATGAAGTGATACACATGGTCATCAACAATACTGGGGTATGCTGTGACATTCATATGTCTATTAACTAGTTATGTGTGCTATCACTATTACGCTACCAGCATCATCCTGTACCACCTTAACACGACCGGCTGAATCCGTAATGCTTTATACCAAATTCTAAGCCCACCATCTGTATGTTGCAGAAGAGATCAACATTTTTCCAATCTTCACTTCTCCAGTTGTGGTGCTAATGTGACTCTTGTAGCTTCATCTTCCTGTTCTTAGAATGAATGGAAACTGATGTGCTGTTCATCTTGTGTAGCCTTCATCCAATCCACTTGTGTGTTCGGCAAGGTCCTTCTGTACACTGCTGTTGTGAAGAGCTGTTATGGGAGGATGTGTGGCCTTTCCCTTAACTTGAGACCTCTGTCATTACCAAGGTGTTTTCGCCATTGAACTGTCAACCAGTGGATGTTTTTATCTCACCTTTATTCTTTTTACATTTTAGGATGTGAAAATTCCAGGAGATGTTAGATGCACCATATCCGGCACTAGCAATCACCTCATGGGCAAAGTCACTTAGGGCACACATCTTATAGTAAGCTGCAGCTAGACAACTGATTATTGGATAGACTAATTTGCACCTAATAAAGTAGACAGTGAGTGAATTTTTTACCAATTCTTGTTATGACTTCTCTTTAACATGCTGAAATAAATCCTTCTATTCATTGAAAATTACCATATTGTTGTTTGTTTGTGAGAGTTTGCAGGGCTGCACTTTGAGAATCACCCAGTTTTATGACATGGCTAGTTGGCATCAAAGAAAAAAAGAGAGATGCAGGCAGACAAGTGTCTTGTCTTCTCATCATATGAGGCATTCTTACACTTGGGATGACCTGTGCAGATCGGGGAAAGCTTGTTTCTGGCTTCAGAAGCATCACATATGATGTAACTTTGGTCTCTGTGACTACTGTGATGCCAAGCTGGAGCATGCTGTATAATTAAATTATCAGGCACAGTTTACACTAGCAGGAATTACCATATGAATAAACAATAACTTCTACACAGATTCTGTATTAAAATTTATATGTATGAGGTAATATTTCTCTATAAAATAGTGCTGCTTTAGAAAACTTAGCTTGAGAATGGGGCTGGGCATGTATGAAAAAATGTAACACTTATCTGTAGACCTTTTACATCAGTTGTCAGAGCTTTATGTGGCATGCAGAATAATGTGTGGCACAGATAGGAGATGCAAATGCATCTCAAGTTAAGGGATACTGAAAACATTTCCATAATCCAGCTACACTAATGCAAGTCTATTCATCTGGATATTTCTGGAAGTAATGCCACAGCACAACAGAGCATTACCTGGTGCCTGCTTTTGAAGATCTTTCCCATTTTTTTCGTGATCACCCTCTCCAGTCAGGTAAAATTCAGGTATAATATGGATTCAAAGCACTTTTCCACAGTTTTGAAGGCACTTTCTGCACAGCCTACTCCCTGACCTGAAGCCATGTCAGACCCTGTTCATCTTCATCTAAAAGTTTCCACGTCATAACCAGCTCCATGGTTTATTGGACCCTATAAAACAGTAAGATTTGCTGGTCCTCTTACTTTTAAATTGACACTGCCATGTAATTTTAAAATCCCAGAAGTTTCCATTTGCCTAAATGAAGATGAAGCTTGCAGCTGAGATGAGATGCCTCATCCGTTCATCAGAAATGTGTAGGTGATGCCAGTCTTTAGGATTTGATTTGCAGTGACTTTATAGGGCTCCAAGTTTTTCCTGTTAATCATTCCCAGCCTTGCCTCTATAAAGTAAGTGTATTTCCTTATAAAGCAATGAATAAATTAACATATTAATTTATTCAATGGTTTTGTTTATCAGTTTTGTTGGTCAAAGGGTACTTTGATCTGTCATCAGACAAATGGGCATACAATCTTCCAGGAAATAAATTTCAAATGAATGCTGTTTTAGCTTATAGTAGGATAATCTGGTAAAATAATTCTAAAGAAGAATATCATCCAAGTTAATCAGAATGGCATTTTTATGGATATAATGTATTTGGAGATATGCAATACATTCATTCAGTTTGATTTTTACTTTCACAAAAATATGAACTCTAGTACTTAACTGCTTTTTGTGCAAATCTGGTAGCAAATAAATGTAAAGATGTTGCACTTATGCACTTAGATAATCACCTAGCTTTATGTCATGGCTAGCCAGCGTAAAAGACAAAAACAAAGACTCCGGCAGAAGAGTGACTTCCCCACTCCTCATATGAGGCACTCTTACACTTGGGATGACCTGTGCAAATTGGAGAAGGCTTGCTTCTGGCTTCAGAAGCATCACATATGATGTAACATTGGTCTCTGTGACTACTATGAGGCTAAGCTGGAACATGCTGTATAATTAAATTATCAGGCACAGATTACACTAGCAGCAATTACCAATTAAAGAAACAATTTAAAATAGAAGTTAAGTCACTTTTACCTTCTACACAAATCCTATATCAAAATTAATATGAGTGAAGCAATATTTCTCTTTAAAACAGTGTTGCTTTAGAGAAATGAGTTTCAGAATAGGGTGCACTTTTCTTGGCACAGTTTTGACAGCACTGTCTGCACAGCCTACTTTCTGACCAGCTGCCACCTTAGACCGCCACTCAATTTGTCATGTTGTTTGCTTGTCCTTTGGATGCTGGGAGAACGGCTTTCAAGGTATAATTGATTGGGACTTCTCAAGATGTAAAAAAAGTATTTGGAATGGTAAGACAGCATACTGTACATTTAAAAATTGTATTTTTCATTGCAAACACAGTATTTGGAATGATAAGACGGCATATTGTACATTTCAAATTTTATTTTTAATTTGAACTTTGCAATTGTCCTGTCATGTATAGAGATGCTTGCATCCTGATTTAGTAAGTCTCCTTGGTTTAAAGCATCTGCCAAATAAACAACACTAATGATAATAATAATATCAAGCAATCACACTTAGTTATATGTGGCATCCAACACACATTGTACCACCAATAAGGGGTAATAATTGTACAGTGGTCAATCTGTCCACATGCTTTGTGAACAGTTGCTTTAATGTGTGCACAGTTTGTGTCCAATCAATTACTCTGATGGCAATTGGTAGCCTTATCCTATTATGGATTGTGATAGACGGTCGGCAGTTCATCCCAGCCGACACATCTAGGCGGCTAGATGGAGACTTCCCTGCAGCTTAGAGGTGCCCCAGATTCTCACAGGGCACAATGTGAAGCACAGGCTTCACAGTCCTGCTGGATGCTGAGGGTGCCACCGTGTGACGTTGCAGAGAGACAGGGGGATTTTTATTTTCCCTATAGCCCGGAAGTACTCCCAAGTCACGGGGACAGAAGAACAGAAGTACTTCTGGTCTGAAGAAAAAATATAAGTCTTCATCTGACCCTGAAGTGCTGTTGAATCATGTGAACTGAAGGACAGAAGCACTTCCGGGTCACAACTATTTAAAGGACTATGGGAAACCCAGCAAGCAGAGCCGGAGTTGGGAGGGAGTGTGACAGAGCTGCTGGGAGTGGAGGATTTGTTAATTTGTATTGATTATTGATTATTGTTGGAGAATTGTGGTGTGTGCGGTGCTTTGAAACACTTTATTGAAGAAAAATATTAAAAGATTCTTCTTGGTGCTTTTACAAGTGTGTCCTGGACGTCTGTCTGGTGGGTTTAATGGGGCAACAGCGACTCCTAGTGTCACAGGATATTTAGCTTCATTCTGATTTGTTGTAACAGAACCTGTAATTTGGAATTAAGTGGGTGATGCTATTTCAGATTGAAGTCCAGTGTCCTAGAGCTGTGAGGGTGTGGCACTACCCAATGAAATCAGCTCTATCTCAAACTTAGCACAGGCAGTGACTGGACTGGAAATTGAATCCAAGGAGAAAATATGCATAACTGAGCCACAATAATTCCCAGATGAGACTCTTCATGACGTTAGAGTCACCATTCTCCAATTCCTCAGTTCTTAGGCTGATCACGTTTCTTAGCAGCTGAGGAAACAGGCTGTAAATTGTAAGGCTACAACATCATTTCCTTATACCGACTTGGTGGGTAACCCTAAGTAAGTCATTTATTGTGGTTCAACAGCAAACCGGAGAAATAAATGATTGCATAATGGCTATGTAAACTGCACAAATATGTTATTATATATAAAGGGCTGTTTTTGCTTTATAAATGGTATTTATTTAGACCTATCCTCAGAAACTAAATTGATTGTGGGGGTAAAAATATAGTCTTCATGGCAAAAGACTAACAAGTAAACAAATGGTTCCAGGATCGACTTTTGGAGAAAGTTGGGGAAAAAGCTGTAGCCATAAGATTAAATTTTCAAAAATCCAATGACAAAGGTTCCATGAGAAAGCATGACGTCTAAGCAATGATTTCTGCTGATATGCTTGCTTTCATTGCATTCAGCTAGACATCAGACACTGGACGTGACAGCCATTGTCTAGTGATAGATCACCTCAGAAAATACAAGCACGACACCAGTATCCGGTGCTGTGTAATGCCGTGCTTACATGAAAGGGAGCGGTGTTAAAGAGCTATGTCATTTGCTACTTGAAGCAGAGTTTTGAAGCTTGACCTAGATGTAGCATCAGTAGCTTTGCCTTAAGACTGTGTATATGAGGGGGGCTACAGTTACAATATTTTTTCATAAAATGTGTCCAGAACAATTTTTGTCAATATGTCTTTTGGCACCAACTCAACAAACTAACTAGAAGGTCAATTTCAGTTATGATATGCATTCTGGACCCCCTGGAGGTACTAGCAAAGGGGAGAATTAAAACAATTCTGAGTGTCATTATGAACAATGGTGCACATGCTCTCTCCGACACATGAACGTTGAGGAGTTTCAGCCAACAAATTGATCCACAGAAGTGTATCAAGAAGCACTACAGGGGCTCCTTCATACCAACAACAATACATCTGCACAATGCCTCACTGTGACTGTGACAGCCAAGTCAGTTCTTCTTTCTTTTTAATTGTTAGTCATTATGGTGTGTGTTTAGACTATAGTGTTTATCTATCTATGTCCAAGTGATATCAACAGTAGTATAGCCATGATACAGCGGTTAGTTGCCATCATCCGAGCCCATAATCTGTCTCTCATGCGCATGCAGGTGACTCTATCTATCTATCTATCTATCTATCTATCTATCTATCTATCTATCTATCTATCTATCTATCTATCTATCTATTTACACATTTTGTTATCTTGCTGCCTTAAGCCTTAAAATCATTCCAATTATTTTACCCCACATCAAGCAACACTGTATACCACAGAATAATAAACAACACCCTAGAAATTATTGCAAATTTATTAAAAGCAAAAAACTGTAATACCACATTGACATACTGTAAGTAACCAGAATTTAATTCTATGAGAAGGGGAACATGAGTTAAACAGTAAATCAAAGTCCATTAATTCACACAAATGTAAACATTGACCTTATCATTTAGGGGCACAAGGCTCTGTTTCAGTTGAGTTTTGCCATTTATTGGCGTGAACAGCACAAACTGGCACATCTGTCAGGAGGCTTTCATTTGAGAAGTTTGCCATCGAGGGGCAGAACTTTATGGAAATTTAAAAAAAAACAAAAAAACAGGAATCAGTTAGAGTGCAGCAAGCCAAGTGGTTACAAGTGTGCCAAAACTCAGGTAGCAGATTTATAAACCAGTTGTAGTCTATGTGACGGATGTCCTTACCAAGGCGGGAGGAAAGTCCTTCAGAGGCAAAAGTAGGAGGATGAAGATTGTCCTGCCTCAGTCAGGAGACAGGCAGTAGATGCCAGTGCAGTAAAGAGTACATTGGTATTCTGGTAGGGTTGGACTGAGAAATAATACCCGGTTGGGAGACCAACGTGGTGGAAGGACAGAGGAAGGCTGCCTAGCAGGGCTATATCCTCTCTGGCTGACACTACCTGTATGGACACTTACAAGGCATGCTGGAAATTGTGGTCCCATTGGGCAATTTTGTCAGGTTATGTGGGTTCCACAAAGGGGGTGCTGCAGGATTCTATCATCCCTACTTTGTGGGACCTGTACTCAACCTGAAAATGCTTCTGTCTGGCTATGCCTTAGCACCAAAAGTACTATGATAAAACAAGCCCGCTTGTTTTTACTGTTTACCTTATCCAGGCAAGTTAGAGTTGGGTGGAAGAAGGACAAAGGCGAAGGAGAAGAACACAAGTGTGTTGTGACTTTCAAAGCCTTTTGTAAGATATTTGTGAAAATAAACCTTTTTGTATTTTTCTGGGATTTGTGTTGTAGTGGTTATGTTTGGGGTTTCAGGTGCTGCAATGCCGCCTTACTGGTCACATCTATTAATATCACTGTGTAGAGAGAGAGGTGCTGTAATTTTGTAAAGTTGAGGACTAGTTCAAGAAGACAACTGGCATAGTAATAGAATCAGAATAATTCATTACTTATTATTTTAACTAGTTAAATAACATCATTTTCAAATATATAATGTTTTGTAGGCAGAGTGGTGGCTCTGAGGCTAGGGATCTGCACTGGCAATCATAAGTTCGAATCCTGTAAATGCCAAAGGGGACTCTGCTCTATTGGGCCCTTGAGCAAGGCCCTTAACTTGCAATTGCTTAGCGCTCTGAGTAGTGAAAAAAGCACTATCTAAATGCAAATACTTTATTTATTTAATGTTTTACATTACATGAAACAAAAAATCAACATCAAACTGACACAAGTAGAAAGAAACTGAAGTAGGTGCAGACCAGCATATGGACTTGTCAGCTTCAAGAATGGAAGTAACTTGAACAAATGGTAGAGTTCACCTTGGAGAATTAATGCATGGAGAAGCAGCAAGGGAGAAAAGGTGGGTCTTTAGCTATGGTTTAAATGTTACAATTGATAAACACTCGCCAACTAAATGAACATCCTGCAAAGACTTGTGTGAAATGTCTATGAGACAGACAAGTGACATAAGAAGACCTGAATTGTTTCATGAGTTTATTTAAGGGAAATGGTGTAGTCAGGTTTTCTGTGGTGTTGCTGTTGACAAGATAAACAAAGTGGGGATTTACTTGGTCTCACTGTAGTCTACGAGTCAACATTAATTCACAAAGACATGCTTAGCTAGTTTTGTTTTGAGCAGAATACCCTGGCCTTCAGTTATTGGCTTTTTCGCCCTCATATAGCTCTTGACAAATATTTCCAAATAGCAGGCAGTGCTGTTTCTGCCCTCATGTAAACAGGCAACTATTTACAGTTGTTTACTCAAGAGATTATCATTTCAAAGCAAATCCATTAAAGCGTTTCTTTATAGCTGTTCACATTTTGGTTTTAAATTTCATGGCTGATGTGCACACAATGTTTACAGGGGAAAACTAATTCAGTCTTAATTAGGCTCAGTACAGGAGCGGCTTAGAAGCACAAGGCCATGATGCAAAATGAGGGTTGCTATGGTGACCAGGCACACAGCAAACTGCGTGCTGATAGACAGGAAGCCATTAAATAAAGGTGGGACTTTGCGTACAAGAGACAGAAGCCTAGGTGATCGGCTAGGAGTGTATAATGAATGGATATTTAAACAAGCAGGTTGCATTGCAGGGAAAGGAAATCTCTATTGCAGTGTGTGATTAGCGAAATGAATAGGCGGCCCAGTCAGATGTCTCATTCGCTCTGGCTGAATAAAAATATAGTTAATTCTCAGCAGATTATGTAATGACCTGATCACATGTCCTCTTCCTCTTGCAAAAGAAGAGAAGCTGAACGAAAGTGAAAAATGAGAGCTCATTTGCCAAGAGTCAGTTGATTCTTAGTCGATCTAATGAAAATTGGCATACAGTACATACTGTATATCTGTACACAGTTAAAAATAATCTGTGCTGGACTTTTTTTTATTTATGATCTATTATTATTATTTATCTTTTTGTTGCCTGTTATTATTAGGTGTCTTTTTATATTTGTGAAATCGACCCCAATTAGAGTTTCATATATCTAAAAACCTAATTAACTGTCATTTTTAATGTTGATACTGACTGCATTTTTTCCTATTATAGAGAGATAACCAGGCAATCATTACTTATAATAAACAGGTATTATTAATCTATACTAATAAAAGGCAAAGCCCTCACTGACTCACTCACTCACTCACTCACTCACTCATTGACTGACTGACTGACTGACTGACTCACTGACTCACTCACTCACTGACTCATCACTAATTCTCCAACTTCCCGTGTAGGTAGAAGGCTGAAATTTGGCAGGCTTATTCCTTACAGCTTACTTACAAAAGTTGGGCAGGTTTCATTTCGAAATTCTACGCGTAATGGTCATAACTGGAACCTATTTTTTCGTCCATATACTATAATAGACTTCTGCTCGATGCCCGTTGGAGGCGGAGTTACACCTCCCACGTGATTTAGTGCCTGCCCATATAAGGCCGTCTGTCAGCAGCAATCCAATAGAAACACTGCCGCTAAATATTCACGGGTGAAGGACTATGCTTATGCAGAGGAAGATGAGATGGTCAGGGTGGTGTTTGGCACAAACTCAGCGAAACTGCGAGGGAAACTTTTAAGTGCCGGGTCTTAGCTAACATTAAATACAGCCATGGACATCGCACGAGATGGCACCAGCACAGCTGGGAGACTTCGATGCATGTACACCGAGTGGCTCACGTGAACTGACGCAGTGCACAGACAAAAAGCAACAGTTCCAAAGAGTGCTGAACAAAAACCGAATTACACAATTGAGAAGGCAGCAAAAAAATATGAAGCGTCCGATACATACAAGCATATTCATAAGTGCAGCTACTGCAGAAACAAAGCACATGATGGAATCATCATAAAGGAAGGCAGTGTAAAAAAAAACCTGTGCATGCAGTGTGTCAGGTCTCAGATAAAGAGGAAGATGAGCTGTTTATTGATGCAGTAAGAAACGAATTGATGAATGAAACCTGTCATCTTTACAACGATTGACAAACACGGAATGTAACTTGAACACAACACATCCTACAAATACGAACCTGATTGAAAGAAATAATGATAATCAAATCCTTGATGACAACAACACTCAGTAACACTCACAAAACAAACACTGTATATTGACAGTCATGTTACGTTATTTTTAAAATGTTCCCTTTGTTTAAAATGTTCCCTTTTCTTTTTCATAACTTCTTTAACACACTACTTCTAGCGGGAGCGGTTAACCCCAGAGACCGCCACCGGACCGCAGAAAGGCCATCCCCGGGTGCGGAGGAAGAAGAACGGGCATCGCCAGAGCGCAGCGGGCTCCGAGGTTCGCGATGTCGGGAAGGACGGCCAGGCTGGCGTTGTGATGCAGAAGGCGACAGCGAGGCAGGGGCCTCAGAGTGACGGGATCCGGGAGGTGAGTGCCCTGCCCTGCAGTAATCGGCCCTTCGGCAGCGCGACGGTGGCAGCAGAGGAGGCTGCGAAATCGGACCCACTGCGGCTCGAAGAATCGCCGCAGCTGCGTAGCTGCGAGGAGGCACGTCACCGCACCCAGAGCAGGGGAGACATGATGGCCGTGGGCCGGATGTCCTGCCCGCTGACAGGCACGGGATTGGCCGTTGTGTCTTGTGTGCCCGCCACTGATGGTACAGAGGTGGGACCAAGGAATGCCAGTCTCGTGCCTAGAAGATTGGGCCAGAAGGAGTGGCCCACAGGAGGCAGACGATGAGTGGAGCTGATCGACAGGTAAGCCCACCGACGTCTGTCTCTCTGTTTCCGCCAGTGGCTCGGCGCGAGCTGGAGGAGTCCCTTCGGCCCGCCGAGTCGCCTTTGTTGCAGGTGCTGGGTGGTTTTGTTATCCGCTTGGAGCAGCTGAAGGGAAAGGCGGTCGCGTCGAGAAAGACGCCGCGTGAGACGGAGGATCGGCGTGACGCTGGAGCTTTTGGCAAACAAGACACCGCGGGGAAGGTAGGTTGTGCCGTCATAAAGGGGGATCTGCCGAACATGGCCACGACGTTTTTAACGAGGACCGGCATCAAGTAAGCGATCCCCCCACAGCGGATGCGGTGGTGCAGACGGCCAGCGGGGCGAGGAGAGCGAACATGTAGGGACTGGCAGGACAGGGGCTGATGAGTACCCTGGGTCCTAGCGCCCTGCGCTCCAAGCCCACGGCAGTCTCCTGTCACTCTGCAGGAACACAGATGGGGCTGGATTTGAGCTGTCACCATGCTCAGACCCAGACCGTCAGGTCGTCCAAGAGGAGAAGGAGGAACCGAGGGGTGAATGCCGTTTCCTGGTGAAGGGCCGTCCTCTGCGGAGGCAGAGGGAATCCCCTGGGCGGCTGGGCAAGCCGCCTGTGAGAGCGGTCCCACTGACATCGGAAGGACGGGCATGGAACCTGCAGCGGAGGAGCCAAACAGGCAAGTCAAGGGCTGTCGTGGGGGGGAAGAGCACTGCCAGTATAAAGACCGACAGGACGCTCGGGGTGAGTGTCCTGGCAGTGCTTCTGCCCCGACGAGCGTTGGAGCCAACGTCGTATGGGACCTGCCCTCCTGGAACTGGCCGCTCCGCGGGAGGGCTCCCCGCCAGGAGGCTGATGGTACCCCGGCTGGTGGGGACGTCGGGGGCGAGAGCGGCGCAGAACGGAGGGGCACGTTGGCGTCGGAGGGGGTGCCGAAAAAGGGTGTCCCAGGGGGCCGTGTTGGACCCTGGGAATGTAGTAGGACCCTCTCTGGGGACATGCTGCCCTTTCGGGGAGTGTCGCTTGGACCCACGTGTCTTCGCTAGCGGTGGGGCACTGTGGTCCGGCTGGGACGCCCAGGAGGACCGGAGGAGGGCTTGTGCCTCCTCAGGACCGCGAGGGGGCGTCCGTCCTGGTTACGTAGGGGGCCTCGGGTAAAGGGCTTGGAAGTGATTGGCGCCTCAATGCCTGCATATCCCTGGAGCCAAGCACTTCCGCCACACCAGAAAGTAATATATATATATTTTCATTTTTTTCATTTTTATTACTATTTAATTTAATATTGTTTCTTTGTATCAGTATACTGCTGCTGGATTATGTGAATTTCTACTTGGGATTAATAAAGTATCTATCTATCTATCTATCTATCTATCTATCTATCTATCTATCTATCTATCTATCTATCTATCTATCTATCTATCTATACTGCTCAAAAAAATTAAAGGAACACTTTTTAATCAGAGTATAGCATCAAGTCAATGAAACTTCTGGGATATTGATTTGGTCAGTTAAGTAGCACAGGAGGTTTTTAATCAGTTTCAGCTGCTTTGCTGTTAATGAAATTAACAACAGGTGCACTAGAGGGGCAACAATGAGATGACCCCAAAACAGGAATGGTTTAACAGGTGGAAGCCACTGACATTTTT
This sequence comes from Polypterus senegalus, assembly GCF_016835505.1. Lineage (NCBI taxonomy): Eukaryota > Metazoa > Chordata > Cladistia > Polypteriformes > Polypteridae > Polypterus > Polypterus senegalus. The sequence continues at coordinate 158,697,096 of NC_053154.1, forward strand.
CCTCCTCATCTTTTCTGACTGTTTTTTTCACTAGTTTTGCATTTCACTATGGTCAGTGTAACTACTGGTAGCATGAGGCGAAACCTGGACCCTACAGAGGTTGCACAGGAAATCCAACTTCTCCAGGATGGCACATCAATGTGTGTCATTGCCAGAAGGTTTGCAGTGTCTCCCAGCACTGTCTCAAGGGCATGGAGGAGATTCCAGGAGACAGGCAGTTAGTCTAGGAGAGCTGGACAGGACCATAGAAGGTCCTTAACCCATCAGCAGGACTGGTATCTGCTCCTTTGGACAAGGACAAACAGGATGAGCATTTCCAGAGCTCTACAAAATGACCTCCAGCAGGCCACTGGTGTGAATGTCTCTGACCAAACAATCAGAAACAGACTTCTTGAGGGTGGTCTGAGGGCCCAACGTCCTCTAGTGGGCCCTGTGCTCACAACCCAGTGCAGTGGAGCTCGATCGGCATTTACCATAGAATACCAGAATTGTCAGGTCCACCAATGGCACCCTGTGTTTTCACAGATGAGAGCAGGTTCACCCTGAGCACATGTGACAGACGTTGAAGGGTCTGCAGAAGCCATGGAGAATGTTATGCTGTCTGTAACATCATTCGGCATGACCAGTTTGGTGGTGGGTCAGTGATGGTCTGGGGAGGCATATCCATGGAGGGACGCACAGACTTCTACAAGCTAGACAAAGACACCTTGACTGCCATTAGGTATCAGGATGAAATCCTTGGACCCATTGTCAGACCCTACGCTGGTGCAGTAGGTCCTGGTTTCCTCCTAATGCACGACAATGCCCGGCCTCATGTGGCAAGAGTATGCAGGCAGTACCTGGAGGATGAAGGAATTGAAACAATTGAATGGCCTTCACGATCCCCTGACTTAAACCCAATAGAACATCTGTGGGACATTATGTTTCGGTCCATTAGGCGCCTCCAGGTTGCTCCTCAGACTGTACAACAGCTCAGGGATGCCCTCATACAGATCTGGGAGGAAATGCCACAAGACACCATCCGTCGTCTCATTAGGAGCATGCCCCGACGTTGTCAAGCATGCATACAAGCTCGTGGGGCCACACAAGATACTGAAAAGCATTTTGAGTAGCAAAATTTAAGTTTTTGAAAAAATGGACTAGCCTGCCACATCTTCATTTCACTCTGATTTTAGGGTGTCTACACAATTGAGCCCTCTGTAGGCAGAAAACTTTTATTTCCTTTAAAAGACTTTTTTTTCCTAAGACATTGCCCTGTTGTTATTTGTATAGATATCCAACTTCATATTGAGATCTGATGTATCTAATGTGTTTCTTTAAAGTGTTCCTTTAATTTTTGTGAGCAGTGTATATACAGTATATATGTAGATATGTATATGTATATATATGTATGTATATGTCTCTGTGTGTGTGTACTTTGTATATATTGTGGAGGACTGCCGGCTTCTCATGCCAGTCCTCACCCCCAGGCCGCCAGGAGAAGCTCTCCCGACAGACGGATAGTGCCCCGAGGTCCAGCAGGGCCTCATGGACTTTGTAGTATTTATACACAGCCCTGCTGGATACCTTGGGAGCCACCAGGAGTTGCTGTGGGGCTTATGGGCTCTTTTGTGCCTTATGACCCGGGAGTATGTCATGATCACGTGACGGGAAGGAACGACGTGCTCCCGGGGTGAAGAAAAGGATTGTTTGCCCTGACCCGGAAGGAATAAGGAACTGTGGTCTGATTGGATAGGAACACCTCCAGGTCAGGGGCTTTAAAAGGACTAGAAGCCAGTCCAGACACTGAGCTGAGCTGGGAGGTAGAGGAGCAAATATCTGGGCGAGGAGGAGAGTTTATTAGGAGTAGTTATTGGTTGGTAAATAGTGTAGTGTGGGAGGTGCTTGGTGCACTGTCTTGTAAAAGAATAAAAGAGTCTTGGACTTACTTGGTGTCTGGAGTTGTCCCTGAGGGTTCAAGGGAGCACTAGCGCCCCCTACTGCCACAATATATATATGTGTATATATGTACATATATGTATATGTATATGTATGTGTGTATATATATATGTATATATATATATTTGTATATATTGTGAAGAACTGAGAGAGACAGTAGCAAGGGTTGGGGTTTTCCGGCCCCGTATATTGCAATTTGCAAACAAAAATTGGTCAAAACTATAAACAAAACAGTTCATATGCGCGCCACTCCTGGCGCGCGCCATTTTATTGGGGAGGAGCCGGAAGTGGAGGAATGTCGGGAAGGACCGCAAGGGAGGATGGGAAGGATGACGCCAGGGCAAGATGGCGGAGGAAGGGCGGAAGTAACGACTGCGGTCATCGATGCCTATGGTGCAGGACGGTCTTTTGCCTATGAGGAAGCAGAGGGAGAAAGTTAATACCCCACCATTCCCTGGCGCGAGTGGTTTCCCCAGGTGCTGTCGAATCAATCCGCGCCTCCTACTCAAGGCGTGCGTGATAATATATATATATATATATATATATATATATATATATATATATATATATATGTCTATATTTGTATATGTGTATATATATATATATGTATATATGTATGTATATGTATATATTGTGGAGGACTGCTGGCTTCTCATGCCAGTCCTCACCCCCAGGCTGCCAGGAGGAGCTCTCCCGACAGCAGGATCGTGCCCCAAGGTCCAACAGGGCCTTATGGACTTTGTAGTGTTTATACACAGCCCTGCTGGATACCTTGGGGACCACCAGGAGTCGCTGTGGGGGGACTTATGGGCTCTGTGATGCCGTATGACCCGGGAGTACGTCACGGTCACGTGACGGGAAGAAATGTTGTGCTCCTGGGTTGAAGTGTTGGATTGATTGCCCTGACCCGGAAGGAATAAGGAACTGTGGACTGCTGGGACAGGAACACCTCCGGATCAGGGGCTATAAAAGGACAAAGGCTCAGTCCAGACGCTGAGCTGTGCTGGGTGGGAGAGGAGCAAAGTGTCTGGGCGAGGAGGAGTGGTTAGTGTTTTGTGAGTAAAGTAGTTTATTGGTTTATGAGTAGTGTGGAAGGTGCTTGGTGCACTCTGAAGAATAATAATAAAAAGTCTTGGACTTTTACCTGATGTTTGGAGTCATCCCTGAGGGTTCAAGGGAGCACTAGCGCCCCCTACTGCCACAATATATATATATATGATGTTTATATATATATGTTTATATGTGTGTGTGTATATATATATATATATATTGTGAACCTTGCCCCGGACACAGACAAGCAGACACGTTAATGTCACCCACAAGCACAGGTTTATTCTCCATTTCTCTTTTTATAATTCTGCTCACCAACCCCAATACCCCTCAGTCCTGGCCACTCCAGTGCCTTCTCTTTTCTTCTTCTCTTTTTCTCTCTCTCTCTTTCTCTCTCTTTTCTTCTTACCGCCTCCTCCCTTCTCCAGACATTGCCACTCTTCCACCCGACTCTTGTCAATGACTGGAGGGAGGCGGCCCCTTTTATAGGAACCCGGATGGGCTCCAGCTGCTTCCCGGCAATCTCCCGCGGACACACCCCCGTGTGGCGGAAGTGCCGGCTGCGCACCCGAAGCCGTCTGGGTGTCCCCTCGCCTCTCCCCGCACGCCCTGGTGTGGCGGAAGTGCCGGGCTCCTGGGATAATCAGGCACTGGGGCGCCGCCTGGCGGTGGCCACTGGTCCCTACAGGACCCTGTACCCGAGGCTCCCAGCATAACCAGGACGGACGCCCCCTCTCGGTCTGGAGAAGGTACAAGCCCTCCTCCGGTCCTCCTGGGCATCCCGGCCAGGCCCCAGCCCCGGCCGGGGACCACAATATATATATATATATATATATATATATATATATATACTAGCAGAATACCTGCGCTTCGCAGCAGAGAAGTAGTGTGTTAAAGAAGTTATGAAAAAGATAACGTAACATGATTGTTAATGTAATTGTTTTGTCTTTGATATGAGTGTTGTTGTCATATCTATATATCTATACATATAAATATCTATATATATATATATATATATCAGAATCGGGTGAGTTTACTTAACAAGTAATTTTATTGATTTTATAAGTATTTTTACAAGTAATTTTACTTATCTTTGGTTATTTGGTCTGATATATATATATATATATTGCTGGCATACTCAGCAAAAAAAGAAACGTCCTCTGACTTTCAACTGTTTTTACTTTCAGTAAACTGTAAATATTTGTATGAACAGTAAAAGAGTCAACACCATAAGACATAAACTAAAAATGTTTCACAATGTGTCCCTGAATGAAGGGAGGCTCAAAATCAAAAGTACCAGTCAGTATCTGGTGTGGCCACCAGCTGCTTGAAGTACTGCAGTGCATCTCCTCCTCATGGACTGGACCAGATTTGTCAGTTCTTGCTGTGAGATGTTACCCCACTCTTCCACCAAGGCACCTGCAAGTTTCTGGACATTTCTGGGGGGAATGGCCCTAGCCCTCACCCTGCGATCCAACAGGTTCCAGACGTGCTCAATGGGATTGAGATTCAGACTCTTCCACTGCGAGGATGATCAGCTGTCCTTCCTGTCTCCCTGTAGCGCTGTCTTAGGCGTCTCACAGTGCGGACATGGCAATTTATTGCCCATGTCACAATCGCAGTCCTCATGCCTCCCTGCAGCATGCCTAATGCACGTTCACACAGATGAGCAGGAAACCTGGGCATCTTTCTTTGGGTGTTTTTCACAGTCGGTCGACAAGTCTCTTTAGGGTCCTGCGTTTTTAGAACTGTGACCTTAAATGCCTACTTTCTGTAAGCTGTTAAGGTCTTAACGACCATTCCACAGGTGCATGTTAAATTAATTGATTATGGTTAATTGAACATGCATGGAAAACATTGTTTAAACCCTTTACAATGAAGATCTGTAAAGTTATTTGGATTTTTAAAACATTATTGTTGAAATACACAGTCCTGAAAAAGGGACATTTCTTTTTTTGCTGAGTATATATACATACATACATGACTTTATATATTCAAGTTTTGACTTTATATATTCAGAAACAAGTATTGACTTTATATATACTAACGCTGACTTTATATATTAAAGTTTTGACTTTATTTATTCCGATAGTGACTTTATATAATCAAGTTTTGACTTTATATATTCGCAAATGACTTTATATATACAAGTTTTGACTTTATATAGTTAAATGTAGTCATCATTGCATAACTTTTTCTTTACCATAGAAATTTAAAGACTAAATTCAACTTCCATTCCTAACAAAGATATTTCTGGCGACTAAATAGAAGCTACTTATATCCAAATTCGAGCTATTGAGCTGTCGCCTGCCTGCCTGAATAAATCACCCTCACTTCGCTCTTACTTTTTTACCGTTCATTTAATCATGGCTAGTGGCGGAAAAATTATAAAGTGGAAAGAGGATTACACTGAGTATGGCTTTACCAAAACAATTATTAATGGCGAATCGATTATTCATAAAGCTTCAATTGGTGATCTGTTTTTCTGTGTTAACCTCATATTTTTTCATACTTCTCAAATGCTAAAATGAATCGGGAAGCACTGATCAATGTAATCGGTGTACCAGGAAATCATGCATTGACAGAAGTTCCCCTTTGCTTGTGATTAAATGCGTGATTTTTAACGCGTTATGGAGCACATGCATCGAAGCTTCTCAGCTGTGCTTGTGCTAAGAAAAGGAAACATTTTAAAAATAACACGATTGTAAATGTAAACTTTTGTAAATAGTGCCTGGAGGATTCAGTGTGGAGAAACTCTAGAGACAGCGTGTGTATTAACTTGTGGATTTTTCTGTGAGTATTTGGTGGCAGCGTCACAAAGTCGTAGCACTGCGTTAGCCGCGGAGCTAAGCTCAGAGCGAAATGAGATGAATGGGAGGGGAGATGATGACGTGATTCCCCCACCCGCCTTAACTGTCAATCCCCCACAAACACAGTCTCTCGGAATTTGCATAAGCACAGCCCCTCACCTGCAATTTTAACTTAGATACAAAGTGATCAAAACTCTTGTTTATATCCTGTGTGCTCTCATTAAACTTGTATCCCGCATTACCCGTGGGCATGACAAACGCCAGCGGCAGCCTGTCTATGAACCTAATTTAAAGTTTAGGTTTACACCGTGCTTTGTTTCCGAAGTAGCAGCACTCATGAATATGGTTGTATATGTCACTTGCTCACTTCTTATTGTTTCGCTGCCTTCTGAATTATATAATGCATGTTTTCTTCAGCGCTTTTTGCAGCTCTTCCTGGTTTTCTACGTACTGCGTTGACAGTCAGTTCACGTGATTACGTGGGAGGCATGATGATGTCACACGAAACTCCGCCCCCACGGCTTTCGAGCTCAACTCCATTACAGTATATGTAGAAAAATAGCTTCCAGTTATGACCATTACACATAGAATTTCGAAATGAAACCTGCCCAACTTTTGTAAGTAAGCTGTTAGGAATGAGCCTGCCAAATTTCAGCCTTCTACCTACACGGGAAGTTGGAGAATTAGTGATGAGTCAGTGAGTGAGTGAGTGAGTGAGTGAGTGAGTCAGTGAGGGCTTTGCCTTTTATTAGTATATATATATATATATATATATATATATATATATATATATATATATATATATATATATATATATATATATATATATATATGCCAGCAACACTCATAACAATGACAACACAATTACATTGTCAATCATGTTACATTATTATTAAAATGTTTCCTTTTCTTTTTCATTACTTCTTTAACACACTTCTCCGCTGCGAAGCTCGGGTATTTTGCTAGTCTATATATATATATATAAAAGCCAATACTACTGACTCACTCATCACAAAATCTCCCGAACCATGAGGACTTAGGACGTGAAATTTGGAATGTAGGTTACCCTTGGCCCATAGGTGCTCACTAAGAAACGGTTTTAAAAATTTTGAAGTCTTTTAGACCCATTTGTATGTCTGTCCTGCTTTTCATGAGAGAACTACTTAACGGATTTAGATCAGGATTTTTTTCTATAATTTGCTCGAACATTCCGTTGATTTTACGACTTTCTCATTGCGGTTAGTATCATAGTTCACTTGCAGTACCAATTTATTAGTGTGAATCCGAGAGAGACGCAGCGAGCCGAGGGGAGGGCAGTGGGGCCCTCCTCTCTCACGTGTTTGCCTCGGGGCATAACCTTAACTCCGCTTAGTTAGCGAATGAAAGAACTACCCAATGGATTTATATCTTGTTTTTTCTATAATTTGCTTGAACATTCCGGTTGATTTTGTGACTTCTCTCATTGCGCTAAGAAACATAATTCGTTTGCAGGAGCGATATATTCGCACTAATCTTAGACAGTGCCTGCGGGCCGAGGGGAGGAGGAAAAGTGATGTCAGGAGTAGAGAGCTGGGTGGGGCCCTCCTCACTGTCCTGTTTCACTACTACGTGGGCGGAGTCACAGGGGATGGTTAGTTATTAATAATCAAGCACCATTGCTATATTTTGCAAAGTCCTTTTAAATGCAAAAGGCATATTTATGCAATTTTACCACAGACTCTGTATAAGTGCAAAAGCTAGGAAAAAATCCATTATTATTATTTTTCCATCCATTAATTTGTTTTTGGATCCTGAAAGCATATTCCAATCTTTTGTTGTTGTTCCAAGCATCTCCCATACCTCAACAACAACAACAACAACAACATTTATTTATATAGCACATTTTTATACAAAACGTAGCTTAAAGTGCTTTACATAATGAAGAATAGAAAAATAAAAGACACAGTAAGAAAATAAAATAAGTCAACATTAATTAACACAGAATAAGAGTAAGGTCCAATGGCCAGGGTGGACAGAAAAAAAAAAAAAACTCCTGACGGCTGGAGAAAAAAATAGAATCTGTAGGGATTTCAGACCATTAGACTGCCCAGTCCCCTCATGGCCTTAAAATGAAATGATTTTACATACCTTGTTGGAAATCTTAATTGATTATTCCTTTATGTTATATTTTCCAAGAATTGTAATATATTTCCTAGGAGTGCCCTGACAGTTCATACCAATAAGGACACTCAGACAGCCCATGCAACTCATACTGGATCACTTTTTGTTCACGATGCTACTGTCACTGAGTCTGTAGAACAGCTCTTTGATAATGAAAGCAATGTAGAGGAGTCCATATCAGGAAAATGAGGATAATAGTGAGACGGATTACAACTGTGATGTCTCCACCTCTGAGGAACCTTGAGGATAAACCTACTGATGTCTCCTGGTTATTAAGAGATGACATTTTAATAGTTTCAAATTACTGTGGTCCTCATCCCTACAGTGAAGGCGAATGTGGCTTAGCACAGAAAATATCATGAAAAGAATCTCAACTCACCAGATTCAGTGTTATACATGTCTGAGTTGTACAGATTGCATTTGAACAGTTTACTGTATATTACAATTAACTATAAAGCTTATCCATGATGTGTCCAATGTGAAGGGAGACAAGTACTGTATATTATAATGTATGAAAGAATGTGATGAGACTCACTTGTAAGAATGAGAATGGTTCGCAGGTTTTGGCTGAGGTGAAGCCATAGAAAGTCTAAGGAATGCAGGATATTATAGGTAAACTCTGCATATCCCGAAACAGTCATCCTGTGAGATGACACAGAATCATGTCATCTATATTTGGAAAAATACAGAATAAACACATTGAGAATTTGAAAGCTGAGGCCCTTGCCCAGCTGGGACGCCTTTGTACTGGAAGGATCGGGGGAGAGAGTTTATCCAGGACATTATCTCCCGGGAACTCTAGAGGGACAGCATGGCATGCAGTGGGGCCACGGGTTTGGAGCATGGAAGCTCAACCCTCCTGGAGCCTGTGGCCACCACCAGAGGACACCTGGACATTTATTGAGCCCTTGTTTCCCACACTGTGAAATGCTTAAAAAGTTTGGGTGTCTACTCTATGAGAAGAGATCTTTAAAATAATAATAATGTTAATAATATAGTGTAAATCAATACAAAATAATAGTTAAAGTATAAATTAAAAGGTTAATAAAGTATCAAAAAATAAAATTTGTTGTGATCTATTGTGTAACAACCCCACTGAAGAAAATAACAGTGGTTACCCAGACCTCGCCGCTGGTTGTGAAGGGGTCCTCACGACAGTTCAAGCTTCAGGACCCCAAAAAGGCGGGTTCGCCACTAGGGACACCCAATGCAGCATGCAAAAAAGTCACACATCTTCTCATAATTTCCTTTTTGAAAACATACAGTATTTTATTTTTGATTCACACACAGCCAAATATTTTAAAAACTGTATTATGTTCACTGGTTCTGTTTCAGTAATAGCCACAATCTGAAATGATTGCAGAATTTCAGGTCAAAGTGTGTCTTGCCCGCCTATATGCTAAGCTAATAAAATAATCATTCATTGCTTCAATGCAGTACATTCCTGTTCCTGTGATCCACTATTTGTTGGGTTTTCTCATTTGATATTAAAGTAATTAAATCAACCATTACTCTCTCATTACAATCTAAACTGGCTTATTTGATATCATTATAATGTGGTTTATTTGCCCTGCTGTCTGTGTCTGGGAGGTCTGTAATAGTATCGAGCCACCATCCTTAGTACATCCTGTTCTAGCACAAATATTCACAAAAGAATGTATTTAAATAGAGAAATGCATTTGAAATCTTACAGCATGTCCTTATTCTGTTATTGTGTATCTTGACCACAGTGTATGAGGTGTTTATGGCAGGAGGGCAGACATTAGTTTCATGTCATTTTCCTCCTGATATATAACTTCTGCTTAAAGGCTGATTGCAAAAATGTAATTTATCAAGGTCTGACTTGCTCTCTGCACCCTGCCAGTAGTTGAATGATTTACCTTTCTGCAACCCCCCCCACCCCAGCCCATTTTCTTTTAATTATCCTCAAACCTCATCCTAAAGCCAGGGCGCAAAGAATTCAACAGAAAAATAAGGAAACAACATGGTCATCTTTTGTTGCTTTCCTGACAACTGCCTGGCTGCTTTGTAAGAAAAAAGCAGATGCAAATTTACATTGCTGTATGTGAAGAAAGACAACATAAAAAAATGCCATAAAAACCTTTTATAATATTTCTTTGTTTTATTTTCATATAAAATGAATTCCTGATTGTTTTATTTGGATGCTAATTATATCCTTGACTCTCCATCCTGCTTGTTTAGAAACAGTCTGTTTAAAAAGAGAATAAAAAAACAGAATCTTTTAGAAGGAAAAGTTATTACACAATGTCATAATTTCTGAATGAAAGCAGATGGAAGTGGGGATGTCAAAAGTAGCTCAGCTGTATTTTAAACTACACTTTGATTCTACTGATAATGAAATGTATGTTTGTATTATTCATATGCAATCTAATCATCAATTATACTCCCAAGCCTCTCAGGGAACTGTATGACTGTTTGGGTTTTCTTCAGTGAACAGGAACACCTTTTCTATTACTGCTTTTGGTATTCAGAGTTGTCCATGTATTTAAAGAATGACTGGCTCTAAAATGTGCATATATGGGTTAAGCTACTATATATGGTGTCATATGCATGGTAATAGGGGTCAGCTGAAGGGCTCTAGTGACTATAATTTTACTGCCACACCAGGGGTTGATGCTGTGTGTCCTAATGCTTTTCTGAATCCGCTGAATCAACCTCTCTCTTTCTCTGATTTTCTTCACTTCTGGTTTCTACTATTACTGTTTCGGCAGATGAACCTGATAAACTTGACAAAGTACAATTGGCCAGGAGAACCTTTAGTTCTAGGGACCATAAATCTGTAAATATGATGGCCATCCAACTGGTTTCAGAACCCAAAATCAAGGCAGAAGATCCATTATTTGCTATAGTCTACTCCTAATCAATCCATTGGTGTGGCATTAGTGTTGGTTGAAGTAAACTCCTAAGATTTACTCTTGGGGCCAGACACACATGACACATTTGGGCTAATTGGCCTCATTTGTTATCAGTAGGGTGTTATCTATTACCCAATAGGCTGACCTGCTGTTATAAAATAAAGATAGACAGATGTTCTTTGACCCTGCCCTGGATATGAGGGTAAAGGAAATGGATGGATTATTACAAAGGATGTTACAAAGATTACAGTGTATAGATAAAACCCTAGAATCATGTGGTAGTTGTATATCCCTAAAGCAAAACAGTGATGTATTTGTTAGCACTGCTTCCCCACAGCTCCCAGAGGCCAGGTGGAAATCTTGGGTCAGGTCGCATGTTCACTCTTGTCTATGTGGCTTTTCTTCTTGCTACTTTGGTTTTCCTCCCACCCTCAAAGTCATTTATGTTAACTTCATAGGTGACTCTAATCTGTCCCAACATAAGTGAGCGTATGTGTGTATATAAGTAAACTCTACAATGGACTGGTATCCTGTCCAAGGTTGATTCCTGTTTTGTACTCAATACTGCTGACCAAGGTTCTAGCTTTTGTGACCAACATCAACTGGATAAAATAGGTAAAGATAGATAGATAGATAGATAGATAGATAGATAGATAGATAGATAGATAGATAGATAGATAGATAGATAGATAGATAGATAGATAGATAGATAGATAGAGTGACCTGCATGCGCATGAGAGACAGATTATGGGCTCGGATGATGGCAACTAACCGCTGTATCATGTCTATACTACTGTTGATATCACTTAGACCTGCCTCTTCCCGCCAGGAGAAAGAGAGAAAAGCATTAGGACACAGTGCCAACCCCTGATGTGGCAGTATAATTACAGTCACTAGATCCCTTCAGCTGTCCCCTATGCGCACGTGCATGACAATGGTTAGAAATGAAACTTGAAATATACCATCACTCCGTCTGTAGTTGTAATAACTTGTATGGCTTCTTCTGTTTCTTTTTCCGGTTTCTCTGTGGTGGCGGCCTGCGCCACCACCAACCTACTCAAAGCACCATGATGCCCCAGCATTGATGGACTAAAAGCCAGAAGTCCACGTAATCATCATCATCATCATCATCATCAAATCCTTCCGTGAAAACCATAAATACAAAGAGGACTGTTTCATTTATGTTAGGTAGATTGCCCAGAGGGGACTGGGCGGTCTCATGGCCTGGAATCCCTGCAGATTTTTTTTTTTTTCTCCGGCCGTCTGAAGTTTTTTTTTTGTTTTTTCTGTCTCCCCTGGCCATTGGACCTTACTCTTATTCTATGTTAATTAATGTTGACTTATTTTATTTTTCTATTCTTCATTATGTAAAGCACTTTGAGCTACATTTTTTTGTATGAAAATGTGCTATATAAATAAATGTTGTTGTTGTTGTTGTTGGTGTCCTTGTATGAAAACTGTGTCATTCTTGGACTGTTCAAATTTTTTTGGTTGTTTGTGCTTTGTTTTCTAAAAGGCCACTGCCATTTTGTGACAACCTTTGCATGGTCATGTTATTTATCTTTTGCTGGTTATGAGAGATCATATGATTATTGTGTCATTATATCTATCTATCTATCTATCTATCTATCTATCTATCTATCTATCTATCTATCTATCTATCTATCTATCTATCTATCTATAATACAATTTTAACCATACAGCAATATATGTAATGTAAAACACTAAAACAGAGCAAATCATTGCTTTTTAGTGTATATATTTGAAAGATTAGATAAAAAAGAGATGTATTCACCCCATAAAGGTGTAGCGGCAGTCAAAACATTTTTTGGAAAAACAGATGAAGAGTGTGTGAAATGGATCTCTTTTCAGCTCTTCTCAAATGGAACGCCTCAATACCTTTGAGAACCTTGCAAGCTTCAAATCAATTACGTTGGGGATTATGTACCTTCAGAAAACATGAATAACTCCAATGTACATATTATAATTCATTGTTTATAAAATTATATTTTGAAGTAAATGATAAATTCTGAAGAGCTTGCAATATTTCTAAAAAGAAAAAAAAACACTTCAAATGACTTCAGTTTTATTGTTTTCAATTCCATGTAGAGGCCCAACACACTATACAATAATTTCAGTTACACAAAGAATTAATGCAACATAAGAACAAAACATAATGTTTTTCTCAATTACTTACACAATATAAATATGTTTTCATTAGATGTTTGACAAAGTAGTCTAATAGTCAAACACATGACAAATGTGCTAAGCAACCTTTCAGGTAAATGTAAAAGACCACTTTTGAAAAATGTAGTAATGTACATTTTGACTAAATGAAATATTAGAATAAATAATAATAAAATATTACGGGATACAGAATGGGTTACAGAATGTGCACGTCCATCGTCACTTCACATTTGAGAACAACAGTACCAAGGATGGTAGGGATTCAAGAGGGCTGAAATGTGCACTGACTGTGCAGTGTGAGCACATTACAAAATCTATTACACAGTATTCTTACCTTGTTCTGCCATAATTACTCTTATTAAAAAGATGTTTCATAACATGATGTTCAATAAATATAGTGTTACATGTGGTGTGCAGTTTACAACATTTTTACACCCACATGTATATGAATGTGCTTCAATTACTGATCACACAGCTATGGCATAAAATTAAAAGGTGCAATACATCAATTCATCAAAAATGAAGCAAGTAATTTTTGCTTTTGAAGAAGCAGAGGTTCAGAAAGCCTGAAATTGCAGTGTAGCATAAGCACAGCCATTGTATTAGTTTGTTCTTATTCTTTCAGTGCTATACTTTACAAAAATTAAATAACTCTAAACATTCACACAATGTTGTAACATACTGTTTTGTAGTTTATAATCCATTGCTGCTTGTTAATTGTGGAACTCTGAAAAAATATATTTGTAAATGATGCATCCCACATTCAAGTGCAGTAAAAATTTGGCAGTTTGTTTCATTTTACAATTTTCTTTGAATTTTTTTCTTTTCTCCAATAAACAAGCAGGGAGATTGACTAATGTAACTTATTGTACTACCAACGGGAAATCTCCAGCAAAAGAGCCCCCACATCTAATGGCAGACAACATTTAGCTGTAAAAAATTAAAATGTAGTTTTTACTTTAGCTGGACAGCCCTTAGGCCTTATACTTTAATATATAGTTGAAGGCATGTACTGTACATCATGACTTAAATAAAGAACATCTAATTTTCCAGCATATGACCTTATATACTGTATATAAAGGTAATAACATTATGAAATGATATTTTCCTTCCTCAATTGTGTGGCAATATATTGGTAAAATGAATAGTAGAATGAATGCATATCACTTGAAATTAAATTACAATGGTAATAGCTTAGTCAAGTTTTATTAAGACTGTCAATTTTGAGTTATTGTGTTCACAGACTCTTATCCTGACACACACCTTCACACACATCACTCCAGAAGTGGTCAACAGTCTTGTTCATAAATGTCTACAATGTATACATACATTTGTGTTCTGACTGGCAACAGAACAAGGAAGAATCACATGTGCATAAAAGTGGAACACCTTATCAATTACTCAACCCAAATGAAACTTGGCACAGTTATAACATTGATTTTAGCAAAATTGAAGTGTCAAACTGTATTTTTTTCTCTACAGCAATAATGATTTTCTGGTTTACTTTCCTTACATATGCTGTATTTATGTGTATAGGGAAAACATTTTCACTGAGTTAAATTTTTTCTCTCTCTTTTGTTCTGGCCAGCTGTATAGAATCACCAGTACCTGCAATACTAGATTCATGAACAATTTTTATCCATAATGTAAGTAAGTAAGTATTTGTACTGACACTGTATGAGTGAGTGTGATGTGTGTTTTTATGTATATTTCCTGATACTGCATTTCATTTACACTGGTCTATTCATTGCCTGTATTGTATTCACTGTTCATTTTTGCTTTGTAATATACATTCTGTTTGTTGGGGTTTTCGAAGGGTGGTTTTAGTCCTTCTTGAAGGCTATGTCTGCAGGAGATGTTGGTTGATCCTGTACCGTGAGATCAGTGTCATAAAACTAGAGGAGGAGGTGACTAGCATGAGTTGTAGTAGAGAACTGGCGGACTTGACTCAGGTGTCCTTTAAGGAGATAGTATGCACCCCTGAAGTAGTGCAAATGGAGACTCCAAACCAGACAGGTAAAGATATGTGGGTTACATTCAGATGTAGTTGCAAGTTAAAGATTGGTATCTGTCCAGGGGGATCAACTGCATAACTGGAAGTGTCAAACTGTTTTCAGAGCCTTGAAGAGCTGGATGGTGACTCTGAAAACTTGAGAGTGAGAGTGGGAGATTAGATCATTAGGTGGATGGAGATGCAGGTTTGCTCCAGAGGCAGAGAGTCTCACATGATGCCTTCTGGCTACACAGATAGGAGACCTCCCTGGAAGAATGGATAGATTTGGCTGGGTTGGGGGTTGATCCAGTTGCCATTGTCCATGTTGGAACAAATGACAAACTTAAGGGCAGGCTGTCAGTTCTGCAATCCAAATTTAAAATTAGGTGCCAAGCTGCCAAGCAGAAGTGGCCTGTGCCACATGCCAGTCCAGACAAGATAGAGGAGATTGGAAGGCTTAACGAACAACTATAACATAAATGGTTACACTTTTTTCAAGAAACATAGACAGAACAGAAAAGGAGGCAGGGCTTTCCATTTATGCACCACAGAATTTAAGTGCAAGTCTTCTTCAGTTGGATGATAAGCCACATCTTAGTGAGGATGTCTGGATAGCATTAGGGACTGAGGCCTTATTTTAGCCTGTCTAAATTTAATATTTTGTTAATAACCAGAATAGAATTGAGGGTGTAGAAGTGATTGCTAGGGCTAAGTTACCATAATATTGTACAACTGTCAATGTTTTGGCAGAGCACAGATGCAAAGACTAAAACTGATAATAAAAGGAATAAACTGGGATACTCTTTTAAGTGTGAAAACAATCAGGGAGCAGTGAAACTGGTTTAAAAACATTTTACATGATACAAAGTTAAGGCGGATTTGGTGGATAATCTACAATCTATTGAATCATACAGAGGGATCTGAATAGCATACTGGCTTGGGCAGATTTGCAGCAGATGAAATTTAATGAAAGTACATGTAATGTATTGCACATAGGAATCAAACATTTTCTATTTGAATGCACAATGGGATGTCTGAAACTTATGAGAAGGACTTAGGACTTGTAGTGGACTCATCACTATCAATTTCCATTGTTCAGAAACCACTAAGAAAGCTAACAGAATGTTAAGTTATATAGAACAATGCGTAGACTACAAGTCAAAGGAGTTTATGCTTGAGCTTTATAATATACAGGTAAGACTTCATCTGGAGTACTGTGTGTAGTGTTGCTCTCTGGGCTACAAAAATGGACATATCATTTGACTTGATCTTCTTATTTGTAGCTAAATAGCTAACTTGATCACAAATAAATATTTTAATGTTTTTTCACAATGGCCTTAGCCCCTTTGATTCCTGGAGAACATTTGAAGGACAAGGCAATGTTTTCAAGGCAATCTCCACATGGATGAAGGAATGGGGGTGCGTTCATATTCACAGAAAACAAGTAAATTCAGATCCCATTCAGTAAGACGTCAACCACATATGGGCTCATTAGAATTCCTACTTTGCCGGTCTCTACAGATGAGGAGACTGCTCAGACTCATAATTTGTTTGTGAAGAAGCAAAGGCCTATGGAATACGTCACTGAAACCTGTTCTCCTTTCTGATTCTCAGGTAAATTTTAGACTGTACAGGAACAGTCTTCTAAACATGAGGGGCCAAACAGGCTACAAATATTATATTTTGTGTGTTTTCTATTAGTTCATATGTGAACACTATTGGTTTATGAATATTTAGGAGTGATTAAAAAGCCAACCAAATACGTACCTAACTTTAGCCTTATGATCATTTCAGACTGTAATGGCAAATAATGTTAAAAATAATTACCACCAAGTCCTTTCACAAACAAAAAGTAAACACTGAGCTGTTCTAATGCATAACTCTGTCTCCAAACCACTTCTCTTCATGCTCTTAAAATACACTACTGGCCCTTGATTTCCTGTTTCTTGCCCCTCCCATTGCCACTGATGATCATGTAAACAACCAATACAGTTCTCATGTAGAGCAAATAGAGTTCACACACAAAGCTGCCACAGAGTGTGTACATATAACCAGTAGTATACACCCATCCATCCATTATCCAACCCGCTATATCCTAACACAGGGTCATGGGGGTCTGGTCGAGCCAAACCCAGCCAACACAGGGCGCAAGGCAGAAACAAATCCCGGGAAGGGTGCTAGCCCACCAAAGGGCACACACACACACACCAAGTACACACTAGGGACAATTTAGAATCACCAATGCACCTAACCTGCATGCCTTTGCACCATGGGAGGAAACCAGAGCACCTGGAGGAAACCCGCGCAGACACGCAAACTCCACATGCAAACTCCATGCAGGGAGGACCCAGGAAGCAAACCCAGGTCTCCTTACTGCGAGGCAGCAGTGCTACCACTGCGCCACCGTGCTGCCCAGTAGTATACATATGCAAACTGAAATAGTTCACACACAAACTGATAATATATGGACATGGACCAAAATAGTTCATATGAATGAAACCAGTATTGTATGCACACAAAACAATGAAGCATGTGTGCAAACCAATAGTAAATACACACAAACCAATAGTGTTCACAAGTAACCCAATAGATTACACACAAAATTATATGATTTTTTGACCTGTTTGGCACATCATATCTAACTAGTATGAGGTCCGTACATCAACTGGATTAAACTGTATCTACACTTTCTAACCATGAAACATAGTGAAATGTTTATTAACAATTGCAAATTATATCTAGTTATTTTATCTAAAAAATCCCAAGTGTATGTAAACAAATACTCTTGGTGTCCATTAATGCACTAATTGGAGTACAGTGCTAACTTTTCCCAACGCTTGATTGTTATCTGTTAAGTGTAATTAATTGACAGGAAAAACTAAGGGGTTTAAATAACTAAAGTAAGTCATAGAAAGTGTCATTGCCAGAATTATGAAATTCCTTAATATACCGTAGAATGTTAAAGCCCAGAACCATTAACATTGTCAGCCTTCAAGAATTAAATAAAAGTTGGAAAGGTGGGTATTTAATCCTTTAAAATACCAGAAAAGGAAATCAGTTGTTACTCTATGATGGGTAAACTGATCAAATTGCAAATAAAAGTGCAACAGATGCTTATTCAGTTGATTTCTTTTTAGCTAAAATATATTTGCTAATTCAATTCCAATTTACAAAAAAAAAATAACAAGCTAGGGGAAAGACACAACACTGACCTTTAGCCTTCAGAGATAAAACAGAAAAACATGATGAAATGTCCCATTTATCTGCGCAGAACCATGGAATATATGCGTTTACCAAGTAATGTGTTCATAACTATATTATATGGATTGTTCTAAATCTACTTAATTCATAATTTAATAAATAATCATTCGAAATGAATAACATTCTTTGTTTATATTGTGAACAGAAGAAACATCTGACAGTGTCCTAAAACTCAGTATGATGCCAAAGAGGCTAAATTACACAAAATAAAGGATTTACTTACCTAAATAAATATGAGGGCTGGATGAGCAAGGGAGAGTCACGGTCCAAATCAAACAGAAAGAAAACAGCAAACACCATTTTTGGCCTTTCTAACACTAGTCTTGTGCTTTGTCCAACTGGCAGGGTGTTTTGAGCATTTGCCCACCTCAAATTACCAGGTCTCAAACACCAAATATTCCTTTCACCTCCTGTTCTGCCCCCCTCTTGAAAGACTCTGGCTTTTCCATTGACTTCTTGATATTACACACATCTTTTGTTTTTTTGCCAAGCAATGCATAGTGTGCTCATCTACCCAATAATTTCTTAAATCAGGGCTCAGCAGTTTCCCATTTGCAAGACAGTGTTCATCTGAACTACTGTAACACTTTGATTTTACTTCAATGTAAATTGGTTTAGTCATGGGTTCAAAAATTCAATATCAAATTAAGTTCCTATTCTTCTTCGTTTTCTTTCGGCTGCTCCCATTTAGTGAAGCCACAGCAGATCATCCATCTTCATCTATCCCTGTATTTTTCATCATTTTCTACCACACAGACTTCTTTCATGTCGCCCCTCACCACATCCATAAACCTCATCTTTGGTCTTCCTCTTTTCCTTTTGCCTGGTGGTTCCATCCTTAACATTCTTTTCCCAGTGTACCCATCACATGCCCAAACTATCTTAATTTAGCTCTCTGACTTTGTCACCAAACTGTCGTACCTGTGTTCTCCCTCTAATATACTCATTCTTAATCCTGTCTACTCTCGTTACTCCAAGCCAAAATCATAGCATCTTGAGACAAACCTGGAGAGGTGGAGTTAACCAATAGAGAGAAGGGGAATGAAAGTCAAGAGTAATAAGCAGCATTGGTGGCAGCCTATGTTAACCAAGACTTCGACCGATCCAGTATGGACATTCTGTTTCTCCTCATCAATGTTTGATTTGGCAAAGGTTTTATACCAGATGCCTTTCCTGGCACAACTGTCCCCAATTTACCCGGGCTTAGGTTCAGCACCAATACCGCAGTGGCTTAAGGCCTGGTGACATGTCTTAAAATTACAACTATCATCATTAGAAGATTATGCATTTTGTTGCATTCAGTAGACCTCATAGATGACTACATCCTAGCGAAGATACAAAATTTTAGAACAAGAATGCTGAGACCTATGTTCAACGATAGCGTTTGAAAAAATTGACTTATCTTTTCCAGACATCATGTTTGTCTTGTTACAGTCTCCAGACCTATTGTTTTTGCTCCAGTTTGGTCCAGCACTTATCCCCATTTCCTTCAAAAATAGTTTGACCCATGTCCAATTATAACTGCCATAAGCCACTGTTTAATTTAATTGGGATTTTTGCTTTCTGCTCCATTTAGTCATGGGCCCAGAACTATACATTTGAAAAAATTTTGCACGAGTTGTTTTTGGGATACATAATTTAGTTAAATATACATCTATGCTTTCTTAGTCATACAAATGCACAGCTACACTGGGGCAATTTAGTCGGTTTTTCTTGGCCATGACAGAAAACATACTATTTAGAGAAAGCAAAGTTGAGCTGAGAAGCAATATGAAAATGCCATGTGGACAAGAAATGAAACTAAGCTTCTGGAACTATGAGGCAGACATTTAACCACTGAATCTACCACGATTGTAAACTACTAATTACCTCTAAAGCCTATGTGACCATGAATACACCCAAACAAAACAGATATACATGCCCTATGTTATAAATGTTATTTACATTAAAGAATGCTGGTTATTTTTGAATTCTGAAATCATTGAAAAAAGGGTTGGTTACAGAGTCTTCTACTATTAGGTTCCTAACTTTAGAATCAGCTGACAATAAGCAGAATTTTTCTCTTTCTGCCTTTAAAAAAAAGACTGTTATGTTCAAGGAGAGAAACAGCTGAACTTCACTCTTTAGTCAGCATCATATTTGCTGACTCAGTGGGACGGGTTGTGCCTCTAACACATTTTCTTTCTCTTTCTCTCTCTCTCTCTTGCCCTCATTACTTGTCTCTCTCCAGCACAGTTCTGTCTGGAGCCTTCACAGATGCCAAGAATTTCTCATCAGTTTGCAGAATTAGAAGCAGCACAAACTAAAGAGGTTACAATACATTCATATAGCAGTGGACCTCCAGCTCCAGGAGATATGGTTCATAATCAAGGACAGTATCCAGTCCTCACCTCGGGACTACTACGGGGATAAATGATACTCATAGCTTCAGGGCTGTTTTAGGATGAATCAAAAGTCTAAAGAGCCTCAGTGGTTTTCTTTTTTTATTTCCTCATCTGACCTACATTGTTTCAAGGGACCGACATTGTAGAAATTTTTGTTAAAATATGAACATTTTTATGAAGATGTGCTCACCCATTTCTGTATTTACCCTTTTTTTCTATTTCAAAATCAGAGAAAACTGAAGCCTGTCCTGATAGGTGCAGGCACAAGTTAGGAGACAGCCCTGAATGGGATGCCAGTTTATCAAAGAGCATACTGACATAATGGCATGACAGAGCCCCGCACATGGCTAAAGTGCTCACCTTTGGTAATACATGTGATGCTTTGCCAGATAAATAAGAATCAGCTGCAAGTTTTGTGTGTATTAGTAGGATTTTATTTTATATTTTGTTTGGAGAAGAAATCTATCTATCTATCTATCTATCTATCTATCTATCTATCTATCTATCTATCTATCTATCTATCTATCTATCTGTGTAAGTCTCATAACTCACAGTAACAGAAGCCTTAAAAGCTGATTAATTCATTATGCTATCTATTAACATCTCAGCCGACTTTTCTGTTTTGGTGGTGATGGTGGGTGATGCTGCTGGCCTGCTTCTCTACATCTTGATAACGCTGAGAAAGATGTCTTTAAATTTTTGTAGTTCCAAGGAACCCTTGACCAGAGTCAGACAACTGAAGAAGTTTGTCACATTTGCTGTGTGCTTAATAAAGACTCCAATTTTGTTTTATCATGATCAAGACTACATTGTGTGTGTTTGAAAGGACTTTTCTGGAGTTTTTTTGTGCAACTCTGAACCCCAAGTGTGATAATATTAAACACTGAAATCCTGACCATCTTTTTGATGACCCATTTCTTTGATATGACATACTTTCATTCTGAAGAAATTTCCATGAAAAGTCTAAAGGCTGCAATAAAATTAAAAGTAGAGACCATGCAATCAAATGCATCTCTATGAAAACATAGAAACTTAAAAACAGGTTAATGTTTACTTCAAGGATACATCAGTTATCAATTCAGGTAAAATAAATGGTGTTATGCATGTGTGCATGAGGGTCACTTTCCAAGCTCTCCTAAGGTATGTGGTGCCATCCGAGAGTGAGAGGAGGCGCAGTCGCTAACCTTCTTGTCTCCTTTTTCTCTCACAGCTTCAAGAAAACAACCCTTGAGGGCAACAAAGCCAAAGAAGCTCCACTTCTTCTGGTATACCCGGTATAAAAGAAGAAGCTGTCAGAAAGTGGCATCTCATTTCCAGTCTGATCAGAATAGCGAGTACATAAGAAAGTGGAGAAAGTGTGACTTGAAAGAGCACTGATTAAAAGGGAATTGTCCCTAGCGGAGAGCACCCGTTAGCACACGAGTTTTGTTATTTTCTTATTTTTTGTTAGAATTAGAAACAAGGTTTTGCCCATTTGGCACCCCAAGCATTTGACTTTTGCCCTGCCTCATCATTCGCCCTGCTCCAATGGATAACACTTTGTAATAACTTTCATTAATAAGATATTAACGGATATTAAGGGATTCTCTAATACATTATTATTTCATGCACTTTCACAGTTATAAATGTCGGTAAAGATAAATCATGCTGGTAAGACTTTACATAAAAGTTCATTAATAAGGCATTAGAAAACGTTTTTTAAAGCTCCTTTACATCTTTTCAAATCATTATTCATTGTAAAGGTTAAAAAATGAAAGTGATGAAAGTTATTAAAACATACCAGTAAATGTAATGTGTATAAATCCATTCTCCAAAGTTTTCATCCTATTTATTCCCTGCTGTATTGAGGAGTAAAGGCCGGGGGCTGCAAAAAAAAGAGCCTGTTAAAGCCCATTGAGGCATTCCTTGTGTGATTTTGATTTATAAAGGAAATAAATTGTTGTAATGGGCCAGACTCAAATTAGGATTTTATGCAAAATCAAGAAATGACTGAATGCATACTCATATATTTTAGAACCCGCTGGGCCCTTTAAATTCACCAGTGAGCATAATATGCTTATTTTTGGGTTGTTGCAAGTAAAGGAAGTGCCTGTTAAAAACCCATGCATACACAGGAGGAATGTGGAAGTTACTCGTAGAGTAAGTGACCAGGCTAGGATTCAATCCCAGGTCCACGGATAATCACTGCACCATTGTGGCAACTACATAACTGTTAAAAGAAACAATGACATGAGAAAAGAAACAAATTTTAACAGTTAGAGAACTATGATTGAGTGATCGGAAAAATATTTTAAGCTTTGCATGTGTTTAACTGGAAAATATTTTTTAATCGATATACATGTTTCTGTATTTTATAAGAATGTATTGTTAGTATTTGCTTCAGTGAAATAAATGTGGCTCAGGGTGTCATTCAACCTTCTCCACTTCGAAAACTTTTATTGGCAGCACAGCTAAGCTCCATGATCCAAATCTAACACAACCATCATCTGTACTTAATTGAACGAAGAAAAGATGTTATGCATCTCAGGGGATTGAAGATTGATGGGGTATTGCCAAGGGGACATGCCAGATCTTATTGATGGTGATTTGATAAGTTCTTCAACTGCTCAAAAATTGATGAGTGTAACTGTAGATATTTTTATTATCAACAACTTAGCACTGAAAAATTATTTTTGAAAATCAAAGTCCATATACAGAAAATCCTTTTTTCCCAGTAAAGGTAAAATGATGGTGCACCAAAATAGTCAGAAGCAGTTAAAAATGCTTTAAATTAATCAAACAGATACTGGAATTTTCCAAAAATGTTATCTATTTTTTAACTAAAGTTTCTGACTTTTTTCTATTAAAAATGAAAATCTTATTTGGTAATTGTGTTTGTTCAAAATCAACTAGATTCCATTGTTTTTGTATTGTAATGAAAATGTCAAATTTAAGTGCAGCTTGTTGATTCATTAACTGGTTATGCATTCCACACACACACACATTACAATGTAACAGGTACATGCAAAGTAATAAAAGGATAATTATTTTGTTTGTTTTCTACAACTATCTCACATTACATTCATTGGAGACCATATTGTCCAGTTTGGCATGCAACGTTTGTTGTGTAACTTCTGTACTTACGGAGTTGTCCTGTGAGAAATAGGTGTATCAGTCTGGCTCCAAGATTAAAATGTCCCTGGGAAGGTCAGCTCTCACCAGTGAATCACTGCATAACCTTGAATCATTCACAGTCTGCTGATGCCTCATTTGTAAATCTTCCTTATAGTTATGGTTTATTATATCCATCTATTTCATGGAACCACAGAACTGCAATGGATGTAAGCAGGGACCAGTCCTGCCGAGTATGACTGCTAAGCATCTATATATATAATTCACTAAGTCCATGGCAAGCTAGACGCACGCAAGACATGGCAAGCAAGACGCATGCAAGACAGAGCCCCGCACGCCAACTCACAGAGCCCCGCCCACCAACAATTCACTAAGCGGCCGACAATGGCATACAAGACAGACCATGGGATACACACGACAGAGCCCCGCCCACCAACAATTCGAGCAAGAGCGAAAGCATTTGCCAAGAATGTTTTCATTAATCAAGAATATATAATTCACTAAGCAGCCGACCAGGGCACGCAAGAAGCAGCACGCAAGACAGACCATGTGATACTCGCTAAGCAGCCGACCAGGGCACGCAAGAAGCAGCACGCAAGACAGACCATGTGATACGCTCGACAGAGCTCTACCCACCAACAATTCACTAAGCAGCCGACCATGGCACGCAAGACAGACCATGGGATATGCACGACAGAGCCCTGCCCACCAACAATTCGAGTGAGAGCGAAAGCATTTGAGAAGAATGTTTTCATTAATCAAGAACGAAAGTAGGAGGTTCGAAGACCATCAGAATACCATTGTAGTTCCGACCATAAACGATGCAGACTGGCGATCCGGCGGCGTTAGTCCCATGACCCGCCGGGGCAGCCAACCGGGAAACCAAAGTCTTTGGGTTCCGGGGGGAGTATGGTTGCAAAGCTGAAACTTAAAGAAATTGATGGAAGGGCACCACCAAGAGTGGAGTCTGCGGCTTAATTTGACTCAACACGGGAAACCTCACCTGGCCGGACACGGAGAGGATTGA
Source organism: Polypterus senegalus (assembly GCF_016835505.1). Classification (NCBI taxonomy): domain Eukaryota; kingdom Metazoa; phylum Chordata; class Cladistia; order Polypteriformes; family Polypteridae; genus Polypterus; species Polypterus senegalus. The sequence continues at coordinate 158,721,893 of NC_053154.1, forward strand.
CAAATTGATATCTTTATCTCAATTCTGTGGGTGGTGGTGCATGGCTGTTCTTAGTTGGTGGAGCGAATTGTCTGGTTAATTCTGATAAAGAGCGAGACTCTCTCCTGCTAAATAGTTACACGACCCCCGAGCTGTCGGCGTCCAACTTCTTAGAGGGATGCGGTCCAGCCCCGTCCCTCGCTCTGGGAGTTGGGGGCACGGCGACGGTCCTCCAGTTTTCAGTCATGGACAATTGTATGTTGCTCTCTCCAAAGTTCCATCTTTTCATTCACTTACAGTCATATCCTCAAATCCACCCCGTTTGGACATCTGTGTCTTTCAGGAAGTGTTCACCCATCAGTACATAATTATGTGGCGTATGCTACGCCGTGGGTTGGCTAGTATAAAATAAATGATTCCTTTTCCATAGACCTTTTGCTGTGGAGGTTGTAAGCCTTGCCTGTCCAATCACACTTCTAGGCTCATCCATTAAATGATTAATTATAGAAATACTCCTTTTTATTAGTTAATTTGCATTTTTTTGATTGACAGGCACCCTTCTAGCAAATATGATTACGTCTCATACATTTTCATTCATAATGTATCCCTGATGATAACTCAGCATTGTCTTATGAAGGACCTTATACAAATGTCCAAAGTTTTTAGTATTGATTACTGATAATCACCTAGCAGACTTCATCACTTTCCAAAAATGACTGGTTTAGATATTAGACTAAAATTGGCCCCCTGCTGCTTCAGTTTACAGATAAAAATAGGGAGTACCCTGCCTCTCATTTGAGATAGTAGATCCATCCATCCATCCATTTTCCAACCTGCTGAATCCAAACACAGGCTGACGGGGGACTGCTGGAGCCAATCCCAGCCAACACAGGGCACAAGGCAGGAACCAATCCTGGGCACGGTGCCATCCCACCGCAGAGATAGTAGAAGAAGAACCCCATTTTAATGGTGACAGAATGCAGTTAACAAATGAAGTGGTTCAATTATACTGGCAAAACTGTATGAAAACACATGTATATGTACAAATGTTGTCTATGTTCGTAGTGCTCTGTTCTAAAGTTGGGTTTGTCATTAATATAGCCTGTAATAATTGATTTATCCATCCATCCATCCATTATCCAACCCGCTATATCCTAACTACAGGGACACGGGGGGTCTGCTGAGGCCATTCCCAGCCAACACAGGGTGCAAGGCAGGAAACAAACCCTGGGCAGGGTGCAAGCCCACCGCAGGGCGCACACACACACCCACACACCAAGCACACACTAGGGACAATTTAGGATCTTATAATAATAAATTAATTATTTAAACACCGCAGCATGCTGAGCAATTAACTCACCCTTTTGTTTTCAGTCGACTAGATTACTGTAATGCACTCCTAACTTGACCACCTTTGAAAGACATCAATCAGTTGGCGTTAATTTAGAATGTAGCAGCAAGAATCTTAACTACTATAGAAAAAGAAAATCTGAGCACATCATACCAGTTTTAGCATCATTACATTGGTTACCCATGAACCATAGAACTGACTTTAAATTTTTACTAATGGCATCTAAAGCTTTAAATAATCTTCTTTTTTCCAATATTTTGGAGTGCCTCTCCACCTACATTCTAAGTCGTAACCTTAGATCCTCTAATGGTGGTGTGTTTATTATTCCAAGAATTACCCATAAAAGAAGTGGTGAGTTGGTCTTTTGCTGTTATGTACCAAAAATCTGTTATACTTTACCAAAATTTGTCGGGCCAAAGATTATTTTAAGAAACTCCTAAACACACACCTTTTTTAATTTGGCTTTTTTGGAGCTACATTTTAGTTGTACTTCTAATAGAATGCATTGAATTATCATGTTCTTCTTGGATTTGCAATCTTTACTAATCTTTACTTTTCTCTGCTTTCTTTTCTTTTTTCTGTCGTGGTGTTTTGCACCACTACCGCATGACTGAGGCACTGTAAAGTCCCTTGTGATACTCAAAAGGGTCCATGAGACCCACTGCCACGAATCCTCTGAGAAAAAAACTAAAAACAATATGTCTGGTAAAGTGCTCCAGGCTGGGAACCCCTGCAGATTTGTTGGGGTTTATTTTTTTTGTTCAGTTTATCTGGAGATCTTTTTATTTTTTCTTTCCTCTCTGGCAATCTGACTGTATCACCTTTAGAGACTTAACCAAAACAGTATTATATATAAAAGGACTCTACCTTTCTAATTACTTATCTGTTTTATATAAGTCCGTATTGATTTATTTTTGGTTATTGATTCATTATTATCCTTACCTTATTTAAATTTGTTTCTCTTTTCTTGTAACTATTTCTTTGAAAACCTGTAAAGCATTTTGAGGTATATCCTATGTTTTAAAAAGTGCCATGGAAATAAATTTTAAGCCTGAGCTGTTATGTTCAAAGCCTTTAATGCATCTATTGACTGTGAGCATTGATGGTTGGGTTACCCGGGCTTTATGCTGTTCTTTGATTAACTCTTGTGTAGTTGGACTTCTGAGTATAATGTCTATTCTAGTGATATTAGTTCTTCTGTTAGAGTGTAGGAGGTTTGCTCACAGTGATCGTGACCATCTGTTCATTCTAGTACCTAAAAGATTGGTGCCTCCATTTGTTTAATTCTTTTGATTTCAATGATTTATTAACATAATTAAATTAATTACATTTTATGTAAGAAATTCATACAGTCATAGAAATAAAAATATGTGGCTTAAAATTTCATTGTCTAGGCAGGTCTACTTTGTCAGTGTTAATTGTGATGTGCCTGTTTGACACTTTCTGTGTTTCTCGGTCTCATAGTAGATTAGTAGATTTCCTTGCTTGGTGTAAAGGTTGTTTGGGATCCTCAAGTTGTGCAGAATGTGTCATAGCAGCAATATGGCATTTCACAAGATACAGGTAATGTGGGTGCTCCCAGTCTGAGGGCTGCTTGAACCATAAACACATATCCATTCGATTACTCTAGGTAACTACTTTGGGTTTGTTTTTAAGTTGATTGATTTATTTCTTTTGTACCTTAATCCTAATGTTCTCTTGGAAGAAAAAAGGGTGAAACACGTACTGAGTGTTAAAGCACATTCTTAATTTAACAACTGGTATATAATTGTGGAGCTGTCACACTCCTCCCTCAGGACATTTGCCTCAATAAGCACTTCATAAATTATTCAGTTTTTTTTATAAACTGAATACAGCGTCCCCACTCTGTTCTAAACAACTGATCTGTTTTAGGGACCTTCTGCATTTCCATTATTCATTCAATCCCATTAAGTAAATGATCCACAGCTGGAGCCCAGACTGAATAATTTAAACATACACTACAAGTTTTTTGAGCCGTGTCACTGCCACTGAGGCAGCAGCAGCAAAATATTATCATTGCCTTCAGCTTAACAGTTGTAAACTGCCAGCAGTAACAACACGTCTCACCAAACGTCATTGGCTGGCTGCACTTAGTATAAACTTGACCAATGTGCCAAGCTACAGTTCAATGCCAAGAGTCAAAGCAGAAATAAATTCATTTGCCATTGATCCAAATTTTGATCCAAGACATTTAGAAAAAGTCTGCTCTTATTGAGAAAAGACTTAATTAGTGGAGAAGTAGAATTCTTTAATGCTATGTCTCAACTACAGCAGTACTTCTCCAGAAAAACAAAAAGCTTCCCTATGAGGAAAGTGATCAGCGCCCCCTTTCCATTTTGATTTTAGGACAGAAGGTACTCAATTGCTGGATCCTTAATTCTAATATCTGGATTAGCAGATGTGATGGATCTATGCTTGTCATTGCCCTTGACGTCTAACACAGTTAGGTGATATGTCCACAATATGAGCCTTCCTGTAGGTAGAGAAAATTTCATCTTAATAGGATCAATGCAGTCTTAATGGTTCAATTTTTTTTTAAATTATTCAGTTAATTTGTCAGGGACTTTGAGGACAACCAAATCCCCAGTTATGGATAATATTTTTTTAAAGGTGGTGACCAGTGAATCATCTAAGAGTGAGGTTGGTCACAGTATGGGATCTAGAGGGGATCAAATCCGGAATCCATCTGTCTTAAGATATCTTATTTAACTAGCTCCCAGGCTATGTCCTAAAGCCAGAAAGAGCAATTTGACTGGCGGTAGAAAGGAACAAAAGAGAGACAGGAAAGAACTGGTGCTGAGTTAGTAATAGTTCACATATTTTAAAACAACATCAGTATCGCTGTGCAAGCAGCAGCCATTTTACAGAAACTCTATCTATCTATCTATCTATCTATCTATCTATCTATCTATCTATCTATCTATCTATCTATCTATCTATCTATCTATCTATCTATCTATCTTTCTTTCTTCCTTTCTTTACCTATTTTGTCCAGTTGATGTTGGTCACAAAAGCTAGAACCTTTGTCAGCAGTATTGAGTACAAAACAGGAATCAACCTTGGACAGGATACCAGTCCATTGTAGAGTTTACTTATATACACACATACGCTCACTTATGTTGGGACAGATTAGAGTTACCTATGAAGTTAACATAAATGACTTTGAGGGTGGGAGGAAAACCAAAGTAGCAAGAAGAAAAGCCACATAGACAAGAGTGAACATGCGACCTGACCCAAGATTTCCACCTGGCCTCTGGGAGCTGTGGGGAAGCAGACAAATGCATCACTGTTTTGCTTTAGGGATATAAAACTACCACATGATTCTAGGGTTTTATCTATACACTGTAATCTTTACAACATCCTTTGTAATAATCCATCCATTTCCTTAACCCTCATATCCATGGCAGGGTCAAAGAACATCTGTCTATTTTTATTTTATAACAGCAGGTCAGCCTATTGGGTAATAGATAACACCCTACTGATAACAAATGAGGCCAATTAGCCCAAATGTGTCATGTGTGTCTGGCCCCAAGAGTAAATGTTAGGAGTTTACTTCAGCCAACATTAATGCCACACCAATGGCTCAATTAGGAGTAGACTATAGCAAAATATGAATCTTCTGCCTTGGTTTTGGGTTCTGAAACTAGTTGGATGGCCATCACATTTACAGATTTATGGTCTGTAGAACTAAAGGTTCTCCTGGCCAATTTTACTTTGTCAAGTTTATCAGGTCCATCTCCCGAAACAGTAATAGTAGAAACCAGAAGTGAAGAAAATCAGAGAAAGAGAGAGGTTGATTCAGCCAGGGAAGGGATGTCCTTGGTATCTGACCTTAGTCGTAAAATTGTGTGACTTGGGCTGTTAAAGGGAAATCCCTTTTATACTATGGACCTGAAAGCTTAGAGCTTATGGGATAATGCTCAGTTTAAGGTGTGTGGACCGCATCAACTGAAGGCCAAACTTGCCTCACAACCAATAAGTTACAAAAACATTTCATTAAGGAAACTGAGTGGAAACCCTACAGAGTTGATAAATTTTCTTCTTAGAACAAGAGGTTTTTCCTTCTGAGTTGATGGATTTTTCATGGATGCATTAAATCATGGGGAATTTGGTTTCGCTTTTATTTTCATCCAATATTTTATTATTATGAGTAAAGTTATATTACTTTAACATTTTATTTTTGAATTTAGAGCTATTTCGTTTTGAATTTTGTGTATGTCACCATTTTGTGGTGCAGAGACTTGTTGCTGGGGGCACATCCCAGAAGTTGAGTCATTGTGACATTATCCTTGGCAATGACATTTAAGTCAGTGTTATGCTGAAGACTGGGTTCTAGATTTTGGATTCTTTAAAATATTAACTGGCTAAGGTTTAGGCTTAGGTGTGCTCCTCATTTTCTTTCATGTTTCACCCTTAGTTTTTTCAACAACAATTTTTCCATTTCCTTGTCTTTTTCCAAAACTACTCTTTCTAGGCATAACACAAAGGATAGAAAGCTCATTATCAACCTTTGTTGTCATGGCCTTTTAAATGAATGTTTTGACGCAGGAGTGTATGGAAATGAGTAGCTCCTATAGATTTTTGTGTACTTATATAAGTTTAAAATGTAACCCTCAAAGCCCAGATAAGCTTTAAAATGGTCATGTGATAGCAAAGTTAGATGATGAACATCTGTTTCAAAGAATGAACAGAAGAAGAGAGTGAGACTAGCACTTGGGAGGCAAGGAAATGGGGAATTCATGGAGAAAACCAATTAGTGATCCCACCCCATTCAGACAGGAAGTGTACACCTGCAGAAAGTTTGAAAGAAAGTCCCTAATTTATATTATAATTCAGGTAATGTTACATTTTTTATGTCTTGGAATCAATTGTTTCTGTATTGTTCATTATTAACTGCAGAGGTTTTAAGTTTCAGAGGTCATTTGTGTATAATTATGTGAATGATGGTTTTGTTTTACAGTGATACCAATTTGTTTTTCCCGTGGGTGCTGTCATTATGTGGAATCACTGCCACAAAACAGCACATAGCTGCTAGTGGTGTAGTTCTGAACTCTAGTGTGTGGACCACCCTTATGTCACAGCAAAGGAACCACCCTCAGCCCTTAAATTGAAACTGGGAAGCGAGTCCCTTCGAACTTTATTAACTGTTGTTGGAGCTGTAAGTATTGCTTTTCTTTAACTATTTTAGTGTCCATATTTTTTGCTGTTTTTGTGATTACTGATTTCTGCATTACAGATTGACTTCTTTGCTTTGAACTGCTTTTTTTAGTTTTTTTCCATTGTGTGCACATTTTTAGTGATTTTCAAAAAAATCTATTTATAAAGATTCTTTTTTCAGATTGTGCGTATAAGTCATAGCTTTTTATGTTTTCTCTTCCTAGTGAGAAACTTTTGAAACCACTTGAACTCTCTTGCTATTTTTGAACTTTAAGCCAAGTTTCCCCATTTTGGGGCCTGCGTAGGCTGTAGCTTGCAGCTAGTAGTTAGGGACTTGCTGGTTTGGAGTGCGGTTATTTTGGACAGGCCAGTGAAGATTCTGAATTAGATTTAATTTTTTAAAGAACCCAGCGATGTGACATTGTCTCATATAGTCTCAAAGTATGAAGTCACAAATTGATACCCAATCATAAGAAACATAAGACATTTGACAAAGGAAAGGAGACAATTCCATCTATTAAGCTCATTTGTTTAGCTAATAACTAAGCTGCCCCAATATCTGATCCAGAATCTTTTAAAGGGTTGTCAGGGACAACCTTCATCTGCATGTCTTCATAGTTTTTTCCAGAGTTGTCATGTGGCAGCAGATATTTAAAAGCACTATAAAACTGTGGTGATCACAGCATAATATCTTTCAAAATGGACATTATGTGAAAATTAAAAATAAACAAACAGCAGAAAAAAAAATCCAAAAATTACACAAGTTCATTTTCAAAAAATTTTAACTCAAAATTAATAGACAACTCACAAAATGGTGGCACCCATAGGAAAATAGAAAACAAAATGAAGACTTGACCAGACACAAAAACAATAATAAAATTGAATAATAATTAAAATGTTAATATAAAGTTTCTCACAAATCAAGGAGCTCTGGGGAAGAATTACAGTGTCACTGGAGAAAAAGAAGAGTGTGGCTCTTAAATTGCACTGAAGAAGGAGAAGATCCTCAGCCTGTTATTCAATTAACCTTGTGGACTGACACCTGGAATAAATTGGAGACAGGAGATAACAAAAGTTTAATGAAGGAAGTCCTTGTACATTTGAATTCTGGACAGACAGATCACAAAACAGATGAAGGGCATGTAAAATTATGTATGATCACAATAAGACATTAACAACAGTCTTGAAATGTGTATGAGTTCTTAATTATTGCAATATTGCAAAAACTTCATGAGTGTATTAAACAGACCTGAACAGCAGGTGCAATGTAAAATTTGTTGTGAAGTTCAGTAGAGCTGGAAGACTGCGCCTGGTCCCAACAATATAATATGTGTTTTCCTTAAATAAGTTACTAGAGCCAGATGCTTGTCTCTGAATATTTAAAAAGTGAAACAACCTGGCAAGAAAATTTATAGGCAATGGCTACAGGCAGCACTGAAATACAAACTGGGTGACTATTTGTTTTTTTCATCATAGAAAAAGCTTCACACATACAGTATCTCTATTACTTTATTGTGCGCTCTTCTAAATCATACCCACCACGTTCACATGATACTAAATATGTCTTTAGTAAATTGGTGCTGGGCACACAGGACTGAGGTACAGTAGCTGAAGCTTTGTGTCTCTGATAGTGGAGCTCTGATAAGTAAGGGGATTAAAACAGCAAGGCGACGGGGAGTCTTTGCTGTCTGCAAGCCAAGTTGCATTGCCACAGTGAAACCTGACTGCCTCCTCCATTAATCATGTAGTAATGGTGATCAAAAGAAGAAATGTGATACTCTAGCCAGCATGCATCTTGGTGAATCAGATTGCCACAGATGTCAGAAAGGGAAAGTGAATAATGTCTTCAGCTTAAACCAACAGTGCAGGAAATACATTAGACAGTCATGCCCACGAGTGAGTAGGGAAAATAAATGAGTTCAAAGAAGTAGTGATATACGAAGAAATGCCAGGCCGATGAATGGTCAAAAAAGACAGGCTTTCATCTACATTAATTATTAGTGGAATTAAAAGACAAGCTTTCATCTTATGAGTGAAATTAGCATACAAGACATAGACTTAGTGAGGAATTGCCTTTTATCTAGGATTTGCATACCATGGATTATATTACATGGTAATAGGTATCTCAAAGTGCATGCAGCAAAACTCCTGGTCCAGCCTTAAGTCTTTTCATGTCTGGACTACTGTCACTCTATAATAGCTGGAGTCACCAGGCCATTGTAGATGATTCAAAATACTGTACTACAGCATGACTAATGTTCAACCAACCAAGATGGGCACATGTCACTTCTCTTTTCAGATTGTGATGGTGGCTTCCTGTAGCGGCACATATTAAGCTGAAATCCTTAATGCTTGCCTATTGAGTTTATATATGGAGACAATTGTGAGGTCTTCTGCTCTTTCTATACTACTCAGGTCTGCTGATGAATGGGGTCTGGTGATGCTGCCTTTGCGTGACATCAAATCTCAATCCAGACTGTTTTCATGCATAACTATTAACTCGTGAAACAAGCTGTCCACCTCAAGAAGAAATTCTGACTCACTCAATGTGTTTATGAGGTGTTTGACGACTCACTTGTTTGCTGAATTCCTAACTAATAGCTACAAGGTTTTGTTACCTAGGAATTATTACTAGCTAGTGTGATGATTTAGCACTTGATCAATTTTGTAAACTTGTCCTCTAACATTTGTTCACACACAGTCCCCCAGACTGATAGTTACTTGATTATGTTGACCTCTTTTGTTTGTTGGTTTGGTATGAATGTCTGCTAAGGAAATAAATGTAAATGAAACAAATCTGAACACCTGGGGGCTCATGCACAAACGGTGCGTACGCACAGAAATGTTGCGTAAGAACGTTTCCACGTTCAAATCGTGATGTATAAAACCTACACTTGGCGTGTATATTTCCACGGTACCTCATACCCTGTCGTATGCAAGTTCTCCGCTCGGTTTTGCAGACTGGCAGCACCCAGCGTCAAAGCAGTGCTACTGTTCCTGTGTGGTTATCCTTTCTTTTTCCTGACGCGACTTTATAAATACACTGAAATTAACCGCATATTGTTTATTAGTGTAATGCATCTGATCGTAATTAACCTGTAACATTATAATGGTCCACGGAATAGCCATAGTATTCCAAGTAGCATAACTGCTTTAGCATTGTTACTCTCACTGCACCTTCTGCTTTTTCTGTCAGGTGCTCCCGTTTAGGGTTGCCACAGCAGATCATCTTTTTCCATATTACTCTCACTGCACCACTCGGAATATTTTTATCACTGTACCTGTGTGGGGAATCACAGCAGCAGCTGATCGGAAAGAGAATTATCGGTATACAGCATCAAGCACCTTCTGCCTCAGCCACGGCAAAATGTTTCAAAGCCTTTCCTGTATGGACTTCGCCGTTCAGAAACAGTTTCATCTTAAGAACTATAAACAAACTCAATCAATTGCTCCTTGTAGAATTGTTTGTACTTATAAGTACAATTACCCCACTGTAAACTTGCACTACAGTTATAATAACAACCTGCGCCACTTTATAAAGTGCATATTTACATATGATGACGATTTCATTTTTAAGATGAAATGCAGCAAAATATGTTGATTATATTATACAGATAAAACTTTAACTTCATTTAAATAATCTGTATTGTTAATAATTAAACATGTGAGGTGCCGCAGCGCTAGCAAGTTCACGTACAGTATTGTTCCTGCCTAACACTGTATATTTACTAAGGCTGGCACAACACTGGAAGGATAGATGGATAGAATAATTAAACACGTACTATGAAGATATTTCAATGTTCCTTAAAAGTTTTGAAGAATCGTCATTGTAAGCTTGCAGATGGCTTAACGTCTATTACAGAGCTGATTGTGTGGTGATTGGGTATTTGGGGAAAGAAAAGTAAGGACAGAAATTGAAGGTTAATACGTACAGTACTGCTACAGTAAATTATTTCATCGAAGGTCGCGCATGGCACAGCAGCATCTTGTGTGAGAGATGAACAATCACTGCGCCACCGTGTTCCCATGTTTAATAACATGCTTTCATTCCAATCATCATGAGAATGATATCACGTATACATCTCAGTATTTTATTTATTCAGAGAGCTTTAATATCACGAATGTAATGGATTCTGTGTCCTGTCGGAGAAAGAGACAGAATGGAAGCACGTAGTGATTCACACACATAGAGCACATAGAAGATCAAATACAAAACAATGCATTTAACGTGCTACTTTACTTACGATGTGATTTGAGAAACTAGTTAATTAAATGATTTTAAGATGAAGTTTATGATGTTCTACTTTAATGACAAAATAAACTACGTGATTAAAGTTGAAATGTCGAGATTGAAGTTGACATTTCGTGCTTTTTCCCCACTGTGTGCCTTCTTTTTCCTCTGTGCCCTAATAAGCTTTCATATGAAACTCAGATGGTGGGCTACGACTCACCTTTTCACGGCGACTTTGATATGTGACAACTTCTTTTTTGTTTTGGGCACTGTGCGACTTTGTGAACTTGAGCTTTCAAGTTTCTCCAACACACTATGTCAGTCAATCAACTTCCTTTTGTTGTTTATACCACTGTTTAAACAAACAAATAGTACGTTTTTCCTTGCCTCCACTTGGTATTCGCTGAAATTCTTCCATTTTCCCTCTTGCTTTTGTCATTGTCTTTTCACAGAATGATGAGCTTAAGGGCTATTTATATTGATTTGCATATTCAAAGAGGCGTAATTCTGGTAGGCGTTGGGGCGGGACAGCACACGTGTGCACGAGCGTTACTTTTCATGCTGACTGGGATTTATGTAGCGAAAGAACGCGGAAGTTGGCGAACGCACATATTCCTGCATCTGGATTTTTCTGTGCGTAAGCACATTTCGGCTTTTGTGCTTACGTCATGTTATAGTGCGAGTTCTACGCACTGCGTTATGCATGAGGCCCCTGATCTGTTGTAATCAGGCTTGGAAAGTCCTGCTAAGCAGTAATGTGGAATAACCTTCACTCCAAGTGTTTTCTGCAGGATTGGGTGAGCAAATAATAATAATAATAATAATTTTTTAATATCAAAGTTGGTAATATCCACCAGCAGTTGTCTAGTTTTTAGAAATTACATACATGGAGTATTTTATTAACCCTCTTCTTCTTTTCTTACCAGTTTTAAACTCACAAATGTGGAGGAAACATTTGGTATTAGAAAATCCAAGCCCTCTGACTGTCAGCTGGATCCAGTTCCTACTTATTTGGTTAAATTCTGTTTGTCTTCTCTTTTCTGTCTAATAACAAACATCATACATTCTTCCCTTATCCCTGGACCTGTTCCTTTATCTTTTAAAATGGCTGCAATAACTCCAGTTCTCAAGAAATCTGGTGCGGATCCCTACAACCTAAATAATTATTGCCCAATCTCAAATTTGCCTTTCCTTTCAAAAACACTTGAAAAAACTGTTGCCTTGCAGGTTCACTCTTACCTTACTGAAAATCATTTGTTTGAACAATTTCAGTCTGGCTTTCGTCCATTTCAGAGTACAGAGACAGCACTGGTTAAAATCGCCAATGACCTGCTGATGGGAGCTGACTCTGGGCTGTTAGCCATACTTGTGCTCATTGATCTGAGCTCTGTCTTCGATACAATCTCTCATGATATTCTTCTTGAGAGATTAAAATCGATTGGTATCATTGGCACTCCACATGTCTGGTTTAAATTATATCAATCATATCTCCCTGATCGTACACAGTTTGTACAATTAAAAAATTTCAGATCACAAGTTTGCCTAGTTGATAGTGGTGTTCCCCAGGGCTCTGTCTTGGGTCCCCTTCTATGTAATATTTATTTTCTGCCTATTGGTCATATCTTTAGGAAATTTGACATTCATTTTCACTATTATGCTGATGACACCCAGCTCTATCTGTCTACTAAGCCTGATTCCACTCTTCCACCTTCTTCCCTCTCTGATAATAATAATAATTTAATTTATTTAAATAATACCTTTTCCATGCTCAAGGTCCTTCACAGAGTCAAAGGAAAAACAGCAGGGTATATATAACATTTAATAGAAATATTCTTTGCACTAGAACACTAAAATAGATAAAAACAGGATATGCGAAGCATTAAATAGAATAAACGACAATAAACCAGAGTCAAATACTAAATTCAATACTAGAAGAAAAACCTGAAGAAATAACATCATTTGTAATATAACACACACACAAATTATTCTGAGCATCTGGACAGAGAGGTGAACTGAAAGATGGGGCAGAATGTCAGGTTAAGTTAAAAACCTTCCTTAGCAGATGAGTTTTATGTTGATTTTTAAAAGAATGTTGATCTAATTAATTTCGGGAGGTCATTCCAAAGTCTGGGCGCTATACAGCTGAAGGCCCTGTCACCCATAGAGTGCAGGTTAGTGTGAGGAACAACATGATTGACAGAATTAGAGGATCTTAGTGGGCGAACAGGAGCTAAGTGATGGAGAAGATCACTGATGTAGTCTGGTGCAAGGCCATTTAAAGCTTTGTAGGTTAATAATAGTTAATAATAATGATTACATCTTGCCTGAAGAAGGGGCCTGAGTTGATTCGAAAGCTTGCATATTGTAATCATTTTGCTTGACTTTTCTCTAGGTTAATAATAGAATTTCATATTCAATCCTGTAAGACACAGAGAGCCAGTGAAGGCAAAGCAGGATGGGTGTGATGTGTTCAGTCTTGGCTGGTTCGTGAGAGGACTCTTGCAGAATAGTTTTCAATCAACTGCCAATTGAAGGGGCACCTGCCAGTAGGGAGATGCAATGATCGATATAGGATGCAATAAAAGCATGGACAAGTTTCTCAGCATTAGAAATATGGGATATGTTACGGAGGTTTAAATAAGAAAGTTTCTGAATGTTGTTGTATATGGGTGGAATAAGAAAGGGAGGGATCAAAAATGACATCAAGATTCCTTGCTCTACAAGAAGATCTAGTCAAGACTGACCGAGAAAGAGCTTTTTTTCTTAAGTTGCACTTTAGTGCCAATTTGCAGGATTTCAGTTTTGTTGCAATTTCATTTTAAAGAGTTCATTCAGGTTTTAATTTCACTGAGACAAGTTGTAAGCTAAGAAAGCTCTGATGAAGCACTAATACTTGCGATAACATTGACCTGGAAAGTGATCAACTGTATTTAAAAAGTCGGGGGCAACACATGTGCAACTGTGTCATCATATCCACCCTATATAAGGTGGGTAACACTCTAAACTAAATATCCAATTTTCTGGACCTGCTTCTCTTTACAAACCTTTCTCAATATAACAAAGAAAGCTAAAAAAAATGGTTGAAGAACCTTTACTTTTGCATCCTGGCTTCAACTTTTGGTTTTGTTTCTGCTCTTGCTACTCTCTATCAGTACTCTGATCCCTGCCTGCTCCAATTTGTATCAATTCATTTCGTTTTTTTTTTTCCTTGTTTACATTTACCTCCAGATGCTATTTCTCTCGACGGTTCCAAAATTGACAGTGTGCAAACATTAGAAAATATCCTTTTGGTGAAAGACATAGGTATGAGACTATTGGGTGATTAATGTGCATGTGGGGAGTGCAGCACAGTGTCATATTTCAGCCAGGGTTCCTCCCCTGGCTGGGATTCAAATCTTTTTATTATTTCTTCTTTGTTCATTTTTTATTCTTCTGCTTGTATTGATGTTATTGATGTTTATTTGCATTATTCTTGATTTTGGTTGTGTGTGTGTTTGGAAGCTGCCTGGGTTAAGTTGACCTGACTGTGTATTGTGGATCGTCCGCCAAGAAGTGGAAGTGTCCTCCACTCTATAAATAAGAGGATCTCCCGTAGTTCTTCGCAGTTCAATGTGAATGCACTCTAGAGTGTTTTGCTGTGCCTTGTGGCTTTTTTGTGAATTTGTGGATTTTTATTTTCAAACATTTGTTCTGTTTTTGACATTCACCATTGGATTGCGTATTGGGACTTTGTCTGCTTTTGGAACTGCCTTTAATAGTATGCCTAATATCCTTAGCCTTTCATGGACTTTGGAGCTTCAGAGTTTTTTTCAGAGCATTTTTGTTTTAAATAAAACATTTTAATTTTTGCAAATATCCTGTTTTTGTTCTGTTATCTAGGCAGGATGTGGCGGTACATCTTCCTCTAGAGGGCATTTTAGAAAGAGCTTTTTGGAACTGTTTGGGAATTCCATGCCTTGGGAATCCTAGCTCATAACATACAGTAGTGGAAAGCTGGCAACTGTCACATTCAGAATGTTTAGAAACATAGACTACTTTGCTGTTTCTGCCAGCAAACTAAATGCACTAAACAGTTCAAATTCTATCATCATTAACATTAGATTGAACTATTCCTCAGCATTAGACAGCAGTATTTGACTAAGCAGCTTATACTGGCTCAGTAACCATTAAATGTAACTGAATATAAAATACCAAGAAAAATGTATATTTGTTGTTTTATTCATATCCCATCCCATCCATTAAAATACAGTGGTTACAACTAAGATTTAGCATTTTTTTATAAAAAATCTAAATCCAACTATCAGAGGAAAACTAATGAGGTAGATCATAAATTTTAGGAAAACATGGGGACAACAATATTTTTATATTACATAATTCTTTTTTTGAAAATTCAGTGTTTAGTCACATCACCATAGTGAGTATCTGGCAATACAATTATTCATAAAATATTCTTGCACTTTGAAACTATGAATTGATAATAGAAGCTATCAAACTGCTTAAATGAAAATAAATTTTCTGTTTTTTATTTATTTATTTTTTTGGCATTTTTAAATATTAACTCTATTATTTTTTACTGTTACAATATGCACTTATTTTTCTGTATTATTATGGGACTTTTTATAGTGAATAGGTAAAGAAATTATTCCCCTTTTCTTGGCTTTCCCTTATTATTATAAAGGATCAAATTACTATAGCAGAATCAATAGAAAATACATTGTGTTTTATTCATTTGCATACGTTTACTCTAATTCAGTATTATTGCTTATATATAATTTATACATATTGTATCAGGTAAGCAGTAGGTTAACAATTTAAAACTGCTGTCCTGTTAGCAATTACTAACATATCTTCTAGGCTGTTAGTATAGTATTTCTAATTTTAACATAATGTCTGCAGTGTTTCTAGTGGATAACAGAGAAGAAGCACTTACACATTGGTATGAACATTTTCATTCTGGTGTATCAATTAGAAATCATGCCATTGGGTCTGCCATTCATGCTGCCATATTTTTGTTTTTATGGAATTAAATGATTAACTTATTGACCCAACACCCTAATTTGTGTGTAATATAATGTCCTGTGTCACAGTACAATATGGACACTCAAAAAATATAACATATGGGAAAAGAACTAACACTTGATGTTACAATGGGGGTACTCCACCAATGATGAGGAAAGAGGACTCCAAGACAGGATATAAATATCACTAAAGCAATAGCATACAAGAGAATAAACAATAACAATGACTCACTATTAAACAAAGGATAATTATGGGCTATTGGAAATCAGAATACCACCAAACAATACTTTATACAATTGGATGCATGATTCATCATATAACCAATCCCAGTGTGCAATTGAGAGCGTTGATAACTGAATATTAGTCACAAATAATCACATTTACTACAAACAGATATGTCATACCCCAGGGCAAATGATCCAAGATGTTTCATCAATGAAACATATTAAAATGTCACAACAATGTGAGAAAGAAGGAAAATGAAATCATGTTTTAATAGTGTCTAGATGTAATCTGTAAGAAATTGAATTCTTTTTAACTTCTGACTAGAGTCTTATTGCACATGCAAAACAATAGCAGGACTTCATCATAAATGAAAGTGATTGTTGACACTTTTTCTCTAGTGTCGTTTTTTGTGACTGAAGACAGGGAGATATAATTAAAGTTAGTAAAAAATCTTTTATTAATACACACCAGGCAAAGGTAAAATGACAGAGAAGCACAGTCCTAGGACACCTGCCCTTCATCTGCCTCGAGGGGTCGGTGTCCCAAATTTTTTATAGGGCCTTTGTCTTATGACTTTAGTTGCACAAGAAATTTCAAACCGTTACATCTTACAACATTTTGCTTGGATCAGCATTTACCACATCCTTTAAGTTCATCAGTTGGTCACTTGTGGTTTTAGTTCATCAGTTGGTCACTTGTGGTTTTTTGTTCGTTAGGAGAAACAAGAAGTTGCACTTGTCATGTGCACTATGGACAAGACAGGGTCTGCATGGCTTTTGTCACATACACTAGATTGATCAAACTGTTTATTATTTTTCCACATGATCAAGTTTTCATTCATCCATTTTAAAGAGTTGTTATTTCTATTTCAGGGTTTTAAGGAGCTGGAGTTCATCAGGAGGTGATCAGGAAGCCACAGAGCACACTCACATGTACCACCACGCTCAATCAAACATAAAGGACAATTGATGGAAATCAATTAACCTAACACATTCTTCTTTGGGCTGTGCACAGGAGCTGGAGTATCCCAGTTAAGTCCAAATTTATACATTAAGGGTTCCGATTACAGAGACATAGAGTATGCTACCATATTCATATCAGACTGATCCTTCAGGCCAAGTAGTAGCCACCCATTAACACCAGAAAGAGGTAGAAAGTAAAGCTCTCCACCAGCTATTCTCTCTCTGTCAAACTAAAAGCTCATTACCCATGGCATTTATACAAACATGAAATGCAAATCTACCTATCAGACTTTCTTGTATTTGAAATGTTATAATTTACAAATAATGTAGCACTGCAAAAAATGAACTTTTATTAAATCCCATGCATGGTTATTGACTTGATGCAGTTTACATTTTCCATGTGGGTTTTACTTTGGGTATTCTTCATTTCCTCCCAAATCCCCAAAGGCATGCACATTACTTGAATTGCTAATTCTAACTTGGCCCTTTGTGAGTGCTAATGTATGTGTGAGTGGCCTGGAGAAAATCCTTTAAAGTGAGCACTCTGCCCCAACCAGCTCAAAGAGCTTTATGACAAGGAAGCCTCGTCTAAAAGGACAAAGATAAAATAAGACAGCATCTTTCAACTGTGTTAGAGGAAGTGGATTAGGATTCTTCTACTTGAGCTAAAAAGTCTTTAAGTAATATGGTATAAGTTTTTCTGAATTTCATAGCACACTATTATTCTATTTGGTGTTACTCCAAATATTGTTATGGACAGTTTTACACGTGACATATGTCACTGATTAACTAGTTTATGGTGTGCATAGTACATATTAAACTACAATGTAGTTTGTGAATATCTCAATTTTATTGCTTCTATGAACTTTTAGTTGCAATATTCCTCTCACAATTTTCCATAACACCATGTGTTGAATGAGCAATTGCTCACTGAGTCCCAAATGAGGCAAGTGACCTGCATTGTTATGGAACGGCAGTTACGGCACTATGGCCATGTGGCGCGATTCTCTGAGGGTGATCTGGGTCACAGGATCCTCTTTGAGGACCCGAGTGGCTGGACAGGACCAAGGGGATGCCCATGTAACACTTAGCAGATAGATGGTCAGTTCTGTAGGGTGGGACTGGATTTTGTGTCTGCCTAGGGGTGTTGCCAACCAGGATTCTGGCCTGTTTCATCGTGTGGTAGGTACAGCAACGTGCTTTACCAGTGCATGCTTCCCAACCTGACCTGACTGATCAAGGGTTAAAGTCATTGAAATTTATTGATATTCTCTCAAATGCTGCCTAGATGTTCATACAAACAAGGCAGCATCATCTCAGGGACAGATACTAATAAAAACAATGATGGAAGTTGGATAAGTTTCTTTTGACAAAGTTTATAAAATGCATATATAAGAAAAAGTGTCACTAGAAATAGTTATAAGGATACAAATACATTATCAATAAAGGGATCTCTAAATGCTATGATACCCAATGACTTCCACAGATTAAATAATACATCGGTTAAAAAAATTAGCAAATGTATAGGAACAACAGATAAGAGCTTCTCTGCCTTGAAATGTGGCCTGTAATGTAATCATTGCTGGTAATGTGATTGTAATTGATGTTGACAGGAACACAGAGTAAAGCATACAGAGAAGATTTTAAGCAAGATATGTCTTGCCATGGTTAACCAAGCAGCTGTGATTTCATAAACTTCTGCCAATTTCCAATATTTTCTTGTACAAATATTTGTGGCTGTAAACCCAACTAGTGCCTCTTGGTCTTTAGCTTTATATTTGTGTACAGTTACCAGCATCTGGCTGTTTTGAATTCCAGATAACTAAGGTTACAATTGTTTATAACATCTTAAAGAAGGGATTGCTAATATACTGTATTGTATACTATATTGTGAGATATAGGAGCTTATTGAGGATGTTCACTTTGAGGATGTTAACCCACCCTGAAAAAACATAAGATAGAGAGAAAACCATCTGTTTAATTGTTTCCATCAAATTATTGAAATTATGTTAATATAGAGCCTTCTGCTTCCTTGTTCCCATGTATTTAATTATAATTAATATGTAATATTAATTTATAATTATAATTCATGAAATTTAAACTAGCTTGATCACACAGACTTATTCAAATTAAATCCAGAGATCCTGAGAAATTTGCATTATAAATTTAAAACTAATGGCAAAGATGAGTATGTGACCGAGATATAAAGCATCATATGACTGACATAAACAGATATGTTCTGTTCAAGTCCTTCTCTAAAGACCCTTTTAATCCCTGACTGCTACCTGAGAAAGTGGTTCAATAGTAATTGTTAAAAGTATTGGTGATAATGGACCTTTTTGATTAGGTTCATGTTCAAATTTAAAATAATCTGAATTTATATTATTTATGTGGACTGAGGTTTGTGGAGTAGCATAATGTAATTTAATCCATGTGGATGAAGTATTTTGTGAATGAGATCAAATCCAAATTTGCACAATACAATAAACAGATATCCCCAGTCAGCATTATCAAAGGCTTTTTCTACATGCAGACATAGTAAGACCTCAGGAAATTCAGATACTATACAGGGTGGTCCAGATCTACTTATGCAATAATGAAAAGGAGAACACATCGTACCTGCTGTTCGACTGACAACCGTCTCCCCGCCATTTTGGAATGCAGGGCAGGTTCTGCCATCTATCAGCAACAAAAGTTTTTGTGAATTCTCTATTTAATAAACTTGATAAGTTATAGCGTAATGAAAGTTGCATAATTAGATCTGGACCACCCTATATGAGAATATAATATAGGTCATTATATGGTTAATAAAAGTTCATTACCTCTACATTTGTTGAGTAAAGTGAAATGTTTACTTATAGGTGCAAGTAAACATGCAACACGTCACCATTCTCTAGCACCATGATTTGTGAGTGTAACTACCTCGAAATGTCTGTCTTCCTCACCTGAAAAAACCCGCAATACAGTGTATAGCATTATGTACTAAATCTTATTCCTCCTACTCAGAAAGATATATGGTGTGTTATTTTGCAAAAGTATTATGTTATTTTACAAGAGAATTTAGTTATTTTACAAACGTTTTGCATTATTTTGCAAAAAGTACTGTATTATTTTGCAAAACTATTTCATTATTTCACAGCAATTATTGCACTATTTCACAAAGATATTTCCTTCTGCTGCTGGTAACATTATAGTACATATACATGTGCTTCTGTTGTTTTTAACAGCTACTGACAAAAAGGAACTGAACTGAACAAAACCTCTAAACATACATTTAGTTCAAACCAGTAAACTCCCGATTCTGTAAAGAATCGTAAATCCAAGAATGTCAATCACTTTCTGTTCTGTCCGATCTTTGCAGGGATGACAAATCATGGAGGGTGGGAGTGTCCTGGGAAAGTATTCATTTAATTAAATAAATATATTTGTACTAAAATTAACCAATTTATTAAAACTAAAATTGAAATTTAATTGTTATATCATTTAAGTCCAAAATGTCTTTGAGTTGCTGAACTCATAAGTAAAAAAAATATTGGCGTGCAAAGGTTTAAATGAAGTAAACTGGAAACAAAAAATTCATAAAATGGTAAATTCAACATAGGTAGTCAAAAATTTCCTTATAAACAACACTTTTGGTAAAGATGGTTTCCTGTCCTTGAACTAGCTCTGCCTGGTATGGAGTAGTTAAAACCTTCACTTTAACGTCACACGAACGCTGGACTCTTGAAAAGGCAACATAAAGTTGTCCATGTCCAAATACAGGCTCAGACAGGTAAATCCCTACACATTGTGTTGTGTTGTTTGGACGCCACCTACTGACTCTGGAAAGCCGCTGGGTTTGACTCTGGGAAGCTGCTGGGTTTGACTCTGGGGTGCTGAGGCACTGTGGGTGTGCTGAAGTGACCATGGCGGCGGATCTCAGCTTGGAGATCTACATTACTAAATGAAGGTAGTATATGTGGTGGTGTGCGCATTCGCGTTCGGGCGGCGGTTGTATTGTGCACGGCTTGCTTCTGGCGTCTGGCATCCATGCATATATACAACCTTCATTTAGTAATATAGATTAGGTTAAAGTTTAGTAAGTTTAGTATAGATGTTCTAACTCTGGCAGATTGGTAGCATAGAGCTGTCGCTCCTGTCTCACAGGCCACAGGGTATGAGTGGGTTTTATACATTCTCTCTGTGAATTTATGGGTCATCGGTTTCAGTGGGTGTGCCTGTGCATGATTACCTGCTTTAACACTGAATACTAGAAATGTGTCAGTAATACTTTTAAATTAACTCAATAAGTTTAGTCCTTCATATGCTGTGAAGTAAAAAACAACTCCCTAACCGGAGGCCCTGAAGATTAAAGGTATGAACTCTGGCCACTGCTCTAGGTCACAATGTTTCAAAATATCTACAGCAAATAACACACATTACATGTAGCATACTCTTTACTGCATGGCTGTGTGAATGTGTCCAGAAAAGGATCACTGTACTGTCCACCACGGTTGCATCTTGCCCTACACCTTTATTTATTTTTTCTCCAGTCGTCTGGAGTTTTTTTGTTTTTTCTGTCCCCCCTGGCCATTGAACCTTACTCTTATTCGATATTAATGTTGATTTATTTTGTTTTAAAATTGTGTCTTTCATTTTTTTATTCTTTAATATGTAAAGCACTTTGAGCTACTGTTTGTATGAAAATGTGCTATATAAATAAATGTTGTTGTTGTTGTTGTACACCGAGTGCTGCTGTAATAATAATTGGCTCCCTGTGATCTTAAACTAGGCAGATTAAATTTACCCCACAGTACAT
Organism: Polypterus senegalus; assembly: GCF_016835505.1. NCBI lineage: Eukaryota > Metazoa > Chordata > Cladistia > Polypteriformes > Polypteridae > Polypterus > Polypterus senegalus. Next base: position 158,743,636 of record NC_053154.1, read on the forward strand.
GCAGGATTCAATTTATATGACTAAAATGTCTGTTCAATTCTTGTCACTTGATTGCATGCTATGCACATGCTTAATAATTATTGTAACATAATGCAATTCTTTTGTGAGATAATACTGCAGTTATTGCAAAATAATGCAATGCCTTTGCAAAATAACACAATTTTGTTTTTTGGAATAACCTTCTGCCATTAATAAGTATATTAAGTTATATTCAAATGCGGAAGACGCTAAACTGTATTAATCAATATGACTAATCAATAATTCTTCACTGCACCTGGTAATACACAGCTTGGAAGGAGCAGCTTGCACAGTACCTTTCACAGTAAGCTTAACTCACAAGGTACAGTAGATAACATTAAACAAGTGCAGAAGATTGAATACTAAATATCTGTCTTAAATAAATGCAATATTATAATGGTGAACGCTTTCTCTGATGTTTTAACCAAAACTTACACTAGGATCTAAACATTCATCCATTTTCTGAACTTGCCTAATTGAATTTCAGAGTCAGGAAGAATGAAAGCAAGGAGCTTTGGGCGCAGCCTAGAATTCACCATTGAAATGAGGGCCAGTCCATCATATTACACACTGTTATATATTCCATTACTCACTTAAACTGGGGTCATTTAGAAATGCCAATCAACCAAAGCTGGCAGAAAATGTTTGGGATATGCAATACTGGAAGAAAGCCATATGGATTCAATGAGAATGTTCAAACATGTAACTGGTAGCGACTGGACCTGGAATCAAAGTCAGGACACGGCGGCAGTAAGGCAGCAGTATCACAGTGCTGACCCATAGCTATGTACACATATATGCATATAGCAGTATGTATACTTCGTTAGAAGGATGGTAAACAAGGAAGCTTTTGAAGGATGCAAGGTTTCTGGAGTGTAATTAGTACAGCATTTATGTTGTCTTTTAGAATGGATGACACACTGACATGTGAGTTATGGAGGAGGGCTATATTATGAAAGGATTATTTTGATCTTGAACTTAAGTGTTTATAATATGATCATCTCTAAATCAAACGCTACTGATAAAATCTTGATTTAGTTTATGTAGTGTAAATGTGCCTATGGTCTTGGAAAAATTTCTTGGAGAAAACTGTATTAACATGGGTCAGACCTTTGAAGGATTCCATTAGCGTTCATGGAGCCTAGGGCTCTTCAGAATTCTCCGTGAGGGGTTGAACTTGGACAACTGACTTTTCCCCCAAACTATGAATGCTCAGTTTTTTTTGTTCCCCTTAGGATCTGCATCAACTGAAGATTTAGTTTCCTTTTTTTTTTTTGAATGGCAGCTGCCTTTATTTACTACTATTATTAGTCTTAGTAGGGAAGTGTGACAGTAATAACTTTGAAATAAGTTTTTTCTTTGTTTGTGTAGTACATATGTGAGCATATATAGTGGTATATTTTGCCTTACTGATTCTGTACAATATTTTTAAATATGTGCTCAGCACTCTGAAACCTTCCAGAGAGAAAAGTATATATTCACACAGTCTCAGACCTAATCTAACTCTTGGTCACAGGGGGCAAAAACCTAACCCAAAATAAAAATATTAAAATAAATTAATCAATAGGCTATACACCTCCATACCACAAAGAATAATTTATTTTAAACCGACAAAACAAAATTTGTAGTAATAAGTGTGAGTGATGATGTGTTTGAAAAGTCTGTTTAAAAACAAGAACCTTTTGGCCCTTTGTGTTTTACTAAGTCCATTAATGAAACTCAGAATCCCTTTTATAAATATAAAAAATGTTTCCCTTAATATTTTAATGAACTTTTTGTATCAAATGTTAAGTAGTAGCTTTGACAGCCACACCTAACTTGAAATAAATTCCTATAATTTAGATTTCTTATTAGAGGAAACATCTGTGAAAATATAGATATTAGAACTCTTAAACTGAACACTGACCTCTATTTTGACTTTTGGAAATGGTAATGACCACTGAGTGTCTACTTTATTAGAACACCATGGCAAAGAGCAAAATACAAAATTCGTCAATTCAAGACTCAAAATGGTGTCTAAACACACGGGGATCTTCAGATCTCAAATATATTATGGAATTATTAAATGAATAGAAATTCCAAAGTTATATTGGGCTGAAATGTCTATTCTCATTAAAATTGATCTTCAAAAATCTTCTAAAGACTGCAGTCATTGTTATCTTTGTTATCTCTATACACTCCTTCTCGCTCTCTTAGGTCTTTGAGCAGTAATCTCCTTACTGTCCCACACACCAGACTCTCCACCCTGGGAGGCAGGTCCTTAAGTGTTATGGCACCTCAACTCTGGAACTCTCTTCCTCAGTCTTTCTGAGATTGCTCCTCTTTCTCCACCTTTAAATCTCAACTCAAAGCTTTCCTCTATGAAAAATTTGTGTCTTCTGTGTGATTTTTTTCCCTCTGCATGTAAAGTGACCTTGGGTTTGTGAAAGGCGCTCTATAAATATAACTTACTTTTTTATTGTCATTATTATCTTTAAGGTGTACTGCCACAGGATTGTTTTCTGCCTGTTTGAAGATGGTTTATGAATAAATTGAGAAGGACAGAGGAATAACATAACATAAAATAAGTACAGTAATATGATATTTATAATTTATTACGAACACTCACCTATTCTGTTTCTCTTCTCTGTATTCACATGTAGCACTTGGTGTCAGTGCTCTACTGCCGAGTTGTTTGCCTGACTATGGAAGGTCATCTCTGATAAAGGAGCACTGGAATCATCATGTAGAAGGATCTTTTCATCAGGTTGGCTGGCCCAGCACTGAAAACGGCCAAAAGGAGGGAGGCGACTTGTTGGCCAAAGTCTCCAATCTGAATCCTCAGATGTGATATATCTATTTTTGCATTTTGCTTTGCAGCTTGTACTTTTACTATGTGGCCATGTAGATCTGTGAAGAGGATTACTTGTATTTTGTTTTGTGTATTGTATTTATCCAAATTTTTGACACCCATTGCAGTCCCAACCTACCTGGAAGGGGGTCTCTTTCTGAATTATCTTACCCAAGATTTCTTTCGTTTTCTTCCCTAAAAGGGTTTTTGGAAGTTTTGTTTTCTATTTAGGGAGTCAAAGCTAGGGGCTATCAAAAAAACTGAGCCTGTTAAAGCCCATTGCAGCACACCTTGTGTGATTTTGGGCTTTAGAAAAACAAGCTGTTGTTTTTGTTGTTGAATATAAAGACCTAAAGCTTCAAATATTTGCCTCCAACAGAAGCATCAGTAAAGTGTTATGGGCTTTGCCTTGATGCTGAGGCAATGGGTTTGTATACAGATGTCCTGTAGCACTCAAATATCTGTCATGACTGTGTTAGCTTGCTGTGCTCTGCCCTGGTCTGATCTACTTGTCAAATAATACTGAGCTGCATCTCTGTGTCTTCAACAGTGCATAATATCAGAAGCAAATTGTGTTGGTGGACTGCTGAGGTGGAAGTCATTCTGGTACCTTAGGTTCTTCTTTATCAGCAGAGCTAAATATGCATTGAACTTGCACAGAGATCTGACCTTCTTTAAATAATTGAAACTCCCACTGAAAATGAGGGAAAATTAAATGGCTAAAATAGTCCTTACTGATGCAAAATCATAATTTGGGACTAAGGTTTGCAGCTTTGAGCATTAGGTTATAACATATGTGTCCCTCACATTAATTTTATGCATTTATATCCTGCATCTCTTTTGTCTCTTTGTATGTATTAACCTTACTGAATTAAAACAAAATGCTTATTGTTATTTTGTTTATTTTGGGTCAGCCCAAAAAATTAACAACAAAAACAACACAGAACACCATGGACACATGGAATAAGTTACCAAAGAATATGATAGACAGTGGGAGTCTGGAGACCTTTAGAAAACTCAGCCTAATTTGGAGACACTGGGTGACTAGTATCGGCAGGCTTTGTTGCGCTGGATGGCCTGTTTTTGTCAAAACACTTCTAATATTTTTCACACACTTGCAAGTAGGGGGACATTGTATGGACCTAGCAAAGGTTATTCCATGCCAGGCCAGGGGGTGGTGGGGTGCACTAAACCTTCTCCTGTTATCTCTACAGACTAGCCTTGGGATTCAATGCTGACGATGCCCAGAAGAAAATCACTTCCAGTTCCCTACATCACTTCCGGTCTGATCCCTTAAAGCGGCCATCTTTTCCAACCCTCGTCAGTTCTGTTTTGGACTCAGTATTATCAACAGCTCTGTGTTATTTTCAAAAAACCATTTGCAGCCAGGAATATTATATACCTTTTTACGTGTGTCAAGTCTGTTCCTTTTTACAGTGGCATAGTCGGCAGGATGATGACCTCCTGGAGAGACCGGAAGTCAAACCTAAACCTAGGCTCGATACCAACTACCAATCCACAACCAAAGAAATATCAGATGGGTAAGTACCGCTCCTGAGTTGCCGAGTGGGCCTCAGTCAGGGCGTGTCGGGGAAAGCTTGAGTATGCTTCAACCCATCACCCTGTTAAAGGTCCGAGGAAAAATAGAACCGGGACCCACAGGATAGAGCCAGGTGCGTCAAGGGACGCATTGAGGACTTATTATGGGCTCCCAAATGTGGGGACTGCCCATACATATCCCACGAAGGGCAAGCCTTTTAATAAAAGTGGGAGAAGCCCAGGCTGGCAGGTGAAAAACATAATGACCTGGACATTCAAACCTGCTAAGGCAGCAAGAAAACAGGCCATGGTTTTATGGGCTAAGGTGGTTGATTGGCTACAACCCCATGAAGATCCAGCCATCAAATAGCGAAGCAGGTGGCCTGCGCTTTATTGCTCCGCAGCCTGCCTAAAACAATCACCCAGCTGGCCTGGGGATATATGGATATCGTCTCGTTAGCCGAGGCAATAGAACACCTCAGGGCAGAAACCAGCTTGGGAGTATCAGAACGGGACTCTAATACAGAGTCTCATGGCTATAATGCGAAGCATGCTTGCATGGACCCTGAGGTGCGTCGGCAGGCTCCATAAAGCAACAAAGGGTTCTGTGGAGTAATATCGGGGTTGTGTGCTCACTAATCCTCTGGCCTTTTTGCATATGGGAGAAGTGCTAGGTAATGGGATTAAAGTTATACAGTATCCTTGTTTGATTCTGGCAGTAACATTTCCATTGTTGCTTGCTATTTAGTGTTACCGCGACAGTCATAGGAATGTTCACAGGGATGTCCGGTATTATAGATCCGCCAACTGCTACATATGTCAGAATGGCATAGTGGAAAAGTTGATGGTGGTGGTGATGCATAATCCTCCATTCCCTGTGATACTAGGCAGAGATTGGGCAGACATTAATATCTGTAACACAGTGGCTTCTTTCCCCTGATCACTTGGTCTAGTCACGGACACTGAATCAGCACCCTCAACTTCCTCTACGCTGTGTATACAGCCAGCTGGGGAGCGTAGTTGGCCCAACTGGTGATAAGGGGAAACACCTAGGACGTCTCAGCCTGATATGTTATCAACAAGCGTTGAGTCGACTTGGGATTAAACCTCGCCTCTTGGGGTTGAATCCGATCCTCTCACATGCCTACAGTTTCAATTCAGGCAGACCCCACCTTCATTTAAAAGGGAGCAGTGGAACGACAACTACATCAAGTTTGCAAAGAATGCAGTCATTCTGATAGATGTCCAATGCACCTTACATCCGATGCCACAGGGTCCTCACTTTGTGTTAAATAATGACCTGTTATACCGGGTGGCAGAACAAGAGGTAAAGGTGAGGTCACTGTTGTTAGTACCACGGACTTACCGGCGACAAGTCTGTGAACTAGCACATACCCATCTTCTGGGAGCCCATTTGGGACCCAAAAAAACACTAGAGCGAATTAAGCTCCGATTCTTTTGGCCCAGGATTAACGAGGAGGTCCGCCAATTTTGCACATCCTGCCCAGAGTGTCAATTGAGGCAAATTCCTAGGAGGAACTGTGCTCCTCTAGTTCCCTTACCCTTAATAGATATCTCTTTTGAGCGTATTGGGGTCGACCTGGTGGGAACTCTAGAACCCTCAGCCAGCAGTCATAAATATATAATGGCCCTGGTATATTTTATGCTACCCAGTTTCCGGAAGCTGTTCTGCTGCGCTTAGCTACTTCAAAAGCTATCGCATGGGAATTAGTAGGGGTCGTTGTGCGAGTAGGCATCCCTAAAGAAATCCTGACGGATCAAGGGATGCCTTTCACCTCGCAGACCTTCAGGGAGACTGCCAAGCTACTTCAAATAAAGCATTTAACACTAGAATTACCAGAGCCTACGAAAAAACTCGTAATTCCGTCCCACCTTAAACTGCTTCTTAAATCCCTTCACACCTCTCCGCCAGCACCCTTTGTCTTCTAAATGTGCTGATAAAGAGAAGCTCGGAGCAGCCGGCTATTCCATCCCCCCACCAATTTAGAACGTGCACGAACTTCTCTCAGCTCATGCCTTGATTGAGTATCTGGGAGTGAAGTGGAGTTTTAGAGTGGAAATAATAGATTGTTGTTTGGAACACACGCATTTCATGTCTGTTCCGTTTCTACAGTAATCTGTGTCAACACATTGTTAAAACAGAAACGTTTTTTATATTCTAGTAGTAGATGACAAAATGTAGGCATAAACTATATAATGTATGAAGCCTGAAGTCCAAATAGCAAAGAAACATTTTCACAAGAATAACACAATTGCGCTTTTATTCAAAAATATAACTGCAGAAACAAAAAGCCGCCTAAACATGTGACATTGACACCACTTTATTGTAACTGCCTCCGTGGCTCAATAGACTCAGCCTCCGCTTGGGAATCAAAAGGTCACGAGTTTGATCCTGCGCCCCTCCGTTTTGAGAAGTAAACTGCTCTTAGTCTTACAGGTCTTTCAGGTGTGTAATAGAAACCACAGCATAGAGAGAAGTGTGTACATTGCTTCTTACAGGAAAAGGCGATGGAAAAAGTGCACTTTTGTTATACTTTTACACCAATATATGTTCCTGTGTTTGAACGACACGGGCAGATGGGGAGTGTCTGATGATTGCATATAGCGCCGAAGTTACTGGTCTTTACCATTCTTTCCTCTGCATGTCCCGGAGTACAAAAGAAACAGCATACAGCAACATGCGGGGACTGGCAGGAACACTCAATAAAACTGAATAAAAAGAAAAGCAAGTGACGGTGAGATAGGAAGAAAGCAGCTTCGCCAGCGTTTGTGTGTCAGAACCCGGGGACTTTAGGTTGAGGGTGTTTGGCGTTAGTATGCATCGTGGTACACTGCAGAGCTATAGCGCGTCTTTAGTGAAAACAGCCGTGTCAGATGGGGTTGTATGGATTGATTCTGAACGCGACTGAAAGAATGAAAAGTGAATTAAAAAAAAAAAGCTAGCCTTTACAAGGATCATAAATTGCACCGGCTGTTACATACTGAAATCAAATGTATGCTTTTATTTTAAAACAGTAAGACTAAGAGCAGTTTACTTCTCAAAACGGAGGGGGCAGGATCGAACTCGTGACCTTTTGATTCCCAAGCGGAGGCTGAGTCTATTGAGCCACGGAGGCAGTTACAATAAAGTGGTGTCAATGTCACATGTTTAGGCGGCTTTTTGTTTCTGCAGTTATATTTTTGAATAAAAGCGCAATTGTGTTATTCTTGTGAAAATGTTTCTTTGCTATTTGGACTTCAGGCTTCATACATTATATAGTTTATGCCTACATTTTGTCATCTACTACTAGAATATAAAAAACGTTTCTGTTTTAACAATGTGTTGACACAGATTACTGTAGAAACGGAACAGACATGAAATGCGTGTGTTCCAAACAACGATCTATTATTTCCACTCTAAAACTCCACTTCACTCCCAGATACTCAATCAAGGCATGAGCTGAGAGAAGTTCGTGCACGTTCTAAATTGGTGGGGGGATGGAATAGCCGGCTGCTCCGAGCTTCTCTTTATCAGCACATTTAGAAGACAAAGGGCGCTGGCGGAGAGGTGTGAAGGGATTTAAGAAGCAGTTTAAGGTGGGACGGAATTACGAGTTTTTTCGTAGGCTCTGGTAATTCTAGTGTTAAAGACCTTGGTATATCATCCTCAAACTGATGGTCTTGTAAAGAGGTTCAATCAAACTCTCAAACAGATGTTGCGGAAGGTAGTCAAAAAGGACGGAAGGAACTGGGATCAGCTCCTCCCCCTCGTCCTTTTTGCATATTGGGAAGTCCCACAAGCCTCCACGGGGTTCTCACCTTTTGAATTGCTATATGGACGGCAACCCCAGGGCATATTAGACATTTTAAAAGAAGGCTGGGAGGAACAGGCCCTCCATTTAACAAATATATTGGAGTATATCGCGCAGTTACACAATAGATTTGAGAAGATTAGACCTGTATTGATAATTGTGGTACGTCTTTTCGGGAGTTCCACCCAGGAGATCGAGTCATGGTTTTAGTTCTTACCTCACATTCCAAATTACTGGCTCATTGGCAGGGCTCCTATGAAATTAAGGAGAGAAAGGGGATGGTTGATTATTTAATGAAACAACCAAATCCTTGACCCAGCGAGTGGATTTATCATATCAATTGGCTGAAACCGTGGAAGGACAGGGATTCCTAGCCCTCCTCCTCTAGGATGGACCTCCCTGGTTGCGCATGACATTGTGACGAAACCTGGGGTTATAGTCCGAGAATGACCGTACAGAATTCCCAAAGCAAAAAAGGCTGAAGTGGAGCTGGAGATCAGATGAATGCTGGACCTAGATGTGATTGAGGAAAGTTATAGTCCCTGGTCCAGTCCGGTCGTCATGGTCAGTAAGCCCGATGGAAGTTGAAGGTTCTGTAATGACTTCCGTCGGCTTAACCAAGTCTCCCAATTCAATGCTTATCCAATGCCACGAGTGGATGACCTCCTCGAGCAGCTAGGAAACACTAAATTCTTGACTACTTTAGTTATGACTAAGGGGTACTGGCAGGTTCCCTTAATGGACTCTGCTAAGGAAAAGACGACGTTTAGCACCCTTAGCGGGCACTGACAGTATCATGTTCTCCCATTTGGATTACATGGGTCACCTGCAACCTTCCAACATCTGATGGACAAAGTGCTCCATCCTGATAATTCATATAGTGCTGCCTACTTGGATGACTCTGTCATCTGTTCCAACACCTGGGAGGAACACATGCAGCAGGTTGGAGCTGTATTGCGGTCACTGGCAAAAGCTGGGCTTTGTATTAAACCGATAAAGTGTTACTTTGGGTTGGTAGAAGCCAAATATTTAGGCTGCCTAGTGGCCTGGGGTATGGTGAGACCACAGTGTACTAAAATAGATGCCATTTTAAATTGGCCCCGTCCGATAAACAAGAGGCAGGTTCAGGCCTTTCTCGGCTTAGCGGGTTACTATCGCTGGTTTGTATCCCAGTTTTCCAAGAGAGCATTGTCCTTGACAAATCTTACAAAGAAGAGGAGACCTAATCACGTGGTATGGGATGAAACATCAGAGGCTGCATTCGGTGACCTGAAAATGGCCCTCACGTCAGCTCCTATATTGAAGGCACCTGATTTTTCTATGCCTTTCATTCTCCAGACGGACGCTTCGGACACAAGTCTTGGAGCCGTGCTGAGCCAAAGTGTCAATGGAGTTGAACACCCCATTAGGTACCTGAGCCGGAAACTGTTTGATCGTGAAACTTTGGCTATTAAATGGGCAATTACTCACTTTTGTGATGGACCATGCCCCATTACAGTGGATGGCCTTGCACAAGGAGTTCAATCCACGCGTCAAGAGGTGGTTTTTGGATCTGCAGCCATATAAGTATTCGGTTGTTTATCATCGTGGTATACTGAAAGCCAATGCTGATGCCCTTTCTCAATGCCACGACTTCTCGGACCAGTACACCTGACCCAATGGGTCACACACTTGCGAGTAGGGGGACATCATATGGACCAAGCAAACATGATTCCATGCCAGGCCAAGGGTTGGCGGGGTGCACTAAACCTTCTCCTGTTATCTCTACAGACCAGCCACAGGAAAACGTTCAAGTTCCCCTACATCACTTCTGGTCTGATCCCTTAAAGCTGTCATATTTTCCAACAATCGTCAGCTCTGTTTTAGACTTAGTATTGTCAACAGCTCTGTGCTATTTTCAAAAAACCATTTGCAGCCAGAAATATTATATGGGTGGCTTCCCCAAAACTTTTTACATGTGTAGAGTCTTGTACCTTTTTACATATTGTAATGCGGTGGCCTCCAAACCAAGAATCATACAAGTCCTGAAAACAGTGTGGCAAATGTTTTTGCTTTATATACATAAAAAATTTTCATTCATTAAAGAAAATATCAGACTCAGAGCAACTGTTACAGTTCAGCCAAGCTCAAGGCACCAGCTTCCATTTATTTTGTATGTAATGTTTACATTGTTATGTATTAAGTTCCCTTGTTTCTTCGTTTTTGTTTTCTTTTATCTTTCATGTAAAATATTTTTCTCTGATATTACTCCATATAATTGTTTAATGAACAAATACTATGATTTGACGTGTGAATGGATGTCATATTCTGTCCCTTGTATTTTGTGAGGAGTATGCCAACAGTTGGGACCACTCTGACATCATCACTCCTGTGCTTCTCTCTGGTTATTTAGGTCAAAGCTGAGAAGCTCAAATGTGATGCATTGTAATTCATTTGGAGTTTCTGTAAATATTTTGTTTTTGTTGAATTTTCCGGCTTTCATTTTTTTTTCTGCACAGTTTAATGAATTTCTGGATTGTGTATTGGGACAGGTTCACTCCGAATTGTCTTTGGGTGACTTCTTACCACTTCTTTTTGAGCCTTTGTAGCATTTTTGCTATTCTGAATAAAAATGTATTTATTTATAAAGACTTCATTTGAGTTAACCTTTTGAACACCTCCTTTTGTATTATGGTTCTAGCTCCATTTCAGAACAGCAACAACAAGAATAATTGCTCACACAGTGTCAAAATACTGCATAATGAAAGCCAATGAGCCGTAAACCCACTCCTGCCACTGTTCTGGCTTAACTGTCATTTTGCTTCAGATGTCAGGACACCCATCTTTGGTTTATCTCAATGTTTGTCCTTTTCCTGATGCAGTACACACTTTTGGTGCTTTAGAAGGACCTCTAGAAAAGGTATGAGAAACAAGAGGTGTGTTATGGATCTGGGACCCCGAATTAACTCTTTAAAGAAAACTGAAATGCTGCAAATCAAGATGATGTTGGGCCGAGAATTAAAATGTTAAAAATAGGTTATGTTATTATAAACGATTTAGTGGCAATTACAGGCTTTCAAGAAAATATTGTAGCTGCTGGCTGACAGCTCTTCCCAGGTAAGACAGGACTAGGTTCTTAAGTCGCAAGGAAGCATGCCCTTTGACAAGCCTCAAGAGGACTAGAAAAAAGAGGCAGAAACCTTTAGAGAAAAATTATAAATAGGAGCCCATGCAGCCTTCAGTACTTGCATTGGTCTACATTATGCTAAAGAGTAAACAATACAAAGTGATGGAGATTGCTCATAACTTGATTCTGATTTCTTATGTTGCAGTGAAATTCTGCATTACCACCAAAATGGCAAGCTTCCGCATTCTGTACTGTTAAATAACTAGAGATGCATTGTCTGTTTTTGGCAGGGTGGTGAGACGGAATTTACAGTATGCAATTAAATAAATTCTCTTGATGAACTATCCATTTTAGCACTGCACATACAACATTTATGTGTCTCATGAAAATTGTGTCCTCTGTGTGATGCTAGTCAGAAGTACAAAGTACTCTGGCTTTTGTTGGCAGACTGCATATGCATTGTTATACATACATGTCAGAAGACCTCCTCACTGCTAACGCTGTCTTCTTCTTTTCCCTCAGTGCCGAGAAGCCGCTCAATAAAGGCAATTAATCCTGCTCCCTTCAGTACCACCATCATAAAAACCTGGGCATCCTGGAAAGAGGTGTCACTTTTGGACTGAGCAACCCATGAGATGGAGCTCTGCTAAGTATTTCGATTCCCCGCTGGAAGGGCATGCACCTACGAGTGCTATCATCTTCTGGTGAGCAAAAGGGATAACTTCTTTGCTGTCCTGAATTGTCATTCCTGCATCCAGCCACACCATATATGATGTGATTCATCTTCTTAAGATATGCTTATCCTGATAGCATTCTCCATGGGTAATTTGTTGTGTATCCCACAGCATCAGTGCAAGATATCTGTATTCATCCAGCAATGGATTACCACACAGACCTCTAGCTTTTTTGAATATCCTGCCTCTAGGAATAACTTGTGGAATAACCCCAAAGCTTAATTTTGTATGCCTTAAAACAAATAAAAAGTATTTTAATAGAGATTGGGAGATGAAATACAATTCACAAAGTAAGCAAAGCTAAAAAAAATATTTTTTATCTGTCATTGCTGCCAATTCATAAAAGAAAGATACAGTCAGCATACTACTGCACAAGTTCTGAAATGAAGACTTTAACTAATACAGACACTCTCAAAGTTTTAAGATTTCTATCCAATCTTGTATAGTCAAGAAATACATGACCTTTGACCTTTATAGCTCTAATACTGTGACACCATAGATCACGACTATAGATCGCATTTGTCCTGCATAACACGGTGAGTACTAACTATTCACAATCTATTTCCAAAATGGTGTCACTTCAGAAACGTGGCGATAAGGCGTTATATACTTTAACAATTTTAAAGAATGCCTTTAGCAGGAAATAAAACTTAAATATTAATTCTACATTTTCAAAACCCCCCAAAAGACACAAAGAACATGAAATAAATGCAAAATGAATCCATAAAATATTAAAGAATAAACTGAACATAACAAATTTTACACAAAGTTCAATTACTGCTCTGAGCACTCTAATTGTAGACTGATGGAGCCAGGAGATTCATTTGGATGAAAGGAGACTGCAGTACCCATGCAGACATGGTAGGAATGTGCAAATGCCACACAGAGAGTAACCAGGCTCTGATTTGTTCCCAATCTCCTAACACTAACTGCTGTAAAATTCTGCTGCTAAACAAAGAACATGTATCATATTTTTTAAAATGTGAAGGCTGGTTCAAAGTAAATGAGGAAAACTCAACAACAACAATATTTATTTATATAGCACATTTTCATACAAATGATGTAGCTCAAAGTGCTTTACAGGGTGAAGGATAACAAAAAGACAAAATATAAGAATACAATTAGTAAATATAGAATAAAAGAATAAAAGCCCCTTCCAGACATTCTACCTAACATAAATGATTTCAATCAGTCCTCAAATTTAAGTGTGATGTGAATGTTGGAGAAAATAAAGTTGGATGGACCTAGATTATCAAGCCACCATGTCTACCCTGGGTACTCAGAAGTCCAAAGAGAAGCTAGTTATGCAATTTTTTTAGGGAAAATGAGTATCATTTAAAGAATGGTTTTAAAAGAATCAGAGTGAACCTGGAGTTAGACTCATGTAGAAGTACCACACTGGCTCATCACCTACTGCTTAGGGCTAAGTGAGGTCACTTGTCCAAAAGTGAAAATGACACTATTAAGAGAATTAAAAATAATGGATTGGCAGCAGTCAGAATATATGACAGCTGGAACTGCAAGTATGATCATTAATTTATATGTTCCATATTTTATAAGTCATGGTGGCGCAGTGGTAGCGCTGCTGCCTCACAGTTAGGAGACCCAGGTTCGCTTCTCGGGTCCTCCCTGTGTGGAGTTTTCATGTTCTCCCCGTGTCTGCGTGGGTTTCCTCCCAAAGACATGCATGCAGGTTAGGTGGATTGGCGATTCTAAATTGGGCCTAGTTTGTGTGTGTCCTGTGGTGGGTTGGCACCCTGCCCAGGATTGGTTCCTGGGATTGGCTCCAGCAGACCCCTGTGTTCAGATTCAGCGGATGGATGGGGATATTTTATAAGTCATTGCAGACCTCTGTCTGTGATTAATTTTGAGTCACTTAGTCACAAAATGCATTTGGTTTCTAAAACATTGCTTTGTTAATGTTCTTTTGCTACTGTCCTACTTTGTTGCTGTGTATGTGTAATATCCAGCACTTTTGATAATTGTTAAAATATCTTTAAAGGACAAGATTGATTTGGTTTCTTAAAAGGAAGCAGCCTTTAGAAAGTAAGAATACTTTGAATACGTCATTGTTACTCTAAGATTAAAATGACCAGACAGTTTACCTTCTGAAAGTATAGAGAACAGGAGAAGCTCACTCTGCTTACCACATACCAGATCAGAATGAGTATAAACTGACTCTGACCTCTACATGCAAGTTGTAAACATGCAGTGAGAATAACAGGTTTGATCTAGCCTGGGTGCTGCAGTGGAGGGCTGGGCTAAAAGAACTCTTCAAGAGCATAAGTCATGCCTGAACAGGATTGGTGGATTTGACTGGAATAGGGTTGTCTGTACACTACAACATCCAATTGATCCAAGAGGCACATCAAGGAAGCACAAGACCAGCATAAATTCAGGTTAATAGAGAAACTCATAGACTCTGTCATGCCATTCATCTGGGTCTCTGTATTACTATATCTTTCCATTCAGAGACCTTACCAGTTCAGAGACCAATCATCTAACTAAGATGAAGAGCCACGTGACAATTGAGGCATACTGCATGATTAACTTTTAGTAGAACGAACTGCTGTCTATTAAGTTTGTATTGGTATTATTTTGAGATACTTATTACATTGCTTCTGTTTTGGACACATTTAAGAACCTTAGGTTACATCGCTCTATTATTTAAAAAATTCTTCGGAAGAGACAAGACTTTTTCAAAGCAAAGAGACATAACTTTCTCAGAGAGATACTTTCATGTCCCGTGAGACGAGAAATTGTGCCAAGAGATTTAACCATGCCCGGGGCCGGAAATAAAAGACAAAGAGTAGATGAAAAAGTAGAACGTTGTTAAGAATTCAAAAACGTTGGCACTATACACATGCAGAGCAGGTTAGAGATAATGGAAGTGCAAATATTCGAGAGTCTCAAAAAAATTACAGTAAAGGTCAAATTAATGCAAACAAACAGAAATCATTACTTGGTGAAATAACGGAACAGTGAAAAGAGATCGAATATATTGTTATAACACAAGTAAACACAAAATGGTTTTTAAATTTTAAGTCAGAGACTTGTAGAGCTTCTAATTTGTGTTGCCATCAGGGAAAAGTAGTGTTTCTTCCCAATGAAGAGGTGTATCTGCGAGAATTAAAAGATTTGTTGTTTGGTGAAAGTGAAATCCACATAAGCTGTCACGCTTGGATCACACAGTTGCACATGTACACAGGAGATTTTAGAGACAGAAACGTTATTCAAACACTTCAAACAAACAAAAGTCTCTTTCAAGAGTGAATCGAGCTCCGTGTGTAGTCAGAGAGGATAGTTTCATCTTCAATTAAAAGAAAATAAAATCTTCCTCTTCATAGGGGCTCCCTAAATAATAAAACCATCATTTAAAAACTGCACCTTGGGAGCGGGACACCAACAGGAGCAAAGGATGTCTGGGGGAGAAGAGATACAAGGCAGTGAGACAAAAGGACAGCTGCTATACAGGCTTTTAAATGTTTGAAGTGCCGCGTGAGATGCAGATCATGAGGCATGGCAGCAGCAGCAAGCCAGCAGCTGATCGAGCAAAGAGGAGGTAAAAAAAACAATGTTTCCCATTGTATCACCATGTAAGAGGGGGTTTCAGAAGACCGACTGCGTCTCCTTAGGGTGCGTCAAGCCCTCCTCTTCACAACAGAAGTGGCAGAGATGCAAAGTGGCGTAGCTCTGGCCTTCCGGCAAACGAAGTGAGCAGGGGGCGAAGTCCCCTTGTAACTTTAAAGAACAAAAAAGTAAACCTTTTCTCTGGCTTGTTATTGTTTGTAACTAACTGTTGAGTGTATGAGAATTGTATTGGTGATTTGGGAGACTCTGTTCAGGCCTATGTCATAAATAGTCTGTGAGTAAGAAAAAGTCACCATAGGACCCTTACCCCTAAAAACCTGTTGTAAGCCAGCACCACCTCATAACTTGCATATTCATGTTTCATGGGCATAGGGAGCTGGTGTTTATCCTAATAGCACTGGACACTAGTCTAATATAGGATACGCTGGCACAAAAGAACAGTATTTAAATATGACCATTGGCCTACTGAGTCCTTTTAACTTCAGGTTTTAAATTGTAGAAAACAAACATTATGATACCTCAGGCCTAATTTAAATGAAATATTCAGTATTTAATCCTGTTTATTAGGTTTCCTGTGACAATGGTGAAGACCTATTCAAGGTTGCCATATTCCACTGGCACTTTATTGCCCAATCACAATTAAAAGTCCACCCAATCTTATAAACTCCCACCCGATATTGGTTAACATCCTCTCCTACAGTCTAGTTGCAAATTAGTTTTAAACTGAGGTTGTCTTTCTGCACCTTCTTTCTACATTTTTTATATTCTCCCCAATTTGACATATTTACAAGATGTAGTGTGGAAATAATAAAGCAAAAATGCTTTCTATACTACAGTCGTCCTTCCACTATGTCTCTTTTTAAAAGGAGTGTTGAATCATTCGTAATTGGCTGATACCTGCTGCAACTCCTAATTTTACAGGTAGTACTAGATGTGACTGAAAGGCAATTGGTGGAGTGAACTGTAACTATTTGTGAAATTGATAGGTTTTAAACTTTAAATAAAGAAGGTTGTGTGATAGCTTCTAAGCTAAAATAACAAATAACATTTTAAGTCATTACAAAATCACTTCCTTTAGCTGTTTTCTTACTGTGTAGACTGAGGAAATTCTATTTCCAAGATATGCTTTCCTTCAGTCAGTTTACGTGTTTCTTTTTTCAGCTTGTTTTCCATTATCACAGCTTACAGTACACAATTTACTGAAATTTTAGTACTAGATAGATAGATAGATAGATAGATAGATAGATAGATAGATAGATAGATAGATAGATAGATAGATAGAGAGTGTCATCAACTGAGAGGAATGCAAGAGTCCAAAGGTGATGTTGGGGTGCCAACTATTTTAATGAAATAAAAAGATAAACAAAGTAACAGGCACATAATGGCACTATAAGGAGCTGAAAGTTCAAGCAGCCATCAACTGGAGTAAATATGCTCTGAGGAGCTCTCAGGCTTCCATCTTTAGGATTGCTAATCTCCCAAATGAGACACCTCCTTCTGGGAGAACCTTGCCCTAATAGGTTATGGAAAGGAGGGAGTGAGGGGCAGTTGCCCTCATTGGGCATCTTCTTAGAGTTGAGGGTTGAAAAAGAGACCAGACCACTGGCGATCTGGTGTCCAAGGTGGTAGTGCTTACCTCTGATGAGCCCCGAAAATGACCCTCTAACATGCATGTGTGACAATAGATAGATAGATAGATAGATAGATAGATAGATAGATAGATAGATAGATAGATAGATAGATAGATAGATAGTCCAAAAGGATATTGCATGGTTAAAGCAGACAAAAACGGCAAATTTACATATAAGAATTAAAATAATCATAAGTATACTAACAAGGTGCAAATACTCACAAATCAAGAATTATCTACTGTATAAGTAATTTAAGTGTAGGTAACAAGTTTATGTTGTAAAGTGATTAAGATTGCACTTGCTTATCAGTTACAATTTCACAGTACAGGATGTCAGTCATTGGCAGAGTATATTAGCACAGTATAATGCACATACAGTAGCATCATTGTGTCTGCTAGACCAGTTAAGTACCATTCAGTAAGCAGGGAAAAATAGCACCTTGACCGAGGGACAACTCATTATAGAGCCTGATGACTGAGGGTAAAAATAACCTCACATAGCCTCCCTGGAGCAATGCAGTTGTCTTAGTCTGTTACTGATTGTGCTTCACTGTTTAGCCAGGGGCTGAAGGTCATTGTCCAGGACAGTAAGCAGCTTCCTGAATAACCTCTGTTCTACCACTTCCACCAGTGAGTCCATACTGACTCCTAATATTTAACTAGCCTTTCTAATCATTTTGTTTAGTCATTTTGTTGCATCACATGCATAAATACAATTTACCAAGCACACTGCAGCAAAGAAAACTACACTGCAGACTGGTAGAAAGCATGTAAGAATGGCCTGCATACACTGAACGACCACAACCTCCTTAGAAAACAGTGGCAACTCTGACCCTTGTTGTAAACAGTCTCTGTGTTGATGCTCCAGTCAAGCCTGTCATTCTGTTGCACTCCAAGGTACTTGGATGCTCTCACCACTTCCACATCTTTCCTGTCAATTTGGTCTGGGGGCAGAATCTATTACTCAGCATTAAGGAGAAATGGGCTTAGCAATTCTTAACAGGTCATAAGGATTATAAATTTATACAGGTTTACAACTTATTGTCATGTTTTCAGAGTATTGTGAAATTCCTATTTGGATATATAAATCAAAATGCAATGCAAACGGCCATGATTAGTGAATATAACAACCTTACCTTTAGTAAAATACTTTCATTTAGTGCGCAAACAATTTATCCAAGAATTTATGCAATTTTACTCCATATTAACTAATTTTGACATTACCATGCTAATGTTACATGTCATGATTGGGAATTACTGTTTACAATTAAACATCATGTTACACAAATGGAGGATGCAAAGGGGGTCAGGAGTTTATAAAGAGCCAGATTGGGAATGTTCAGTCAGTAAGAATAAACAGTCAGTGGGATCCAGCATGTGTGTGTTGTCGTCAACCAAAAGGAATGCAGAAGTTCAAATGAAATAATGAGGTTCCAACCGGGTCACTCCATTTACTGAAATATTAATGTTGAACAAAAATAACAATAAAATACAGCTTCAGCCATTGTCTGCTTTGAAAAGACTCTGTAGAGCTATCAGACTTCAGGATGGAATTCTGTCTGGTTGATCATACTCAACTGAGACTCATCCTTCCAGGAGCGCCCTGCTCTTATAGTCTATGGACTGGAAGGGGCACAGTCATAAGGTGTCTTCTTGGAGGTGCTGGGGGAAAAAATAGACAAGATAGTCATTAATCACAGTAGTGCTTAACATTGACGAGCCCGGAAGATGACCCTCCAGCATGCATGCTTATAGTGTAAGCCAGTCAGCCAGTCATTTTCTAACCTGATTATTCCTAAACAGTACTCTAGTGGGTGTTGGAGCCTATCACAGCTACTATAGCGCACAAGGCAGGAATAAACCCTGGGCAGAGTGCACACACACGCCAACCACACAAGGGCCAATTTAGTAATGCCAATGCTCCTAACCTGCCACACCAACCACACAAGAGGGCCAATTTAGTATTGCCAATGCTCTTAGCCTGCCTTTCATTAGACTGTGGGAGAAAATCAGAGCATCTGGAGAAAACCAACACAGACATAGGGAGAGCATGCAAACTCCATGCAAGGAAGGCCCGGATGCAACCCAGGTCTCCATACTGTGAGGCAGGGGCAGTACAACTGTGCCAGTCTATAGTGTAAGTATAAAATATTATTTCTTCCACTTCATGAAGGTGTGCAAAAAAATGGTTAATGGTAAATGACATCTATTAACTCAGCCGTAAGTTTCTTACAAACCGCCATGGCTCCAGGCTTATTAAGCAACTCGTTGAAGGTCTCATAGTAAGTCGGTGATGGGGATTGAATCGAAAAGCTTACAATTTACTAACCATCACCTTACTAGCAATTTTAAAGTCACTGCAGAATGCATAGGGTAAAAGTGTTTTATGGAAGTCACTATTTCTTTACTATTTAAATTTGATTACATTGTCTGCCACTGCCAGTCTAAATTGTAATAAGGGAAGGAAAACAGACAACATTTTCTTTACCTATACAAGGCAAGTACTTTGTATTCCTGATCTCTTCTTCATAACCTGCAAACATATGCCTCAGAACATGCTTCAAGATTTTGCCTCAAGAAATAATCCTTGCCTGTTTTATATTTTATGGCATGTTTTTCCAACTGTGTAAGCGTTTCTGTTTCCAATCTGCAGCTTATGAAATAGAGATTTAATGGTGAACAGCTCAGACAAAGAAGAAAACAGATGTTCATAGAGCTTCCTAGGTTTCAAAAATAATAGAAAGATATGGGCTGGTCTGACAGTCACTCAGTTCAGTGGCCGTAGGCAATTGGCCTTCTCTACAGACTTTTCCAATGAAACTATTATAAGAGCAACAGGAAAGGCAGCAATTTCCTCTTCACCCAGCAGCATATGTGAATAGAAAGGTGGTGACCCAGTCCTATCATCAGCCCCAACCTCTTAGCTTTGTTGTGGGTGCAACACCTGGGATCAAGTATGGCTCCATTTGTCAAAAATTAATCTTTACTCTAGAGATACAAAGATAAGCTTGCTTCATGTTTCAGCAAAATGTCAAGTAAAAAATAAGTGTGGTGATTTTTATGTGGCCTTGTACCATTCTTCACCAGACAATAACTTCTGAGAAGAATTATGTTGGCAAGTGTGGTTAAAAGCCAATAAATTATTCTTAAGGTTTGAAATAAACACTAAAATCCACTGTAAGCAGCCAAGGTACAATAAAGCTTTTGTATAAGGTGGTAGGACATCCTTGGGTGGTCTACTACTTCAGAAGTCATTGCTTACGTTTGTTAGCAATAAGCTGTTAGAGGAGAAACATCAACTTCTGCATACACAGTAATATAAACCAAATGTTTAATGCAATATATCTTTCACTGAAGTAGTTTTAGATCGTTCATTTTTATTTTTACTTGTGTTATTTAAACTTCTCTCATTAATTTTCAAATTGTTAAATTGGATGATGAATCCTTACAGGATTGCAGTGTAACATTAATAACAAGGACAATGTGAGCATCAGACTGGGTCTTTGATAAGTGACAATCATCCTCAAGGTAAGTGGATGATGATAAAGTCATCTCAGGGCGCAAACTGTGAGAGTAAGGTCAGTTGTCACTCCATTTCTTATGAATGAAAATGAGAACATTCTTAAGACTTGATCCACTCTCTGACAATACTGGGTCCTCTCTTTAGCACCAAGCAAAAATTTCCTGCATCCTCTATATGACCTCTTTCAAAAACTCTGCTCTCCTTCTCACTGATACCTTCAACAAAAGTAAAAAAGCAATGGAATGGATGCACAGCACCTAGAGACCATTTTAATCATGTAGACAGTTAACCCACCTGTCTTTTAACTAGCAGCCATATACATTATGGCAGGATGATGGACATAGCCGCTAGTCATTTTGTATAGAATGTGGATGTTGCTGCCATCATTCTTTTTTGTATGTTACACATTTCTTCTTTGTGTTTGCAAAGACCAATCAGTTTTAATTCTTGTATACCTTCTGTTTCAAAAGACCAACAAGTCTAGTAATGTAACCATTTTGCTTAAATATCTTCCTTCTATATGTCACAGTTTTGATATCCTATTATATATAAACTACCTGCGTGTGGCCTTCAGGACAAAAAACAACCTGAAGACTCCCTAGCAGTTTTACTATATTTGTGAACTTGGAGAGGCGTCAGCTAACTCTTAAGAATTACCCAGTGCAGAGGATGTGGACCCACCTTGTGCTTGCTGCTCCACTGGCTTTCGTAACGATACCATATCAGCCGTATCGCTGCCATATGAGTCCTATTAACTTTTGTCTCGAGAAAATACCTTGTAATCAGAATATAAGTTTAATGGCACTGTGCTCTGTGCAAATATTTTAAATCTGATTCTTCTCACATGTACAGCCAAGGCCAGATTTAGCACACAGGGCCTCATCATTTAGAACTGCTAGACAAGCATTAGGAGACAAGAAAGGGACAACTACGAAAATGGGCATTGTACTATTTCTGTGTGTTAGAGTCAGCAAAAAAATTGAATCCTCTCTTTTGCCTTGTTTGGAATGGCATGATTTTCTTAAGTAAGGGCTTGCACATGATGAAAGAATATAAAGCCTTGGAACATTGCCCGGCACACCTTTGAAGCCAATGGATGAATGAGCGATAAAATCGTCTGATCCTGAAAATCCTTCCAGCACAGCGATGAAAATGGCAGACTGTATACGTCGAGATCCCACTTCTTCTAATTTCCTTTAATGTGATTTCTTACCACCATATCACTATGGGAGGGATATTGCCTCATTATAATATATCTATTTAGGTTCAGGTTACTTAAAATGAAAATGAACTTATTCCAACCAGGGAGCTAATGCCCTCTAGAGGAAAACATACCACCAGATAGACAATGTTTATAGTAAAAACTTCAAGCCGTGCCCTCTGTTCCTGAGGTGCTTTACTTGTTGTTGTTGTTGAGCCGTGGCTTTTGGTTCATTTCGACATTGTGTCTCTTCATCGGTATCATTATCACAACATTGTTGTTGCCCAGCAGCATTTGCTACACACAGGTCTTTTGTGGTGAAGTGAACACAAGAAAAAAGACAGAGAGCGGTTGGGAGCATGCGTTGATACAATATATTGCTGCACCCACCACGCAATGATCCATCCTGATTGGGACCCGAGTGCAGCCATGCAACGGGTGATTCCTCAGCACCACACTGGAACAGTACATTGCAAGTGCCGAAAAAATGTAAAAGTGCATGCACACTAGTGTCTAGTGTCTGTGGTTGAGCATGAGTGGAGCGGACTGCTCCACACACACACACATAAACACACATACACACACAGGTCTTTCATTTATATATGTTGAATAGAATTTATAAATTTATAAAATGAAAATGATGACAGCTTTATATTTTGTTATTTGCTTTCTAGATGTCGAAGGTATTGTTCAAAATTTGTGTGCTTTAAACTTTGCGCTTTTACATTAAAATTTTATGTTATACTTTTACAAATAAAAAATTGTAATAATCTGTGAATGCTGTTAAAGTTAAAAGAAGCATTTTCTGTGCAAGATTTTATATATAGCTTAATAAGTTGGTACTATAAACACCGACATTGTATATAGTGTCTTTTAAAGCGAGCCTGATTGTAAAACACACACTTTACAACAAGCTACCAAAAGTGGAATTTGTACGATTACGATTATCATGGAAGCAGACAAGAGGAGAATAATATGGGAATGTTTATCAGCACACTTTACTACCTCTTGAGATTTGCAGCTGAGTACAGTAGATTGCTGCTAGAAATGCTCATCTGAAGAACAGGCAAGTAAGAAAATGTACTTTTTTGACTTTTTTGAAAGTTGGACCATTTTTAGTTTTAGTTTAATTGCTAAATCAAAGAGACAGTCATTACATTTTAGGTAATTAAATCTTTTTGTAACAATGAGTCGCAACCAGAATAAAATGCAATTACAAGTATTAGTACTGTACATACAACTTGTCTTTTACAATATCTTGTAGTTAAATGCTAGTCTGTCTGCATTCACATTAAAAACCTCATTGCTCAATTCCCATTTTTTGCTTAGATCAGATTTGCTTATCTTGATGGTTGATATTCATAAGTACAAATGACCTGTATCTAACTATAATGTGAACACATCTTTCTTCATGCGAACATTGATACGTTTGTACATCTGCATCACCAGTTTAAAAAAATGTATTTGTTAGATGACTCATTGTATTAAAACCAACAAAATGGACATGCTAGTAGCTAGTGTATGTATTTTGCTCTGGAGGATGGCAAACAGTTCATCAGCTGAACACGATTAGGCCGAGTAGGAGAAGGAGGTTGGCCGGGAAGGTGAGGAAAAAACCACACAGCTAGTTTTTCCTATTTTCGCAGTTATTGCTGGCATTGCTGCATCTAGAGATGTATGGGTACAAGAAAGGAGCCAGAAATGGTGGGACTGTGACTGTTGTAACACCGATAGCTTTCCTCCATTGTTGTTTTGGCACACTGCTGGCTCTGGCTGATTATGGCAGTGTTCAGCCCATGTACATAGACAAGAAAACATGAATTTCAACTTGACCATTCTCAGCCATTTCACATGGCAGCAAATTGGAATCGTTTCCAATCAAGGACCACATATGAAAGTAGCTCAAATCTGGTTTGGAAAGGTCACATTTCTGTGTCCATAAAGCCCTGGAAACATCAGATTTGTGTCACATTAAGGCAAAAAAATTGAATTTGCATCACTTCAGCCTGGTAATGTGAACGTAGCCCAAGTTGGCTTGTGGTGGCTGAAATGGCCTTTACAGACAGCAGATTTTAACTGAAAGGGATGGAAAGATGGCATTGATTGATATTATATTGTTAATTATTGGTTGTGGTGAATTCCAATTCATATTTCCTAAACCAAAAATGTTTGAAAAAAGTACTCATTGGAGAGGTAAAACCTATATTTAAAATTCAAGCTAAAATTATTGGCTGCAATGAGCAATAATAGAAAGCAGCTTATAGCAATTTGTCAATAAATAATAGTACCCTGTGATATCCAAAAGACTAAAGGCTTGGCAGAGAGACCCCCTGCTGCCTACCTTGGTTGGCAAACAGTTTTCCTTCCATGACCCTCTGTGGCAGACATCAATAAAGGCCTGGTATTTGGCTATCTTCCTCTTATATGCTTCCTCTATCCTGTCTTCCCAGAGGACAATTAGTTTCAACATAATCACCAGTCTAGCTGACTTGGACCACAACACTATGTCTGTCCTAGTCTTTGACTACATGAACTGGGAACTTGCTGCCTCTCTAGGCTGACACTCATCTGGCAGTTAGTAGTCATGCTGGGAAGATCTGCTGGAGCTTGACTTTACATCTGAGACCTCTCCACTGCCTTCAAAAATCTTACTTTGCTGACCATCAGTTCTTACATGCAGAGACAGCTGGTCATAGTGCCAGCGATAGTGTCCTTTCCCCATGATTTTAGGACAGCTTCTAAGACTGTGCTCAAGAGTCACCCAAGAGGGTGTCTTGGCCTTTTTCTAGAATTGCAGGTATGTGGAACTGGGTAAAACATCACTGGCATATCGAACAAGGAACTTAATGCACTGGGGTTTGGCATGCAACAGGTCCATCCATGTGATGTTATGCTCAACTGTCTGGTCCCACCTTGTCCATGCTCCCTGCTGTCATATTCCACCTGCCTTGCTGGCACAGACTTCTTCTACTCCCAGTCTCAATTCCTATTGAACCATATGCTGCCTCTCTTTCACCTTGGATTTATAGCAGAGCTTGGAGGACAACCCCAGTCCCACTTTTTTGATGGGTACCCCGCCTACTTGCCTTTGCCTGTTCCACAACATCCTTAGTCTTCCACATCCTTCCTGTCTTCACCTCATTGATGGCTGGAGAAACCTTGGGGTCACTGGACATTCCCTGTATTGCAACACTTTTCTTGAACTGGTAATCATATGTTTGTCTGTGATGGAGCTAAAAGGGAGATTCAGCCTGTTTTACTTCCAGTACAGAACTATGCTGCAATGTGATCTAGGGAGTTCCAACCTCAACAAGAACTTGGCTAATTGTCTTTTCCAGTCCTTCCACAGCTGACATTGAAAAGTCATAAACAAGTAATGGCCACACAATGTCATCCAAGCCATTAACCTGCCTGGAAGCCCTGATTTGTCTACTGTGGTCAACCATCACTGGAGTTCCTCCATGGGGATTCTGTATATTTAATGATTCTATATCTTTAATCACATACTTCTTCATCAGACATATGGAGGTCCCTTACACTGTG